>NC_057427.1:16255628-16598866 GCF_019457755.1 Venturia canescens
TTGGCACGGGCATGTCTTTTGGAGCATTGACTAAGACCACCTCGGATACCTCTCTCCACAAACAATACCATGTCGATGTCTGTGAGCAATTCAAACTTTACTTTTGTATATTTCATCATGGCATCCCAGGTATATCCGGGGAGAGTGTAGTAAAACGCAGGGTCAAGACCATAACTTTTCAGGCAAGTATCGCAAAAATTCTCAAAGACATCGGCTAATAGTAATACGTCAGTCTTCAAGTATAAATCGCTGTATTCGCCGAGCGTTCGCGTTGAAAATCGTTCCCACACATTTTTCGCATGTGCATACTCCTTCTCGGAAACTGTTGAATCAGTTAAAGAGCTGTAAAATGCTTCCCGCGGTGGAAGCTCCGTTTCATCCAACTTTTCGAAACTGTCAATATACTCGTACGGGAAGACACCTTTCCGTGTTAATAAATGAAAATGGTCTACATCTTGGAATTGCGACTTTAACGTCGCGAGTTTATCTACAGTTAAAAAGGATGCTAATTTGTCTAGGCTCGTATTGAGAAATCTGAGCGAGTCAATGAAACGCAATTTTATATTTTTCCGCGTGTCTTTGCCTGTTTGAACCGTTTTCGAGAAGGAGATGTACTTTTCTTTTGTTATTGGGAGCAAGTCGATTTTCCCCGCGAACGCAGTTGCTACTTCTTTAATTATAAAATGTGCATCATAACCGGATAAATTGTGGAAAACTATTGGCATGAAAAACGAATTCTGATAGTTTAAATTACAATTTGAATGAGCCGGACCTCTGAATTGCCCTGTCAGGTGGCAATGATCGCGAACACGCTCGTCACCCTCGACAAAAGGTTTCTCACAAATATGGCACTCTTTTTGTTCCCGAAATTTCCTCCACTCTTGCGGAGACAATTCTTTCATCGGAACGTTCGTAAGAAGAATCTTTTCTACGCGCAAAGCTAATTGTTCAAGTTCTTCTACGAACCATTCCACGCAGTCCTCACCTCGGCGTTCGTGGTATCCCGAAAGCGAATCATCGTAGGAGCACTTTACATAATATCCAACGCTGAAGACGCGATGATGTTGGCTCTTATTTTTCTCCCTTTCTTCAGAGCTGGTCTTCTCCAAGATGCATTCGAGGTCGGCGTATACCACGAACGGGAGACGCTCCTTCCGATTGGCATTGGTAAACTCCAACCATTTGTCGTTCTCAGCTGGTAGTCGAACGGCACAATCGTTGATAACGCCACAATCCACCTCATGGAACTGCAGCTTATCAATGGTTGGGAAGTAATGAAGGCATCTATAACAATAAAAAATTTCAAATATTTACAGTATATTATCATAATCGTAAAGAAATGTATACAGTTGTATATTAAAAATACTTACCGATCACAGATGTATTTCTTGTGCCCATCAGAATTGAGCTGTGAGTTGACGAGCCGGGATAAATTCTTGATCCACGCGAAGTGTCCAATTCCACATCCCGACACGTCTTCGATGTAAAGCAAGTTGAAGTGTCGCTCTTTCTTCTCCTTGCTCACGCGGACTGGTAGAATGACTTCCTCCTTCTCGCTATAGACATTGATTGAGAGATTATTCATCTTCTCAAATTTCCCAATCTGGTCCAACGTCATAGGGAAGTTGATGCCTTGGAAGTTGAATATCGTTGAATAATGCGGGTAAGAGGATGTGCGATCGCTGTTTTTTTCTGCTGGATAAAGTGCAGCAGTCATAGCCCATCCAAAACACGCATTATCCGCCGATTTCACATTTACCACCGCTCTTTTCAACTGTATACGTTTCGCCAATGAAACGTGACATCCCGCCCGCAAAGCGTTGTACTTGTTGATGTTCACAGTTGAATTTGTTATTGATGTTAATGTCCAGCCACTGTCACTCTCCTGGAACTCCTCGAGCGATCTCAGAGTCGGCTCCACGACTCGCTTCCGATACCACTCACTCAAGTCCGATGTTGTGAAAAGTTCAACATTTCCCGTGTTGACACTTTTATTTGCCCGCTTATCGCCCACGGTAAACTCTCCGTTAAACGAAGTGTTCACTTTTATACTATTATATTTGCAAATATGAGCCTGCACTTGTTCTTCAACAAGCTCATACGCATCCAATAGAAACTTTCGTGGGTCGATATGATCACGATTAATCACAGCACCGGTTGACAAGCGATTTTCAAATGCGCTGTCAATTTCACGCCATGTTAATCCATGATCATTTAATCCTCCGCCCCAATGTATGAAGCGTTGGCGTGTTGCCTGCTTCAAACATTCGAGACGCAAGATTTGCGAAGTGACCGAGTGGTGATATCCCAGTCACGGTCGTTTCCATCGAACTTGCTCCTCCAGCGATTCGATGAGGGTATCACACTGGTGTTCTCACACCAAAAATTGCTCCAACGTCCGCAGGAGAGTTGCTTGCATACGCAGCAATTGCTCGGTAGCGATGTCGACGGTGAGAGACATGATGCGCTGAACGAAATTTTACTCGAAATGTAACTGTTACGTCGTCTCAACAGAGTCTGAACCTTCCTCAAAATTGTTTCATTTTATATACGCGTTTTTTCGTTTCTGAGGTGGGGATGAGTAGGAGGGAGGAAAAATCTTGAGTTTTCTGGAAACTCGAATGTGGTACCCAGGTTCTAATCGAGGAAGTGCGGTTGACTTCAAAAATCCCTTCTTGCGCCTTTTGAGAAATGCCTCTGCAGGTTAAAAATGTGCAACACCGGACACATAAATCTGTCATTGAGCGAGTGCATCTCTGTAAAGATTTCTAGTCCAATGTGAACATTTTTTTTTTCTCGGAAAACATTCTTCTAAACATCTCTCAAGTCAAAAGTTGGAGGGAAGGGCAGGTGCATTTTTAAAGAAATCTCATCACCATCTCACGAATGTAAAAATATGTAATATGGGACACATAAATTTCTCATTAGGGGTCTCCGTCACGGATTCCAATAATTGAGAGCACTTTTCTTCTCAACTGACTTTTCTTAAAACTCCGCAGGAAACATAAATCAGTCATTCGAGGGGGGGGGGGGCATCCACGAGTTCTTTTTATTCCTGAAAATATACTTTGTCTGTGCAATGCCGCAAACAGGACCGCTGCATCCCCTCTCCCCCTCTTTGTTACCCTGAGAACCGCCACACACCATGCAGCCTCCGCAATGCGCTTCCCCGTTGTCGCACTCCCCCTAAGAGCCCATCGGTTAAAACTGGTTTTGAAAACAGAAATCTTGTCGGAACTTGCACCACCTCAAGAATACAAAAAAATGTAACACAAAACACATAAATTTGTCATTAGTGTGACATGCAAACATCGTAGGTCACGGAGTCCGATAATTGAGATCATCTTTGGAAAGAGCACAAAATTTCGTCCAATACAATCTGATACCGGAAACATAAATCAGTCATTGGTGGGTGCGGTGAAAAAAAACCTTTGTCCCAAATTTTTTGTCTCTTCAAAGTGCCGCCGCACCCCCGCTGTCCGAGAACCTTCCCCCTCCACATACCATGCAGCCCCGCAACGGTCCCCGCGCTCCCCCGTCCCCGCTCCCCCCTGAGATCCCTGAGTTAGAACTGGTATAGTCTTACTACTATCGACGAATGATGATGACGATTTGAAAATGTAAAACGAAAAAGTGAGGGGCGTCCAGCTTGATACTGGGAAGTAACAAAAGAAACTAAAAAGACGGGACAAGACGCGAAATATTCATCGTAAGGGCTATTTCAGACCTAACGGAGCGCAGCGGCGTGCACAGGAGCGCACTTGGTCGCGAGCATCCGCGCGCATTCCAGCGCACCCGCGAACATCCGCGCGTATTCCAGCGCATCTGCGGACATCCGCGCAAACCTTCACGTGCTCGCACGTATCTGGACGCGTCCGTGCGTGTTTGCACGCGTCCTTCGACTTCAGTGTTCGAGCAAAGCTCGTGGATGCGCTGGAATACGCGCGGATGCTCGCGACCAAGTGCGCTCCTATGCGCGCCGCTGCGCTCCGTCAGGTCTGAAATAGCCCTAATAGGAATAGTACCCAGTGTCAGGGGGCTGCGTCCGACTAACAATATGCATTAAAAATGTCAAGAATCCAGAACTGGTCGGCCAAGTTCACGGAGGTCGGAAACACTGAACTTTTCTGAGGTCTGCTACACACGGTCAATAATATTGCGCAATATAGGTGATTGCACAATATTATTGAACGTGTAGATGTAGTATTGAAACATTGCGCAATCATTGAACAGAAGTTTGAGCTATCTTAAATTTATAGCGCACTACACACCATACAAACTTATTGTGCAATATTACTGTGCAATATTATTAACCGTGTGTGGCGGGCCTGATAATACTGGAACTTCATCTATGGCTGGTTTCTTCATATCTCCCGATAGCCAAAGTTATCCGTCGGATAATTTCAACTTCGCTTTTTTCACTGCTCGCAACACCTCTGTATAGTTAGCAGGTAAAATTGGTATTTCTGAATTTCAAAATTGATTGACCGTATTGGGATCTGACAAAATTCGTGAGACATCTGGTGCCAAATTTTGAACTACAACCGGGGTGCAACATGGACAACTAACACACGCACAAGTCACTTGAAGATGTGACACATACATGTACGTTGCACCCCGGTATGCGCCATTTTTAGTTTGGCCACGCCCCCATGTCGGATCCCAATAATTAGCAGAAATGGGTCAATATTTCAAATCCTGATCATAGGAATCTTTAGGGTGTAATTTAGGCAAAATTAGGTAATTATTGAAAACTAGATAGATCGTTGATTAGCTTCAATTAAGCGAAAATTTTAAATCGTGTAATTAGCAAAAGCGCAGGCTGGAGAATCAACACCACTGAGAAACAACTTCAGGCCGTACGCTATGATACGTGACTACGGTAAGTACTAGTGATAGATGAGGGGTACATTCTACTTGGACGCTGACAGCGTTAATAGCGCTATTTTGCATTCGACTTGGCGTTGTAAACGCTACTACAAGCGTTTTTTAATCGCACCAAGTCGAACATGACGTGAACGCAACCAGCGTCACCGCGTTCACTTCAAATCGAACACGTTTTAGCGTTATTAGCGTTAGTAATGCTATTGACGCTGTCAGCGTCCAAGTAGAATGTACCCGAGATGCTATGTTGTTGGTTGTAAATGTGTGTGACACAAAGTGCATTACAAAAATGATTCGGAATTTGCCGAGTCAATATTGTCGAATCCAGACTTCAGTGAGCATAAAATTTAGAAACCTTGGCCATAAAAGGTTTCACTCTGAATTGCTCAGGACTTGTTATTGTTACAGATACCAATGAGTATTCTGAACGGCTACAAGGCGAGTAGGCCTATGTTCTTGCTGATTCACTACATATGGAATGAATTCAAGCCATTGGTATGTACGGTTGTCTGTTGACGTCCCAGGACATGACGTATAAACTATTTGCGTGGAGGCTGATGCAACTCGTCTCCTGGACTGGTTTTCTCATTTTGCATCAATCATAGATCCGAGGGACTATCCAGCAGGCTCTCAAAGATCAAGAGACGCGGTAGCGGCTTGACGCCAAGTATTAAAAGGAAAAACTGCAGCGCAAAAGAAAAGCCAGCGCGAGCCCTGCCGCTACTCTTATATACGCGAATATGCCGGTTTTATGACGTCACAGAATTTTCAAACGGCTCTCACAAACAAACCATTTTATGAAAGAACCTGAAAATTGGTGATGATTTTTTTTCGATTTTTCCCTTCCCATTGGTCTTTGTTGCAAGTAAATCCGTCCAGTCGATCCTGAGATATGTATCGTTAGTGATTTAAAATCCATCATTTCGGGAACTTTAATTTCTTAGAGACAGACGGGCATAAGTTAAGCATGTTTATATTTGGACTTACGTCCTTTGCACGATTTCTTACGTTTTGTCACGCGCTACGTCACGAACTACGCTGAACGCGGCTACCCCCTCTCCTTGTGCGTCGCCGAGCGAGACAGACAGAGAATGTGCGCACAGCGGGGGCAATACCAGCTCCTGATTTGCGCATAACATATGTATATATTTATATAATATATATTTTATTTATTGATATTAATTAATAATAAAATATTATTATAATAAATATTTTATTATAATTGATATTTAATATAATATATATATTATATTATACAATATATAATATAAAATAATAATAATATAATAAAATAAAAAAATATAATAATAAAAATAAAAAAATATAAAATCCTAGTTGACGCCGCTGCATTTTTTGAGGATGTCTAGGGCGATAGCTCATGGGTTTTGGAGGACTAGGTTTTAGGTACATTCTATCGCGATTTTCGATTTCTAGGTCGATGACCCCACAGTTTTTTATGTCCAGATATATTCCTCCATGGTTTTCGTGGTCTCGGATAATTCCTCCATGGATTTCGATGTCTAGGTATATTCCTCCATGGTTTCTGATGTGCGAGTGAATTTCCCCATAGTTTTTAATATCCACGTTGTAACGTAACGCTTTTGCTGACCTGGCCTGAACGCCGCCACGCGTCGGTTCGAGCTACCTAATTTTAAAAGGAGCAGGTATGAAAGAAACGTGAGAATGCGGAATTTCGATTTTGAAGAATTAACAATTCCGATTTATTCAATTTTGATTGATTTTACAGGATCTTTGGTTTTTTTGATTTATTATTGTGATTGTGTTCGCCAATTAGGGGAAATTCGATTGCGCTCGCCTGTTGTCGAATGGATCAATTTTTAATTTACGCGTTTTTCGCTCGCTTATAAAAATAGTAGTTTCGATAATTCAAAAGTGTTTCGATTTTATACAATAAAAGAGTTTTATTAATTTGACGCAATATAACCTCAAATTCGTACCGCGGCCTTTTGAATTATTTAAAATTTACAAGATTTACAAAATTTACAGAAATCTCGGTTTTGTGTGACTCGGACTCGATTAATTTCAACTTTGAATTTAAAAAGAGAATTTACAGAATTTACAAATTAATTTACAAACAAAATCATCCCTGATTTTAGCAAGCAAAAGAATAATAAAAAAAATAAGTTCAGTTAAGGAACAAACCCCAGGCTATGAGATAGAAACGTCGCCGAATTCCTCCGAGAGTCTGAGCATTTGGAAGGTTAAGGTAACTTGCCGTCCACGTGTTATGGGATCGAGACGTCGCAGAATCGCTCCGAGAATCCAGGCATCCAGGAAAAATTGGGATAGGTTAGATTGCTTGCTAAAATCAGGAAGAATGTTTGAGGTCAGCCTTTTTGTTCCGATTCAGAATTTTGAGGAAGGACTGCCTGCCGAATGAGTCGCGTAGCGCTCTTATACCCGTGTCCCCACCATAAAATTATCAAACGCCGAATTTTTGGTTTTCGGATCGGTTCTACGCATCTTTTCGTAACAGGACTCGCGATTGGCTCGTTGCCATGATTCGCGCTCTACTGTTGGTCGAGCGGACTAACGTACGATGCGCGGACTACCGCTTTTTATGTTTTTCCGCTTATTGCGATTTTCAACAACGAAAACTTCAATTTGATCAGTTAATATTTATTTTCTTCTTCAATTTGGTATTGTTACTTCATTTAATATGATTTGAATAATTACAATCGATAAAAGTCACGTACGAGTCCTATAGCCCATTAACGCTCTGCTCGCGCATGCGTCGCAGTTGATTTTTACATTTTTCATTTGTGATTAGATTTTATGTTATCAATTTGACTCATGATCATTTTTCTTCGATTCATTATAATTTTCCGCTTCATTTGAGCCTAGTTACAATATTTTACGAAATCGCGTTGAATTTTAATTAACAAAAGAGAAAAATATGATAGTTCGAGTTTTTAATACGCGGCGCCGCTAGTTTCGTGCTCCGCCGCTTGTATCGGGCCTTTGTATTACCCTCCAGTACGGCCGCCGCCGGCCAGCAGTGACGCGTCTCACCGGTCGTTGTACGCGCTCGGTCAAAAACAACGCGCCGCGTCGCGATGTTTTTCAAGGTTAGGTTCGGGTTCGAGTCGATTCGCGTCGTTCAGGAGGGCGTTACGTCACAATATATTTCCGTGTCTGACATTTCTATTATGTGCATGAAATAATGGGTTGGAACGCTGTCAGTGTCCAAGTTGACCTAACATCGTGACCATGGATGACACCTATATATATTGTGATCGTGATCGTGATGTGAAAGCTCACTGATTTTAGTGCGCAGTTACTGTGTTAGTGGTATTTTAATTCAATAATCAATTAATAATCATACATTTTTTATATACTAAAGATATCGTGAGCATGATGTTGTGTTAGTGGTGTTTTAAACTCAAATTCGAATTTTATTTTTTTGAGAAGTGCCGGTGAGAATGCGGATGTGAAATTGTACTTAGGTCGACGGGTTCATGGTTTCCGATGTCTATGTCGACGGCTTCATGGTTTTCGATGTCTAGGTATATTTCTCCATGGTTTTCGACGTTTAGGTATATTTCTCCATGGTTTTTGATGTCTAGGTATATTTCTCCATGGTTTTCGATGTCTAGGTATATTTCTCCACGGTTTTCAATGACTAGGTCATTGTTTGGAGGGGAATGACTTTTTTCATCGAGTGGGGTCATCTTGACAGCATGCATTATTGAAAATCTGCAAGCGTACACATAGAAATGAATAAACATAATAAATGCCCATATGAAAAAAAGAATGTTCATTTCAGATTTTTTTTTACAATCTGGGAAATGTTGGCGGTGTCCTTGAACAACCTTCATAAAATGCTGCAATTGTTCCTCATAATTCATTAAACAATGATTATATCGTTCTATTGACGAAATACTACACTCTGCAACACCGATCACCACCCTCAGATTTGTAAAAAAATTCCACATTCTCTTTATATCTTTGTGGTTAGATCACAGTGAAATATCGACTCCCAGGAAGTCGCGGGGTACATGAAAGTTTTGAAAAATGTCAGCGAATCTTTAGATACAAACTCATTTAAATCCTTCCTTAAACTTTTTTCTAATAAACCAGAACAAAGCAAAGTCAACCGAAGCGAACACGTAAAGTGAAATGGAGTGAAGTAAGCAATAAGTCTTTCCGTTCCGCCGATACCATAGGACCTACATTTACGGTGTAGCTCCAGGCGATTTTTTTAATAATAAAAAAAATTATTTGAAAGAGAATTAAACAATTCTAACGTCTTTTAGAATCTCCATCCATAGAAAACATTACAAAGTATTTCCAAATAATAAACTATTTACATAACGATAAATTCGATGAAAATAGCCATTCGCCTTCAAACAATGAGTTCGGAAAGCAGAAAATTATTAATTTCCGACAATCTGAATTTTTTTTGAGATAATTTCGATGAGAATGACGTGATTTTTAAAAAAGTTCTTGCAATGTATTCTGATGAATCTAACAGCTTCGCTGGAAAAGTAGCAAAAGTTAACAATCTACTATCGGTTCAACTTTGACAGTGAATAACTGTCGAAAGAGAATATATATCACGAAATGATAAGAGATCTTTTTTATAGAGCGTTCGATTTCCTACAAAAACCTGTTTTGGGAATGATCCGACATGGACCAGTCTGCAGGTTGCAAAATTCTAAAGTCGCCAGTGATGTGCTCCCCGGGTTATTTACATGGGAAATGGGGAAAATCGCGATGAGCGACCTCTAAAAAATATTTTAAAGGGCTGAAATTTGGACAAGCGTCATATTTTATGATGCTGGAACAATTGAAGGATGTTCTTTGAAGACAAAAAACAATTTTTTTATTGACACACCCTAATGTCTGTAAATCAACAAATATGGGGCCGTCGATCTAGACATCGAAAACCATACAGAAATATACCTGCACATCAAAAACTATGGGACTGCCGACTTAGACATTGAAAACCGTAGAGTTTACCTGGACATCAAAAGATCTGGAGCCGTCAACCTAGATAGCGAAAACTATGAAGAAATATACCTGGACATCGAAAACCATAAAAAATATACGTACAATGGAGTTGTCGGCCTAGACATCGAAAACCGTACAGAAATATACCTAGACATCAAAAACTATGGAGCCGTCGACCTAGACGTCCAGAACCGTAGAAAAATGTATCTAGACATCGAGAACTATCAAGCCGTCGACCGAAACCATGAAAACCATGGAGCCGCCGACCTAGACATCAAAAACTTTGCAGCCGTCGACCTGGATAACGAAAACTATGGGGAAATATACCTGGTCATCGAAAACTATGAAACCGTCGTCCTGGATAGCAGAAACTATAAACAAATATACCTAGACATCAAAACCTATGGAGCCCTTAACCTAGATAGCAAAAGATATGAAAAAATTTACCTAGGCATCGAAAACTATGAAGCTGTCGACCTAGACATCAGAAACTGTAGAGAAATATACCTAGACATCGAAAGTTATGGAGCTGTTAACCTAGATAGCGAAAACTATGGGGAAATATACCTAGACATCGAAAATTATGGAGCCGTCGACCTACATGTCGTAAACCACGTAAAAATATACCTAGCCATAAAAAACTATGGAGTCGACCTAGACGTTGAAAACTATGGAGAAATGTACCTAGACATCGAAAACCAAGGAAAAATATACCTAGACATTGAAAACTATGGAGCCGTCGACCTAGATAGTGAAATCTGGAGCCGTCGACGTAGACAGGAAGTAGAAACGTCGTCCTGGGCATCGAAAAACATGAAGTCGTCAACCTAGGCAACAGAAGCCATGTAGTTGTCGATCTGGGCATAAAAAATCACTATTAAGTCGACCTGGATTTTGACTACCACAAACCGTCGACCTCGTCAGTGAAATTTGAAAAGTTAACATGGACCACGAAATTTCGGACCCTGAGAAAATTCGTATATTTTCACAATCATCCTATGATAAATCTATTACCATTCGAAGTACGAAATAAAAAGCAATTCGCATTTCAATTCAATGTAAATATTATTTCCTATTTTCGTGCTGAAAAAACTGGAGCCTGAAAAACATGGGTTATGTTATTTTACACTCGAATACGAATACTTTTTTATTTGAATGTGCTGTTTCTTTGTGGGCCATGTAATTAAACTCTGTTGGTTGATATAACCAACTGCGCATACACGAACTGTCATTCTAATAGTTGAAACTATCAAACTAAGAGTAGGACTTCAAATTCGAGATTTCAAAGCGACCAATCACAACACGAATAAAGAGGCAACAATAGATTCGATATTTCGATATATTCGATACATTTGGCCCATGAACTTTTTATTAGAGGACTAGGGTATATTAGCGCGCGCTGAAACGCGCGTATAGGGGTTTATTAGCGCTGCTGCGCCCAAGGAAAGCTTATAACCACTCGCGTATACACCACTGCCAAATTGATAGTAAACATGAAACTGACAGCAAGACTCCGAATTTGAAAGCCCCAGCATCCAATCACAGTACGAATAGAGCGACAACAATGCCCCTCGTTGGTGACCAACTTCGGACGTTACTCACCAACTTTTTAGAAGGGGATAAAAAATGTATGATTATTAAATGATTATTGAATTGAAATACCACTAACACAGTAACTGCGCACTAAAATCAGTGAGCTTTCACATCACGATCACGATCACAATATATATAGGTGTCATCCATGGTCACGATGTTAGGTCACGATGTTAGGTCAACTTGGACACTGACAGCGTTCCAACCTCATTATTTCATGCACATAATAGAAATGTCAGACACGGAAATATATAGGTATACAAAATATGTTTGGAACCAGATATCCCTAGTTCTTGAAACAAATAAACATCAAAAATGTGTGCGAAAAAATGCACAATTTTCTGATTAAATTTAAAAAATAATAATTAATATCTTTCGAATGCGTTAAGGAAGTTGAGGCTGTACAGTCATTTTTTTTACCCAAAAGTTATGACCTGTACCTTTCAAAAGTTAGGCCAGTTTACAGTTTGGCAATGTTGCATACACTTTAAAGAAAAGATGGGGGAAAAAGACGAAAAACTGGTGAAAGCTCAATCGAAAAAAAACGAATGGTGACGATCCTAGCCTCAAAAAACTGCACGGGAAACAGATTATTATTAATATAATCTCAGCACATCTCTTAATAAATCTGAAAAAAAATTGACATTATTCAGCAAGCCTTGCTCATGTTGCCCAAAAAATTTCATATTTTTAGCATAATTTTTAACGGAGATATCACTGAATGTCTCTTGACTTCCATAAGATTATATGTTATTTGGCCCAAATTGTTATTGATTGTTCTTAGCAACGACGCTCCTAAACTGTCTGAAAATTTAACTGATTTTTTTTTACACTTCACTTTATAAGATGCAATCTGTTTAAAAGCGGTGACATCATTTTCATTCTAATGCCTCAACTTCCTTAAGCTACAAAGTTGCAAGAGGTCGCAATCAATCGAAAAAAAATAAATAAAAAATACGTCAAGTTGAAATATCCTATGAAATTCTGTGATTATTTTTTTATTGAAGAAAGAAATTTTCGAAACAAGTAAAAAAGCGATGGCTCCTGTAAAGAGTCTCTGGCAGCGACGTCAAAATGTACTTGTCTTTGAGTCACTACCGCGACTCTAGACGATGAGTCCTCGGAGCTTACGGAATCAAATGAATCCTCGTATCATATCGAAAAAATGATTATTCCGACATGGAAGAATTTCCACTGGTGCTTTCAGCCTCTCAGTGGGATCGAATAAAGCCTGATGAGACCTGTAAACAACTTAAAAAAAGATTACATCCCCGAATATGGATAAATGTTATTACGAGAGCACTTTAGAACGCATATCGATTTCCATGTGCCTTCGGAGGCAAATGGTCTTATGTTCGCACAAAAAACATTATTGACGGAAATGAAAATGTTTTAGAAGACACTTGTGAAGATTTCTATTTGTCATTTGAGGGTTACTGTTTATCGAAAAAATGGAAGAAAAAAATATTTGGTTTTGGGAACCAAAAACTGGTCGATGGGAAAGTCCATTTAATCATTAAAACCCAGGACACTCGCGACTCTTATCACGAAGATACAAAAAGACCATTGAATTTACCTGAAAGGAGAACAATCGGACGTGAATTGAAACGAAGAAGGGCCGCAGGATTGAGACAGCAACAACTAGCAAATCATATGGAATTTGGAGAGAACGAACCTCCATGGGTACAAAAATCTAACGTTTATAGACAAGCGAAAATGGAAATGAACAGGGAAGAACTGGTAATCAAATCTGGAGAGAAAAATAGCATTCTGAGCAGTATTCAAAGTTTGCTTCAAAATGTTCGATATGGAAATACTATCCGTGACCTTGGAGGAAAAAAATTTCACACTTTTTATTGCAGCCCTGAATAAATTTTTGTGGAAAAAGAGTATTACCGAATTACCAAAAAAAATCAAAAGTTTGTCTCGATGCTACCGGCGGGGTTGTGAAAAAGTTTGAAATATTTCCAGGAAGAAAAACTGGCAACATATTTCTTTATACTGTGACCATCAATTTCGAGAATAAAACTCTTCCAGTTTATCAAATGTCTGAAAAATATCACGCGGGATGTATTAGATATTGGCTCGATGAATGGGTACGAAAATGTGGAGCAACCATACCAGCAGAAGCTGTTGCTGATCAGGGGACAGCTTTGTTATTGGTTATGTATCAGTCGTTTAATAATGGTATGACCTTGAAGGTGTACGTCGATCTTATCTTTCAATGGGCAAAAGATGGACATGTTGAATCTCAACCATTCAACACAATCATAAGAATCGATGTGGCGCACCAAATGGCAGCTGTTGTCCGGTGGAAATGTCTGACAGATTTACATCATCACGTCGTCAAAGCATTTTTAATTCGTGCCTTCGCATTGTAGATTGATAGCCAATCAATCTCCGAGTTTGAAATCATTTTTGTCCTTACCTGCACTGTTGCTCTGCACTCGGATCAAAGTGACACGATCATAGTATCTGGAGAATCCATTTCAGTACTCACAACTGGAAATATCAGGAAATAGCATAAACATCGAAAAAGAGGTTGAGATCGCTTTGGGTGAAATAAATGACGAATCCAATAAAAATATTACAGCTGTTTACTGGTGGATCAAACAACTTATATCCAAAGCTACTGGCGACAATTAAAAAAAACGAAAAATGTAAGGATCCGAATGCTTTTTACTATCCTAGCTTCGTTGATTCACTTGAAAAAGTGAATCAACCTTCCCTATCTGGAGCCCTGCTTGTCTTCCTGGAAAGCAAGATCATGCTTCAACAGCAACCCAAGAAGCATATTTTTCTGAATTGAAACACAGAGTCTTCGAGAGTATAACATTGCCCTGCTCAGCACCCAGATTCTTGAAAGAGCGCATCGACGACTTAAATTCTGGTCCTAATGAAGTTACCGTGAAATTGAAACACTTCAATCACAATCACCAAACATCAGTACTTGAGCCAATACCGCAATCTCCGCTTAAGCTAAATGAACACATCAACTTACCATTTAAAAATCGAAACGTGAGCATAACACGTATAATAAATGACCCGGATCTTGATAGCAATGAATAATGGAGAGGTCTTAAAAATGAAAGTTTTTCCGAACACGCTTATGAAATCGATTACGAAGACGATAATAATATGGAATGTTCATTGATTGTGGCTTCATCAATATCCCAGGAGCCACAGATTCTTCTTTCGACATCTCTAAGAGATCACGATTATAGCAAAAAATCAATAGATAATGAAGAACCGTTTGCGAACCCGTTCGAGTCCCGCCTACAAGATTCGAATAGAATTTCTGAAAACAAAAAAGATAAAAAAAGGTTTTATTTCAAGTCGTGTCCATCAATACAATTCGTTAACGACAGGCTTGATATCGGAGGGAAACGTGGTTTTCTTCTTCAAAATGGATCCAAATTAAGCATCAAGAAAATCAAAAAGGGCAAGAAAAATATTGCTGTTGATCTCCAAAATACTTGCGGGTTTGACGCGATTATCAATGTGTTGCAATTTGGTGCGCTTTACGATTCAGAGTACAATCTACTGATACAATCATCAAATAACGCAGCTCTGAAGTTTGTTCGCAAATTTATGAAGACGGGTCCAACTAAAGAAATATTGCATGAACGCATTGAATTGCTGAATGAGTTTTATCAACTCGTGAGAAACCCTGAAGCTCCTTCGATTGCACCATTGAGATTGGACGCAGAAGATACTATTACTACTATTGGCCAAAATCTTTTTTCGCTGCATGAACCTAGTGAGACAAGTGCAAGAATTCAGGGGAATGCAATAACGAGAGCTGTATATTATCGTTACCGTCAAATATTCCGTACTTCGGATTGAATTTAGGGAAAATTCACAGGCATGGTATTGCAGGATTTCAAGATGC
The DNA here is from genome assembly GCF_019457755.1 of Venturia canescens. Taxonomy (NCBI): domain Eukaryota; kingdom Metazoa; phylum Arthropoda; class Insecta; order Hymenoptera; family Ichneumonidae; genus Venturia; species Venturia canescens. The sequence goes on from NC_057427.1 coordinate 16,270,972, forward strand.
CGTCATTTTTCATTCGCAGTATTTCAATGTCAAGTGTCGCAAAAAAAAACTGTCCTGGGACAGTGACAGAAACGATTCATCCAAATTTTCAAATCTTAATCGATTTGGATGCCAGACGGTCGAGTAAAGAAACACACGGTTTAAAGTGTTCGCTGGAAGAGTTTCTCTTTATCCTCCAGTTTGGTAAAACGTATCGGTATGTCCAATAATAAATAGCATTAAGTACGATAAAATAATAAAATTTATTGATATAATTTTTTTGATAAAATACAAAATGTAATTCTTCATTTCCAGCTTGTTGGCCGTCATTGAAAGGATACCGGGGCACTTTATCGGATACTGCAGAAAATCATCAGGTCGGTGGTTACGGTGTGATGACACGGAGACCACAATTACTTCATGTGAACAAACTCGCGTTGTTACTCCGATAGGAGCAATATATATAATTCATAAATGAATTATTAAGATCCTCGGCTTTTTCATAAGATTCAATTGCTTGACTTGATCGCCCGTCCCGCAATTCAATTGAAGTCCACGGTTTTCGTATCTGTTAGCACTTATTTGTGCAAGTACTGGTGAGCAGGTCATACAACACAGTATCACGATATCCAATGTTTCATAATGTCATTATCCCAAACAAAGATTACATTGATGAGATGAATTCCCTCGAAACAAAACAAAAAAAAACGAATTGAAAAAACGATTGACAGTTCTTGTTTCGATACAGCTTAAAAGGAGGTCGTAGCGGTTCCTCGTGGTCAATTGACCGTATAGAATTTTTTTTTTTTAACTGCGAATTTCCGATACGATGGTGTCCAAGAAATTATATTTTTTATATATCCCCAATATAACGTTAACAATCCTGAGCCATCAGGTGATATTTTAAGAAATTACACATTTTCAATCACTCAATCGAACTACTCGTCGTCAGCTGGTTGTGGTCTATGAATTTTTCATGCAGCGTCTGGCAACGCTGCATACTGGCAGTGTAAACATAACCTCGTTAAACATAACCTCTTTTGACAACGATCAATTTTATGTCATGGAGGAGACACACAATATTCGTGCAGAACATGAAAGAGATAAAGGAAGATTTATTTTGAAAAAAAAGAAAGTGTTGGCGAGAAAATGTCTTGGCGTCAAGAAAGAAACAGAGAATCAACGAAACAACGCGCGATGACGCATACATTTTCAGAGGTAGACTTGTCTTTGAGCCACAGTGCCTCGGAGAAATGTTGTGGTGTCATCAGTGCAATCTTCCACTTTCCTTGCGAGACACCCAAAGTGAAGAATTTATCGGTCTTGCAGCAGTATTCAAAATTCGTTGTAACAATTGCAATTGTGAAATAAAAGTGCAAAGTTGTAAAAATCGAGTCAGTGCGTCCGGCCACCCGATTTTCGATGTGAATTTGAAGCTTACAGTGGGTAAGGAAAATTATCTCTTTTGATAAATAATTTACAAAAATTTTAATACTTGTTTATAAGAAAAAATGAAGGGCATAAATTGTAATCTATCTTGGTTTGCTATTTTGTAGCTCTCTTGGATGCTGGTGTTGGAGAGGCACAAATCAATATTATTCTATCGGCGCTAAATATTCTAATAATTAGCAAGTCGTTACTTAAATGATATGAGCGTCTTGTGGGCGTTGAGATTGAATCTCTTGCTAGAGAAAGTTGCATAGAGAGCATCCGACGGTGCATGGCAAACACGTGGTACGGGCCGTTCTTACAATAGTATGACAGGTACAATTTCGCATTAATTGTATGATATTTCATTGAAACAGCACAGTCTACATTTTCGAATGATTCTTTCAGCTCATGGTTCACTGATCGGATATCATACTGGCATTAGGTAGGGTGTAGATTGTCCGAAAAAACACTAGGGCTCGAGAACCTAGCCTAACGTTAGAGCTTAGTTGCAAATGCTAAGCAGAGATGTCACCACGGTCGTTTTTGTCGGTAAAAACAGTCAGTCAGCAGGGGTTCTCAACTTTGTTGATAATTGAATACAGCACTCAATTTCGCGGTTAGTTTTTCAGTCCGGAAACCGTTTTAAAAATAGTGAATGTAGAAAATTTAAGAAATAAAGAAATAAATAAATTTAAGAAAATGAGAAAACTGATGAATGATGAATGAAAAATGAGATGGCATGGAACGCTATCTGAATCAATCGAGAAGCAGCTTATCATGTGTAGTAATATTTATTCGAAAACTGGTTCTCAATGCTGTTGATGATTAATTCAATACGATACAAGAAAAATTCATTTGCATTCAAATAACAACTGTGGATAACCAATCTCACGAGGATTCACTCTGGAAATATTTTTCTCATCGTTTATCTTTTGCCATAACTTAAAAAATAGCACCGCTAACTTAAAAAATAGACATATTTGTATGTATAGAGTTGAACATTCTATTTCAATTCGATTTAATTAATATCGAAATTTCGTTACGAGATGCACAGAGAAATTGTACCCACTTATATAGCGATATTTTTGTCAATTTTTAGTAACCATAATAGTGACAGAGAACATTTCAAAAACGGCAGTTTCATGATTTCTTTAACAAATTTACTCACTTTTCGCTAGTTTTATAAAAAAAAGGAAAAATCAATTACAGCATAAACGAAATTTTCTATTTTTTCAATGAATTTTGGAAAGAAAAAAAGTCATTCAACTCCTGCAATATGTCAGATTTTGAAAAGCCACAAAATTTCTCACTCGTAACTTATGTACTTTGAACTTTTTTGTGCACAGAATAATTTTCTAAGAAATATATATTTTTTCGTGTACGTTTTGGTTTGTACTGTTGTTGTTTTTAGAGAGAATACTTCTTAGGATATTTGACTAGCAACATGACTATTCTGTACGATGACATTTGAACGTTTCTCCAATTTTTTTTTAAATCCGAGCGGAGAAAAAAATGGTCGCATTAGAGAAGAAAAACACTTTGTCTCTATTAATATTCTTAATGGCATTTGGCATAAACAATTGCACATATGAGGAATAATAACTTCCATGCATAAAGGGCCATCACGTTTTCGTAACGTCCATCTTATCCTGATCCTTATCACCCGGACTAATATTCGTTCACTGGTTCAATCATTCTGTCGGTATCCTGCTGCATATTTTGTCTGGAGTCGGAATCTGTTTCAGGTTGTTAAAAAGAAAAAAATATTTTCTTATTTTGAGCCATATTGTTAAAATTGGGAGTAATATTGAATTCCTGTCAATACATTCTGTCGTACAAATGAAATTTGAAAAAACTCACCACACTCCCCGCCGACCGTTTGATCAGCGACCTCTTCCAAAAAAACCCTATAACGCCGTACCCGTTCCTCTTTGTTGCAGAGGGATAACTCGCCCAGTCGTTCCCACGCTTTTTCCAACAACGCGTCCTTATTTTTTGTTGCAGCGCACCGCTTCCGATGAGGATTATTCCCCTGTTTTAATGTCAAAAAGTCCAGGTAAGATGACTGCACCAATCGCTTCAGTGCCACTGTAATTAACAATTAAAATAAGTTTTTCCAACGTAATAAAAATTTTCGTGTTCAATGAACATACTTTCTTATATACACACGATTTATCTGTTATATTCTCTAAAAACACTAAAAAAAACTATCAGATTTTCGAGAAGATAATAAAATGAATAGTCGCCGATAAATTTTCCAATTTCGGGCTTCAATGACGCTGCGGACTTCAGTGTGCGGTTCCAACGCTCCAGTGGATTGTTGGTCCGTATTGTATTTCTGTAAACGGAAAACGAAGCTGGGCCTTTTGTGAGGATCCAAAAGCGTTTGTAATAGGCACATAGATCCTCAAAAATTCCCGCAAGATCGGAATTTTTCGCCAAATCCATACTCAACATTTCAAATGCCTCCTCAATAAACGGAGGCGGCAAGAGGCTGAGATTCATGAGATGTCGCTGAAATCTGTATGCCTCTTCTAGATGTTGTGGAAAGCGACTTTTGATTTTTGAAAAACAAGATGTCCGTTGGCATCTTCGAACGATAGCCTGTGAAATTAATTTTCTACATGATTGTTTTATACATTTGTGATCGTTCAATTTTTTTATTTCAACAAATAATTCTATCAAATTCAAAGAAAGTGTATTATATTACTTGATTATGATGAAACCAACAACCCTTTGTATTTGCTTCCGGGAAAACTTTCGCTATTGCTTTTTGCAACGGTGTCTCGAAATCGGCCATCACCATTTTCGGTCTCAAAAACGGCGTTAGTTTCAAGACAATGCATTCCAACACCGCCGTATATGCTTCTTCGGTTTTCTTGCCCATTACCGAGAACGCAATCGGGAAATACTGGAAAAAAATTTAAAAACTATATACAACCTCTATTTATCAATATATGCTGCGATCCTATCTAAAGATTATTTAGAGATTATCGTCATGAACAAACTTATTGTATCGAGAAAACAAATTTATTCGAATCGCATATGCAACGATACACACCTGCCCGTCATATTCCACCATGAGAGTAAAGAATTGATTCGCTCCTTTAATGTTCGGAACGGCATCGAAGGTGCAGTCTACAAATGCATACTGGACATTCGTAAAATTCGCTGCAAATAATGGGCAGCCCATCACGATGTGTACTTCAATTTCAACTTCTCCAGAGTGGTTAGGGCGCTGTCCCCTCCGGATTTGTACACCGAACGCTTCGATCTCGTGCGTTGTTTCTTCAATATTTTCGTTTTGCACATTTGCAAATGAAAGTTTAAACTTTAACTCCTCTGTCCACACTCCACTCTGCAACCATTCAGCGAGCTGGAATATATTTCTTGGGAGAATAGGGTGGAGGCCTTTTCGCCAATTGCTCATCAACCATTTCATTCGTTCGAATCCCTCGAACTGAGCCCCGATATGATGTTTGAAATCAAATAAAAGTGTTCAGTGTTAATATAATGAAAGAAAAACTTAAGGAGGATTTATTGGCTGTTCACCATTATATTTGAACATCTAAAAGATAACTGAAAGTAGGTTCAGTGTATCTTCCGCTGCACCTGCAAGCGCGAGAAGGATATTTGCAAATTTCATAGTTCAAATTTTCTTCGTCATTCGTCCTATTGAGAAATACATCTTTAGTTCATATTTTTCTCTAGTAATGCGTGAGTTGTATCTTTTTTTGGTCAAACCGTGTAAAGGGATGTTCCAGTTGCCTTTGGTGTCCGATATAAATATACCTTTTTGATTATTTTAACGTTTTAACTTTTCATTTCCTTGACAAATTATCTCACAATAAAGATTTTGATTTTGTAGGTATCTTTTTTTACTTGATTTCAGTGCAGCATTTTGAAGCTTGCATTTTTAATGCGGACTATGCGCGCGCGGCTGGAAGAAAATCCCTCCATGCGCATGTCTCCTTCTGCTGCAGTCAGCTGTCCGGCACTCGATCCAACATCCAACAATCAACTTAGCCTATAAATCTGTGAGCCGCGCATCACGTTGCATACAGTACAACTTATTTAATCAAAAGAAAAGAGGTATGCTTAATAACAAATTTACTTACCTAGGAAAAAAGGTTGGGACAAGTACATTGATGGTCCCTTGTTTCTGGATGACTTAGAAAAAATATTCAAAACCAGGAAAAAATTATATAGATGTAAAAAACGAAAAATTAAAAAGTTAAAAAAAATTCAACAAAAATAAGAAACAATCAAAAAAATTCTATAACGGAAAATAAAAAATTTTCAAAAAAATTCATAAATATTGAACACATTGAAAAATGTACTATCCAAGTTTCATGCAGTATAATAATGTATGATATCAATTGGAGGCCAAGTTTTTATTGATAATTTGGAATATTTACCGAACAAATCGGAAACTTTGATTGAGAAATTGACGTTTTATGCATAAGAGCCACTAATCATTCATAATAATTATTTTCGAGAAAAAAGAATTTCGTGAAAAAAAAATGAGTGTTGAGAATCCTCGTCGGGCTCAGAACGTTTCATCGAAATTACTAAAAAATTAATGGAAATAAAAAATCGTAGAATCTTTCTTTCGAATAATAAGAACGATGTCAACCCATTTTTTTAAACCAGAACATATAAAAATCGTTAAAAATTCACATGAAAGTCATTCGTTACTTCAAGAAGGTACAGACTTTGAAAAATCGATTCCCCTCCGACTTTCAGGATCCCCCGGTATTATTTACAACACTCAACTTCGATTGGATCGGTACAAATTATGTTCAAATACGTCTTAAACGTACTTGTCCGGCCCATCACTTTTTATTCAAATTGCTCATTCGAAAAAATAAAAAACGAAGTTAATCCATGTGTTAATATAAAGGAACAGTAATTCCCGAGAAAATAATTTTCCTTCGAATTACAGGAATCGCTCTTGTCGAAATGAAATGACAATCCAAGACGAAGTTGATTAATCTATTTATATTATATGGAGTCATAATTCACAACAAAATCATTTTTCTCCAAATTCCAGGAACCGAGCGTGTCGTACTCGACTCGTGATATTTATCAAAATGTGTACGTAACTATCGAAAAAAAACATTGCATGGCTGAGTAGGTTCGAAAATTTCTTGTAATGCGACTTATTATTTATCATTTTCATTGGTTTCTACCGAATGATATGTTCTCGCTGAAGGAAATGAGAAGTGGAAATTGCTATTATTGCAATACGAACTCGAGAACAATCAAGTTCAAATTACTTGGAGGTATTATTTTTATTTCTATCTATTTTATTATATTTGCGATCATAGAAGAGCCCTGATTTTTTTTCGAATGAGCAATTTGAATAAAAAGTGATGGGCCGGACAAGTACGTTTAAGACGTATTTGAACATAATTTGTACCGATCCAATCGAAGTTGAATGTTGTAAATAATACCGGGGGATCCTGAAAGTCGGAGGGGAATCGATTTTTCAAAGTCTGTACCTTCTTGAAGTAACGAATGACTTTCGTGTGAATTTTTAACGATTTTTATATGTTCTGGTTAAAAAAAATGGGTTGACATCGTTCTTATTATTCGAAAGAAAGATTCTACGATTTTTTATTTCCATTAATTTTTTAGTAATTTCGATGAAACGTTCTGAGCCCGACGAGGATTCTCAACACTCATTTTTTTTTTCACGAAATTCTTTTTTCTCGAAAATAATTATTATGAATGATTAGTGGCTCTTATGCATAAAACGTCAATTTCTCAATCAAAGTTTCCGATTTGTTCGGTAAATATTCCAAATTATCAATAAAAACTTGGCCTCCAATTGATATCATACATTTTTATACTGCATGAAACTTGGATAGTACATTTTTCAATGTGTTCAATATTTATGAATTTTTTTGAAAATTTTTTATTTTCCGTTATAGAATTTTTTTGATTGTTTCTTATTTTTGTTGAATTTTTTTGAACTTTTTAATTTTTCGTTTTTTACATCTATAGAATTTTTTCCTGGTTTTGAATATTAGTTATATATAAGAACTTTACTTTAAATCGAATTCATACATCTCGCACTGTTTTCTCCGAAATTTTATTATTTAGATCGCTGTTGCTACTCGTTTGCTCATACCATCAAAAACTGACAGATATGGCTGTACAATATATTGGGTGGTACAGATTAGGATGGTTCAAAAAAATCGACTATTTTTATTTCTTCAAAGCCCGAGGTCCAATTATTGCAGTGAGGTGAAAAATGATGCCTGACAAAATTTGAGCTCTTAAAAAAATTTTTTAGAGGTCGCTCATCGCGATTTTCTATTTTTCATTTAAATAACACGGGGAAGATGTTACTAGTTGCTTTTGAATTTCATTCCTCGGCAACGGATGAGTGTACGACACGCCCAAGGTGGTTTTTTGTAGGGATTTGAACGCTCTATAAAAAAAGTCTCTTATCGTTTTACGCTAAACCTACTCCTACAAAAGTTATTCAACGTCAAAATTGGCTTTGAAGAAAATTTCGACATTTTTTCACTTTTCCGGCGAAACTATCGACCTTGTCACAAAACGCTGTGGAAACTTTTTCGGAAATCATGTGATTTAGTATAATAGCGTGTTCTTAGATTATTACAAAATTTAATAATTTATAATAATATTACATTACGAGGTTATTCTTAGAGGAAAACTGCAATTTCCGTTGAGTGAATCGTTATATTATCAAAAAAAGTTCGAAGTTTCATTGACTCATTAAGTAATGCTTATTGTTGGTGAAAATTCCAAAATGCATCGGATTGTTCCACCTTCCATTTATAATTTCTTTTGGGGCATTCATTTTTTATTTTAGGAATGCAATATAAATACAGATTCAAAGTTATTCGAATTAAAAATTGGAAAAATTGAGTGGAAATGATGTTTGGAATAATGGTTCATAGCCCTTACTGTAGAGCTATCCAATATTCCAAACATTATTTCCACTCAATTATATTAGACGTTTCAATTTATACTTTCAAATAACATTAAATCTGAATTTATATTGCATTCTTCAGAAAAAAAAATTAATGCCCCAAATAAATTATAAATGGACGGTGGAAAAATCCGATGCATTTTGGAATTTTCACTAAAAATAAGCATTACCTAATGACTCAATGAAACTTGGCACTTTTTTTGTTAATATAACGATTCACTCAACGGAAATTGCAGTTTTCCTCTAAGAATAACCTCGTAATGTAATATTATTATAAATTATTCAATTTTGTAATAATCTAAGAACATGCTATTATACTAAATCACATGATTTCCGAAAAAGTTTCCACAGCGTTTTGTGACAAGGTCGATAGTTTCGCCGGAAAAGTGAAAAAATGTCGAAATATTCTTCAAAGCCAATTTTGACGTTGAGTAACTTTTGTAGAAGTAGGTTTAGCGTAAAACGATAAGAGACTTTTTTTATAGAGCGTTCAAATCCCTACAAAAAACCACCTTGGGCGTGTCGTACACTCATCCGTTGCCGAGGAATAAAATTCAAAAGCAACTAGTAACGTCTTCCCCGTGTTATTTAAATGAAAAATAGAAAATCGCGATGAGCGACCTCTAAAAAATTTTTTTAAGGGCTCAAATTTTGTCAGGCATCATTTTTCACCTCACTGCAATAATTGGACCCCGGGCTTTGAAGAAATAAAAATAGTCGATTTTTTTGAACCACCTTAATCTAGATATGTATTGTACATTCATAGAGTCATGCTTTGAAACGATGATTAGGCTCGAAAGTAGGTTATTTTTCGGTTGTATTTTCGAAGAATAATATTTGAGAAACTCGGAGAGTTTCGATCACACCATTGACATTTTTCACATCGAAGTTACTAGGACGTCCAGTTTTCGTAATATTATGACACCACACTATCATTTAAAATAAATAAATAATAAAATAATAGATATGATATGCACTTCACTAGACGACGAACTATTATTTTAATTCATACCGAGTTTCATTCATTTTCGTTATGTTGAAACTGCGTTTGTTTATTAACCCTTCGAGTACACACCTCAGCCCAGTTCCGGGAAGTACACACGGGGTCCAGCGACCCCCATCGATTTTTAAACGCTCACTGTGAGGAGACTATTAATTCAATTTAGATTTAACAAAAACCAAAATACAGTTTAAACTGTCTAGAATGCGATAGGATCGAATCAAAAGCGTATAACGAAGCTCAAGGTTGTCAAAATTGCACGGAAATGGGTGAAGTCGTGAAAAATGCACTTTCATACCAAAAAAATCATAACTCCGTTAGTTTTTTGAATAATTGGGTAAAATTTTGGTAATTATGCAGTTTGATTACTTTTCCGAAAATCAACGAAAGAAATTTTTTTTTAGCATGGACGGCTTCGATTAGTTACCATTGATGATATTTCGTCGGGGGAGGCTAACATTTTCCATAAAAACCATGTGTTTGAGGTTTTGAAGTTATTGGAAAAATATGATGAAATATGGTATATTTGAATATTTTTGAGTTCACAACACGACAGAGCGCGCGGGCGCGCGCGCACACACACACACACACACACACACACACACCAAAGGTATTCTAAACCCGCCCAGCAATACCACACAAGCATCAAAAATGCTCTGAATACACCCACCGATTTCGCATAAACATCGCATATGTGTATCCGGAACAACTTTTGATGTGTGTGCGAAATCGTCGTATTGGTTCAGAACACTTTCGATGTGTGTGTGGAATCGTTGGGTGGGTTTAGAACACTTTCGATGTGTGGGTGTGGTTTCGCTGGGCGGGTTTAGAGCAACTTTGGTGTGTGTGTGTGTGTGTGTGTGTGTGTGTGTGTGTGTCCACCTGTCCTAATGTGAACTCCTAAATAGCCTGATATACGCCAAATCCCCGCATTTTTCCAACAACTTCAAAACTCCATAACTCATGGTTTTTATGGAAAATGTTAGCCTCCCCGGACGAAATATCACTTACTATAGTCCAATCGATAACTTCGAGAAGAAGAAAAAAAAATTCCATTGATTTTCGGAAAAGTAGCCAAACTGCATAATTACCAAAATTTTCAGGAAAGTCCCGGTACATATATAGTAGTTACATAAAAAAATGATGCAATATTGAGTGTTTCAAAAGAGATATTTATTTGCAAGTACGAACATGAGGTATTTTGAAGTGGAAAAATATTCTTTGGTTTATTGACATACATATATACACGTACAAAAACATGTTTTTCTTAATGTCAACGAATGCATATGCATTTCTATTTTCAATTCAACATTTATTCCATACCCCCACATTCGAGGCATAGTGGTATTCTGTGCTCATCGCATATGGACCTGTAACAGGAGGGGCACATTTGTCTCGTTTTTCGGTCTCTCTTCCGTGGGCATAATCTACAGCGAATTTTTTTATCTAATGGTCTTATTCCTTCTGATCGTGTCATTTGGTGGTCGCTTCCAAGAATTCCACCAATTGCAGATTTTATATTGAGACGCAATGATGGAGCTTCCAATCGCTCTTTCAGATATGGTCGAACAAGATGTTGAATGATTTCATCCAAAGATTCACATGCCGACATAATCTCGTGGTCGTTCCCACGGTTTATGACACTGCATTTGTGTAAAATGCGAGCATTTACCATGGCTTGATCTAGCATCCCGAAAAAAAACGGAGTGGCCATCTCCGCATCCCTCTTGCTGTCGTATACGAATGACATAATTGGTCGAAAGTATCTGTTCCACCTTTAGTTATATTATAATGCAGCACGATATCAGGCTTCCCATCAGTTATGTTAGTTGTTCGTAAATGTGAGGACGCCAGCAAGACGACCTTATATTTTTTCGGAGAAAAAGATAGTAGCGTCAAATCCGATGTGAACGCAAACTTTGCGGACGGTGGTTTTTTGTCGGCAACTAAAAATTCAACTGGGACTTCTCTTTTATTTTTTCGCATGGTACCGGTGATTTCCATACTGTACGGTGGTTCCAACATATTTGTCAACAGTGGTATGGATGTGAACCAATTATCGCACGTGACTGATCGTCTCGTTTGATGAATTGGTTTTGTGACTTCTCGAAAAAAATCCTCGGTTGTTTTAGTCGGACCGTTTCCAATCTTCCCAAGGTAAGGAATCCCATAGATCTGTCGAATCAAACATTTTATTGTTACTATTATCGGATAATACAAATAAATTCGCTATAACTTGATAATTCAAAAAGAATAAAAACTCACCAGATATGAGGTTCGGGCATCATTTAGCGTGATTATTTTCATCCCATATCTGTCTGGTTTGGATTTTATAAACATTCGGAATCGACATTTTCCCCGGAAGCTCAGTAATTGTTCGTCGACAGTGCAATATTTACTCGGCTTGTAGTAACGACTACAATTGCCAATAAATAAGTCCCAAAGTTTGCGTATCGGAGCTAATCTATCCATCGGTTCTCGAGATGATTTGACATCGAAACGCAGACATTTTGCGATGAAAGTGAATCGTGCTCTAGACATAACGCAGCGAAAGAACGTTGTACCGTTTATCTTGTTCCATAAATGCTCAGTGGCTACATTATTGGATTTCCACTGCCCGGAATAATACAGAAGCTCAATGAATGCCGAAATTTCAATTACATCTGTGTGGTGATGATATGTTTGTAACTGTTGACTGTTGGAAATCATCGTGAGGCAAACTTCTTCAATTTTGGCATTCGTACAGTCTACGATTATTTTGAACATTTCATCGTTGAAAAGAAGTTTCCAGAGCTCTTCAATTTTATGTTTATGGAAAGCTTCACGCTGAGGCGCAGGTATGATAACCTCAGCAGCAGCATTTCGATCTGATAAATGTTAATAATTCAATATTTACAATCTCTGACGCTTCTCTCTCTCTCTCTCTTATAAAAGTCTAACAGCGAACTAGACAATTTACTGAAGATACCTAAATACTTTGGAAAGATATTTTTCATACGTGAATGCCGAGATCCCCATTTTGTATGCCACTTGAATCCATTTTTCCCCCTCAAAATGGCCGTTGGTCGACCTCGAGCACGTGATTGTAGAATGCACCCATTGTTTGTCGAATTTTCTTGTTCGTCGTCATCGATTTCGGAGTTTGTCGATTCCTCATAGTCACTGTTATGTGATTCCTCCGATTGAATATCTTCCTCGGACTCCGAGGAATTATCACCAAAGTTTTCTATTTCCTCACAACGATCGGCGTATGAGGGACCGTGGTTTTGCCGAAGATTATACACCATCTGCACACATATTTCGGAGTAATAAAATCGAAGCAGAAAAAATCGGAGGAAATAAATTAGAATAAAAAAAAATCCGAGGAAAAAACCAGAATAAAAAAAAATCGGAGCGAAAAATAAGTTGAAACAAAAAAATTTCAAGTATTTTTATGATTGTACTTACCTCATATACAATCGATCCTAGTCGAAAATCGAAAAAAAAATCGCACTTTTCACAAAAAAACTTACCCGAAATACACACAAGGGGTCCAGTGGCCCCCGGCAAAAAAACTTTGTTGAATATTCCACTGCCAAATACAACCTAATGCTTTGGGTCTTATTTCTTTGTTTCAAACTTGAAGGTGACCGTTTGGCCTATAACTGAGAGTGGGGGGAACTCAGACTGTAGAGTCTAACTGTTTCATGCGCGGCTCGGAAGTTGGCGCTGGGGGCCACTGGACCCCGAGTGTACTTGAAGGGTTAATTATATACCGCACTTCGTTATGTCCGAAATAACGTTTGTTATAAATATATAAATATAAACTTTCGTAGAGTCTGAACGTAGTCGGTCAGCTAGAGTGCTAAACGTTAGGCCCGCTACACACGGTCAATAATATTGCGCAATATAGGTGATTGCACAATATTATTGAACGTGTAGATGTAGTATTGAAATATTGCGCAATTGCAATCATTGAATAGAAGTATGAGCGATCTTAAATTTATGGCCCGCTACACACCATACAAACTTATTGTACAATATTCTTGTGCACCATTATATTATTGACTGTGTGTAGCGGGCCTTATAGAGTTTGAACGTGGTCGGTGAGCTGGATTGAGCCGAGATCGGAGAGCCAATCAGAATGCATTGAGACACAACTCTACTACCACTAACCTACGTCGAAGGCGTATACGTATACGTCAAATCTGTGATGTGTTAGTAACTTTTGCATAATCTTGAGCCCGTGCAAAGTTTTTTCTCAGCAAATACGCCACCGAGCACGCTGATTTTGGACTCATTCGACAGAGAACTTCTTAATTAGCTAAAAGTTCAATTTTCAAAGCCGTATATAACTCATGAGCTTCGCAATTAAAGAAAATCACATGTCAATTTTACCCTCACCACCGCGAATCACCGGGACAATGTACTTGTCCCGAGACTCTACCGAGTCTCTTGATTTAGTTGTATTCATGGTATTTGGGAACTTTATTTATTATTTAGTATGGTAGCATGCGTCATTCTGCTAGATAAAAAAAAAGGCGAATGTTGATTGAAACAAATTTTGTATTTTTCAGCATTGTTCTTTCCATATAACGGCCAATGTTGTTCCGGGGCTTGTTTGCTAGCCATCACCGTGATGAATCCTCTACCTAAAGTAAGTTCGAAACCCAACTACTATTGTTTTTATATATATAAATATCGTTGCCAGGACTGCGATATTCCTATACTTCTCTCCAAAGCGAGAAAACATGAATGTTTTTTCAAGATTAGTAATGCTAATTGACTCAATCTTGTCAATAATCATTACTAATAAACCTATATGTTGAAAGAATTTTCAAAAAAATTTGCTTTTTTGTTTTAGACAATTCTGGAACCATACACGATAATCTACCAAACAGTTCTTTCGTGTTAGACAGCACTGGCTCTTATTCTTGGAGCATGCTGAAAGGAATTGAACAACGTGGGTCTGGACCAATGAAACATTGAATAATGAAAAGAGGTTGGTGATTTTTGCTACATTTTGTTTGGTATATATATTCAGACATAAAAGTGCGGCAGGGCTGATGCTTTTCCTTCCAATACTTGGGCTTTGGCGTTTCGTTGGTGTAGGTTGAAGAACTAAGAATTGCGAATTGTGCGGGGAACAAAATTAGAGAATCACTGGAATTATTGGAGAGTTTTTTTAGATCATTTCATTTGAGTTTGTCAAGGTAAACTTCAGCGTCATGACATGACAATGATTTATACTTCCTTAAAATATTTCCAAATAAAAAACTTTTTTTTAAACACATATATATAACTGATATAGTTTTTAATGTAAAAAAAGTCGATATGAAAAAATGTGTGCAGTTACACTAACCTGTTGGCTACTTCATCGTAAATTTCCTTCAGAGTGTTAGTCCGAGTCCTCGTAGCCATGAATAATTCTTCCCGGAACAATGCTTTTTCATAAGCAAATGGGTCGGTTTGACACAATTGGTTGTGGCCCTCCGTAATTTTGAAAGAATTCTTTGTATTATTATAAATCATTCTTCCAGGGCAGCCTTTTGGGTGCGATTTACATCGAAGATAGCTGTGATTAGATGAAATTTTATTCACGATCAGTCATTCATAATTCTAGAGAAATTATCGAAAAACACGTGATTGAAAAAAAATTATCTTTAATGAAGATATTTTTGCAGCTTGCTGAAAATTATTTTATAGTTAATGGTTATTAAGTTATCGAAATTACAATATCTCTTCGCCTTTTCTATTTTTATATGTCCGCGAGAGATGATAAGAGTGTCCCTCAATGATCGTCTGAGTCGTTTTATACGGATTTCTGACAGTTTTGGGTTCGGTTTGTGGGATATCGTTCATCGTCGTGTTTTCTTTTTTCAATATTTTTTTAAACGAACTATTTTCACTATTGATTTGAACAACTATTGATTAAACGAACTATTTTCACTATTGATTTGAACACACTTTTTTCGATATGAAATGTTACAACAGCCTCGGAAGGAAAAGAAACATGAGAACAAAGGGGTGCACACGTTTTCGTAAACAGATTTCGTAAACAACAAAGTAGCGCGAACGACAATGACCTCAACGCCCTTCCGAAGTCTTTCGATTGTTTTATGATGAATGCTAAAAAACTATTTCAGTCGTTGTTTTGAATCCATAGATTTGTTTTAAGTATTTCCTCTTTTTTCAAATTTTTTAATAAACTGTGACAATTTTTACAAAAATCAGAAAATTTACTTGTTTTTCGGTATGAAGATTTCACATTTAATTTTACTGATCATTAATTAAATTGAATATTAATGAAATTAAATGAATTAAAACGATGATAAATCAAAATAAAATTGAATAATTCGAGAGAGCGCTAAGGGTGTATTGGCGCTACATCGTTTTTCAAATCTTCACTCGTGTGCCTCCCGTTGTTTTTTGGACTAATCCCACCTGCTGATCCTGATGATTTAGTTTCTTTTTTATTCAGGAAATTGATCCCAGTTATTAGTGAGAACTGGTTGACAACTTGAATCAGTGTTGAATATTTTATTTTACGAATGCAGAATTTTTTTTTAGAAGTAAAATAGAATCATGCATGATTAAAAATACAACTTTGTATTATGAAATTAAATTACATTTTAATCAATTGGGACAACTTATTTTCATTTTTACAGCGGTACTGAAGCAGTTCGTGCAATTGGCTTATCTTAACTTCCTCACGCTGTACAAGGAACCAACCTTCATTGTAAGCAATGATGCCGTGGTGAATATCCGCTTTGGGACAGTAGATTGTTGAATTACGGAGATTACGACGTGCTATGATTTTTTACTCTTGAATTTGCAATGGTACATTGAAGAATACTGATTCGACGGATTCAGGTAGTTATTTTCATGCATATTAAGCTTTTTTTTAAATTTATATAATAATTGAAGAACGCAAAATGAAAAAGAGAATTGGTGGAAAGTTACTAAAGGACCGAATAAAATACATTTACAGATTCGGTGGAGTCCCATAACTTATTTTAATTGTTATTCACAGCGCCCAATGCATCCGTCCAATAGTCATCCTGGTAATGAAGAGATTATAAACCGAGTCAATAGTTTTACAACATGACAAAACGACCATCGTTGCAACCAAACCATTTTTGAGAAACGTCACGTGCTGCTAGACTTACAAAACCTCATTAATTGTCAACGAACAAATAAGCAACGAATTACCGTACGCATCGAGTACACCGACAGAATGATTGAACCAGTGAACGAATATTAGTCCGGGTGATAAGGATCAGGATAAGATGGACGTTACGAAAACGTGATGGCCCTTTATGCATGGAGGTTATTATTCCTCATATGTGCAATTGTTTATGCCAAATGCCATTAAGAATATTAATAGAGACAAAGTGTTTTTCTTCTCTAATGCGACCATTTTTTTCTCCGCTCGGATTTAAAAAAAAATTGGAGAAACGTTCAAATGTCATCGTACAGAATAGTCATGTTGCTAGTCAAATATCCTAAGAAGTATTCTCTCTAAAAACAACAACAGTACAAACCAAAACGTACACGAAAAAATATATATTTCTTAGAAAATTATTCTGTGCACAAAAAAGTTCAAAGTACATAAGTTACGAGTGAGAAATTTTTGTGGCTTTTCAAAATCTGACATATTGCAGGAGTTGAATGACTTTTTTTCTTTCCAAAATTCATTGAAAAAATAGAAAATTTCGTTTATGCTGTAATTGATTTTTCCTTTTTTTATAAAACTAGCGAAAAGTGAGTAAATTTGTTAAAGAAATCATGAAACTGCCGTTTTTGAAATGTTCCCTGTCACTATAATGGTTACTAAAAATTGACAAAAATATCGCAATATAAGTGGGTACAATTTCTCTGTGCATCTCGTAACGAAATTTCGATATTAATTAAATCGAATTGAAATAGAATGTTCAACTCTATACATACAAATATGTCTATTTTTTAAGTTAGCGGTGCTATTTTTTAAGTTATGGCAAAAGATAAACGATGAGAAAAATATTTCCAGAGTGAATCCTCGTGAGATTGGTTATCCACAGTTGTTATTTGAATGCAAATGAATTTTTCTTGTATCGTATTGAATTAATCATCAACAGCATTGAGAACCAGTTTTCGAATAAATATTACCACACATGATAAGTTGATAAGAAATTACAATTGTGAGCGCACAATATGTATTGTCTTTGGAGGGATATCAAATATTCTAAAAATGCATTGAATGCGACATTTTTGGGTTTTGAATCGACACGAATTCCGTGTAACTTTAACTCTCCTTCAACGTAAGTCAACCCAGTAATTTTCGAAGCCTGTGGCGCAATTTTTTGGGTCGGATGTATGTACACGGAAAATCTTGAGTCTTCACATTTTGCAGCTATTTGCAAAATTGATGCGTTTTTATGAAATCCTGAGGTTTCTAAATCAAAGTAAACAATACACGGTTCCCTTTCGAAAATAGTTGATGAGTAGACTGTGCGCTTTGGTTCTACAACCAATGTTGAAAGAAGTCCCATACTACTGCTATAGGTTTTTCCTTCTGACGCTTCTGTTTTTTTGCGTAGTGTCGTTTTTTGCTTTTTTAGAAACAACCGTCTTTTTTTAAAATCGGGATTTCGAGCTTTTTCTGCTCTACGTTTTGCAGTTTTCTCTACTCTGTTTACATGAACCTTAGTATTGACACCTGGCGCCAACAGTAATTTTTCTTTTACTACTTCAATATACTCTTCACCAATATTCTTTTGACTCACTGCACATGCATATCTGAAATCTGCGGACTCCGATTTACTGTAGCATCGGGCTTTAGGTGCTTTGCTGGCCATAGTATAATTCAAACTCTCATTCGCTTGACTTGAAGCACCTGAAGCGTAGCGATGAACTTTGGATGCTAATTGTTCGAAAAGTTTTTTCAACTCTTCAAACAACTTCGGATTTTTTAAGTTTTTATCAGGTACATAAATGGAAGGATTTTGTATATATTTACACCAATTCTTATCGCAATTGTTGTGATTATTGAAGCAGTGATAAGGCACATTTTTTATTGCAACTGCCATTGCTTCCGGTTGACCTTTATTTTGGGCCATTGCATACGTGAAGCAACGATGCAATTTCTGGATAGCGTCTCTGTTCAAATCACGATATTTTTTTTTAATTTCATAACACCTCGACTTATGTGATTTTTGTCGGAGTGTTTAACCACTTGGTGTTGACTGGCATTACGAACAGCTGATATTGTTGAGCTGTCATCGTCGCCTATCAATACGCCAACTTCTAAATTAAGATTTTTCAAAATCGAACTTTGTGTCGTGATTTTGACAGCAGCACTTGGTTCCATCGCTTTGGCACTGCCGGAAAAGTTCAAACGACAATCATGATCTTCACTTGGGTGGCCTTTGTCGCACATGCTGCATTTCCTATTTTTCGTCTCGAAATCTAAAACCTGTCCTGTCATCAGCCCGATTAATGAGCCATAACCGTTGAGACTGTTATAATTTTTTTCCATTGCCTCTAGTACTCCAGCCCATATCGTACGAACCAACTACACGCACAACCTCAGAGGATTTCAAGGTTTCTAGTGGTGGACTTTTCGGGATTGTTTTATTAGGGAATTCTTCCAGGCTTGATTCTTCGATATTGCTGATAGAATTCTGTGAATTACTGTTGTTAACATTCGAGTTTTTAATTAGGAAACCGGATTGCAATTCAAGGGGCCTAAAACACAGTAAGAAAAAAAGTCGCAGTTACTATCAATTCTTTATTTTTTTTAAAAAAAGAGATCCATATTTATCTAATTATGAGGACTTAATAAAAAAAAATTCGCAGCACTATTTTGTATATAATAATATATAATAGAAAATTACTAAAATAATATTATACTATAGATAATTGAATAAAGATTAAACGAACTTACCTAAGTGAAGTTCAATCATAATTGTATGAAGCGCCTCTTCCGAAAAGATCAAAACTGTAGTACCCCCGCTTTCCTCCAGTGTCACCACAAATTTTAAAGCTCAAAAAAAAATTTGATCTTCGCTGCGTTGCTAAGCACTGTTTACTCGCTTGCGATTCTCTTCATTTCTTGAAAGTTCTGCCGTAACTCATATTAAGGGTATCTCATTCAAGATAAGTGGGAGGGTGGGACTGATCTCTTCGGAAGAGGCGCTTCATACAATTATGATTGAACTTCACTTAGGTAAGTTCGTTTAATATTTAATTGTATTTCGCGCCTCTTCCTCGAGATCAAAACTGTAGTCGTTCAAAGTCAGTTACGGCAGTCATAATTATTGTAACAATTTTAATAAACTTTGTGAATCTGGACAATTCCATGTTAACATTGCTTATAACATAATAAACGACAAACGATTAACGCAAAACTTTAATTATCATTTAAGTTTTGTTTGAACGATCCAATATTGTTTTAGCGAATTGTGTTTGATCTTCTGAAATGCAACGATTATAAAATTTTGCAAAAGTCGTTGAATCTTTTGACCAACCAGCTGTCCTCCTGATCAAATCTATACTAACACCCCCACAGTTAGCTGCTGATGTAGCTGCGTGTCTTGTACTATGCGCACAGAAAACATTTATGTCAATACCACTCCTGGACATAACTGATTTTATCCACCTACTTAATGTTTGAGTACCGACCGCTCTGTAGGGTTTTTTAATTGAAATAAAAAGTTTTACTTCTGATCCCCGTAACTCTTTAGTGCGTTCAACATAAGTTAATAACACCGAAGCTACGCAGACAGATTTCTCCTTTTCAAAAAATGGTAATCTGAGTACCGGCTGGTTTTTATTTATTCCGGATGTCTTTATCCTATCGGGAATTTTTGTCTCTAATAAATCCTCCTTCACTTGATGAATATTGTTGACATCAATTAATGACAAAGTCTGCATTCGTTGTCCCGAAGCTAAAGCCAGCAAAATTACTAATTTGTGTGTCAATTTTTCCATACTTATATCTTCATTTGGATAAAAATTTGAAACGTAATTCAAGACCACTTTTGTATCCCAAGTCGAATCGTATTTAGGAGTCGCTGGTCTTAATTTCATTACACCTCGAAAAAACCGTTGGATCTTTCCATCCTTACTCAATTCTGATCCCAAAATTAATGAAATTGCTGATCTATAACAGTTTAACGAACTATAAGAAATTTTCCTTTCGAATTCTTTTGTGAGAAACGAGATTACATTATTTGTTGAACCCTCAAACGGGCTCATCCTTTCTTTTTCACAAAAATTCCACCATTTTTTAAGACCAGACTCATATTGGCGCAATGAAGATTCGGATATTGATGCAATTAAAATGTCTATTGATTCCAGAGGAACTTGTTTCCTGATGAACGCTTCCCTGATAGCTTGCCGACCACCAGGGTAAGCCGTTGCCATAAAGGATGTGTTTCTCTGTGGGAAAAATGAATTAAATCAGAATTTGGCTCAAAAACAATCGGTTCCGTAACCAACAAAGACAAAAATAATGGAAACCACGGTTGGGCTTCCCAAAACGGAACTACAACTATTCCCTCCGATGATTCACTCTTGATTTTTCTTAATACCCTCAAAATAAGTGAAAAAGGAGGAAAAGCGTAAAAGAACCACTGTTTCCATTCCAGTGTGAAGGCATCTATAGCAAATGCTCCGGGATCTCTTTTCCATGATACATAACGATGGCATTTTGCATTTATTCTAGAGGCAAATAAATCTATTTGTGGTTTTCCAAAAACATCACAAATTCTTTGAAAAACTTTCTCAGAAATTTCAAACTCCGTTTCAGGCTTCAACTTTCGCGATTCAAAATCCGCCTCAGCATTTTCCTTTGAACTAATATAAGAAGCTGTAATCCAAATTTTTCTCTGCTCGCACCACTGCCAAATTTTCTTAGCCCAAGCACTAAGACTTCTACAGTGGCTCTCTTTCATACGATTAATGTACGCGATTGCTGTCGTATTATCTATACGCAGTAAAATATAACAATTTCTTTCATTATTTGCGAAGTACTTCAACCCAAAAAAAGCTGCCATTAACTCAAGAACATTAATGTGACTTTTTTCCTCTTTAACACTCCAATAACCATGACTGCGTTCTTTTCCGCAACATACTCCCCATCCTGAACTTGACGCATCAGAAAAAATTTCTAATTTGTACTCTGGTTCCTTAATTGGTGCAGACGCTATGCAAATATGCGTTTTCCACCACGCAATTTCTTCGTTCAAATCCCTTGACAATTCCATAACTGTGTCAAAATTATTCTGACTGTTTTCCAAAGCCCAGACTCTCTTTCTCTCGAACGCTCTTACATGTACCATTCCGTATTTCAAGGCTGGACACCGAGAAACTAGCGTACCCACCAAAACCGCGAACTCTCTTATCGTACAACGAATAAGTCCTTGAAATTTATATAAAAGTTTCAAAGTTCATTCTACTTTATCTTTTGGCAATTCTATGGTCATTTTTTCTGAATCAAAAATCAACCCTAAATATCTGACACGTTGTTTTGGGACCATCTGGCTTTTTTCTCTATTAATTACAAACCCTAATTGTTGTAATAACCTTGTCGTCTTGTGTGTATTGTTTCGACACTCCTCATAAGAATTTCCAATAATTAAAATATCATCCAAATAGAAAACCGAAACAATACCACGTTTTCTCAAATATGCCGCTACTGGTTTCAAAAGTTTGGTAAAAATGTATGGAGCAACATTTAATCCAAACGGCAAGCATGTAAATTCGAAAATTTTCCTCTTGTAAGAAAATCTTAAAAATTTTCTACTCTTTTCTGCAATAGGTACGAGGTAATAAGCGTTCTTTAAATCTATCGTTGTCATGTAATCAAAAGAATTAATCAATTTTTTTTCTTTTTTTTAGCTTGAAATTTTTAGCTGGAAAATTAGCAATTTTCCAATCTTCAAGTTTGAAATGTTTTGTTGGAATAAACTCGTTTAACTTTTTAAGATTCAATATTAATCTGTACGATCCATCTGGTTTTGTAACCAAAAATATTTTTGACAAAAATTGATCTCTGGATGGAAAACATTCCTGAATTGCTCCCTTATCTATCAACTTTGATATCTGTTCCTCTATTAATTTTTCTTCAGATATTGCCCACGAAGATTCAATGGGACAATCCTTTTGTTTTGGATTTGAAAAGAAAGGAATATCAAAACCCCGAATTCAACTCCTAATGGTTGGATTGTTTGTCACTTTTGACCAGGTATTTATAAAAAATTTTAATCTACCTGCTGGTCGACCTACGTTTTCTAATAAATCTAACGACGTTTCGAGTAATGATGATGATGGTGATTCGATTCCCTGCGATACGGTGTTTTCTTAACATTTGAAGTCTTGCCTCCTGATCGGTGCCCGCCCGACGCCATGTTCCGGTATTTGAAGGCTGCTTGACGTGACGGGCCGCTCCAGTTTTTTGGAAATTTCTGACCACTATTCCGCTGCAGATTTTTTGTTGCTGGTTTCAAATCTTTTGATCTCCGTTCTATGCTCTTTGCAACCTTTATTTTTTCTTCCAAATTCGTACCGAACAACCATTCGTCAACTGATGTACTCGATAGTGTCGTTCTTATGGAAGAATTCAAGTTTGAGAGAATTAGACTCTTCCTAGCTAAAGAGTCCTCTCGATGAATTGATGCCAACAATCTGCTTCCGTCACTCAAACATTCGAGTATTTCAATTTTCTTGTCATCCTCCATCTTTATTGCAATCGATAATGCCTTTCCCATAGCTGTCAAACACGCAGCTAAACGTTCCTGCTTTTCTACGATGCGTTTGTCGCTTTTTAAGGTTACCTCCTGTACCGCAGCCGAGATTTCCGCGTTCAATTTTGAAACCACTATGCTCGAACAATTTTCTGGGACAGGATACTTCTCGCAAAGTGCCTTGACTTCTTCAACAGGAAGTCCTTTTCTTAAAATTTCTGACCAACGCAAAACAATCTCTTTGTGGATCGCCGCTCCGGTCAAGTTGTCTGTTTCGAGACGTGCACCCATGACCTCCAAAACTTCCTGTTGAAGATCGACTTCGTGTTCTGGTACTTTCTTCGATGTATTATCAGAAGAGATACCTAACGGTTGATAATCTGTTTTCTCTTTCAAAATAATTTCGTAAGTATTATCCCGAATTTCTGGTAAAATCTTATCATTTACCATTTCTGGTAAATCTTCATCAACCTCATCAAGGAGACTATAGGTAAGGAGTGCAATCTCGGCGATCGGGCACGTCCGTAAAAGTGTCGGGAAAGAGGGTTCCTCTCGAGCGGCGCTGTTGTAGTTTCGTACGGTGGCGCATGCGCACAATGTACGCGTTATATACGCGCATGCGTTGCTGCCAGCTGACACTGTGATAATTACACTGATACAGGGGCCATTACTACTAAAATACATTAACAAATTGCAGTCATTTTCTATATAAATGAATAAAAAAAAATATAATTCAACAACATCAATTGATTTTTTTTCATTTCTGCTATAGTCAACGAACAATAACATCTATGATGGAAAAAAAAAAATAAAACGAACGAGTTTTCGAACCGCCAACTCCACGAGTACAAGCCCGACATGGAACCATCACACCAAGTAACCTCTTGATATTCTAACGGCAGAAAATGCTACTGGCTTATCCGGGCCGCTTGATATGTTAAGGTTTTATGAAACAATAACTGTGGTCAAAAGAGCTATAGTTATCAATCTATTTTTTAAACATTCATAAATATCATTCAAAAAAAATTTGTAACAGAAAAAATTTTTTTCGACATGAGTATATGAACCGGCAATCTTCCGGATGCTATAGTTTTCTTAACAGCGCGATATACGAAGGGGGATCAGCTGATACTTTGAATGTGCGAAGCACAGGGTTTCACGTCGCTGGAGAATATTATTACAATACATATTAGTACTTTCGATCACGAGCGCTCATAATTGTTGATTCAACAATTTTTTATAGGCGCAAGCTCTTTAAATCCACGATTCGCCGCCATGACGGTCAGTTTCACCAACGACATTGATTTATTACTATATATTGTGACGTTGTGGCAGAGCCGCAACGCCCCGCGTCGTGGTGGAATCCACCACACCGCTCACTCACTTTTGAAGCGTCAAAAATCGCTATATTTTTCTGGCATTTTCAACTAATTGCGCATCACACCATTTTCTTATGTTATTTCAATTATTCATTTCTCTGTATCGCCATTATTATTAGCCATAAGTTCGTCGGCCGTCTTGGCACTCGCTCGCAATTGTCTACTCGTGAAATTCACCGACTACGATCCCCCATTCCCCCTGAACGAGAGTCCCCGTCAAACCCTGCCCCGAGCAATTCCCTCCCACTTGTAAAAAGCCCTTCCCCGAATCCCGAGAGGCTGAACCATCGGATAAAGGCTAGTAGAACCGAGTCATGGGACCGATCAATATCATCGAACGTCATCTCGAGAAGGAATTGTCTCCAACTCGAGAAAATCATCGTACGAGTTCGCTGGCGTCGAGGTTCCGAGCAATAGCCGAGTTAACTCCGGCCGGTACGCATCAGCCCCGCTGTTATCACGAATTAGTGAACCGAAAATTCGCGCCCAAGGCCGAGCTTCGTCCAGGCGGCGCCATCGATCGAGCCGGTTAATAACAGCGCCGCGCCGTCAAGCAATCAATCGCCAATCGATAGCCCTCGTCGTTAGCCCTTTTCCTTCCTCATCCTCCCTCGTCCCCGAGTCGCTACTCCTGCGCGAGATAGAAAAGTCCGATTGGATGATCATCAGCGCGCGCAAGGATCAATAATCAATAATTTATGCGCAACGAGTCACGACGTTTATCCATCACGACTCCGGCGTGCGTACCACGGCCCAGTTCCCAGTACTTTCAATCTGACTTGTAGTTTTGTTTCGTTCGACCCCAGTTATTTTGTCCCAACGACCACCGGCTTGATCCTTGGAGACCATAGCGGCAATCTTGAGCCCGAAAAATCGTACGACGCATAATCTCAGCGCCAAGTAAGTCGTTTTCACTCTCTTGACTCTGCGACGAAGACACGTGGTTGTTTCGCCATCTTCGTCGTAGATCGCGTCTCGATTTCGCCGGTCACGTTTTCATGGTCGAATTTTCCCCGAGCCCTTCTGGCTCGTGATCGATTCTCCCTTGGTTGTGATTTATCTTGGAGATTATTCTTTTTGCGTTAAATGCGAGTGAGTGCTATGGTGCTAGTATTAAGCCCCTTTTTCGCGTGATCTACCCCCCCCCCCCCCCGCTCCTAGCCCACCGGCTTTGTTGTGGAGTCGCGCATCGTATTTCGCCGAATCATTATTGTAATTGTTTCTTTTTACCGTTTGCAACCTCACGGGTATATGTAAGACGCCTGAGCGACAGGTGCCCATCGACCCGAAGATATTGAGTCTCAAAAGCATTGAGCCATTTTCCACCGTTTTCTTTTTCTTTCTCCGAGCTAGCCCCGTTCTGTACATTTCCCCCCGCATTAGCCGTAGTAGTTGAGTCCTCTGCTGTTAACATTCGAGATCCGAAGAGATCGACCTGATTTATTTTTGTTACTTTTTTGTAAAAACTAACTGGCGCCCAAATTGGTGAAATAAAGCCTATTTTTGTTTGCTATCATTTTTTTCTACTAAATACTGGTTCCTTATTTATTTCATTTTTATTCCCCTTTTATTTTTAACCATTTCAGCCAGCAGTGACGAAAAACCCCGTCACAATATATAGCCGTACCAAACGACAATGCGACGCGTAGTGGCCGTTCCTCGAACCCGGGTTGCCCGACATTTTTACGGACGTTTTTCTAACAGGCGCCCAATATGGAGATTGCACTCCTTACCTATAGTCTCCTTGAACCTCATTCTGATTTTCGTCCTGATTACTCTCCAATAAATGTCCAGACGTTGATCTGTCTGACGGCGACCGCGACCGAGAAAATGAGTTGCTGACCCGTCTTTTTGACGATTCTTTTCTCGAAAATCGAATTTGTTCTCGAGATCGAGAATGATGAGACGTATGTCTCGAACGGGATTGAGATCTGTCACTTGCACTTGAGTTAAAACTCGATCTTGAACTACGATGAGGTGATAAACGTCGTTGAAAATCTCGATTCTTCGATGACCTCGATGACGAATATCCCGGCGATCGTTTCCCTGTAAAGGAAACCTCTTTCTCAGGTCTCATTGAATTTAGGTCAAACCTTGAGGGTCAAACCCTTTTACCAATTATGTGGTATTTTCTTTCGTCAAACGAAAGACTGTGATCTGGTAAACTCCAGAAACACAATTTACCGTGATCAAATCGCTAAACCAACAGATCTCGAATTTCCCAATTCGTGGATATTTCTCTCGATCTGCGTGCAAACAAACAAAAACGAACAGTAAGGTTCTCTGTCTTACTTACGATGAATTTCTCTCCTCTCCTCTAATTCTTCCTGCAACTTTTGAATTTTTCGTCGGAGTCTCTTATTATCCTTTCCTTTATCTACTGATGATGTCCTTTTCCTTTTTCTATGACTCATAATGTATTATTAATGAATTATTTATTCTATTCAATGTGATGACACTGGCACAAAACGAAAGAATGAAGAGAATCGCAAGCGAGTAAACAGTGCTTAGCAACGCAGCGAAGATCAAATTTTTTTTTTGAGCTTTAAAATTTGTGGTGACACTGGGGGAAAGCGGGGGTACTACAGTTTTGATCTCGAGGAAGAGGCGCGAAATACAATTGCATCTACAGACGCGGCAACATCTAGACGTCAAGCATTAAAAAAATAATCTTTTGAAGACGAAGACAAGTCGCGCCGCATATCTGTATGTTTATCTATATTTAATTGTACATATAAGTGTATATATATTGTAACGTAACGCTCTTGCCGACCCGGCCTGAACGCCGCCACGCGTCGGTTCGAGCTACCTTAATTTTAAAAGGAGCAGGTATGAACGAGACGAGAGACAAGAATTGTGTTGATAAGATAACAAATTGAATTTATTAAACAATACTATTAGGTTTTTACAAAATGATACGCGTTTTTAATTTTTATCTTTGTCTGTCCGCGTTGTTTAACCAAGTCAGGCGAGAGAAGACTCGAAAGACCCGGAAAAACGGAGCGTTTTTCTGTATGAAATTTCGATTGAATTTTCAAATTTTGTTTTTGTTTTTGTTTATACAATAAAGAACGTTTTATGGTTTATCGTGCCCCTGCTTATTCTATTGCCTCTCCTTTCCGCTTGCATGAGATTTTTCAGACAAAAAACAAACAAAAAATAATGAAATTCGCAACACTAAAAATTGACAACCGATATCCTGTAATCCTATCCGATTGAGCCTGAGTCCTTACGCTTGCTGATAATTCAAGAGTGTTGAACGCTTTTGTTTTTACAATTCCTTATGTTTCTTGATCGCTTTTGACGCTATACAAACTCTAGTCTTACCGCTGCCTCTTGAATTAACGTTTTTGCTTGCTTGTTGATTGTTTTTACTCGTTATAATTGATTATAATTGGCTCGGATAATTTATTTTGACTTTGGAGTCGTACAATGGACTATGGATTCTTAAATTATTGAATTCTAATGCTAATCAATTCGTTCGACCCAACCAAATCGGATAAATTATGAAACAATTTTGAATTTAATAATAATTAATCAGAAAATCATTTATTTACCGCCTCTATTCTCAATAAACCCAAAAAAAATGCTAGGTGGAAAGTTTGTGCTTGACCACGGGCCTCAAACGTCGCCGAATGGCGCCAATGCTCAAAAACACAAGACAGGTTAGGATGTGAACCCCAGATCACGGGCTCGATACGTCGCCGAGTCTCGCCAATGTCCTGAGCATTCACTAGGTTAGGTAATTTTGCCCACGGACCACGGGATCGATACGTCACCGAGTCTCACCAATGCCCCGTGCAGCAAAATTCGGAAATTATAGGTTATGTAGAATGGACCCTGGACTACGGGATCGATACGTCACCGAGTCTCACCAATACCCCAGGCATCCAAAGGAATAATAGGAAAAAGGATTTTAGGTTATATCAGAATAGAGTGTATTTTTCTATTTGAGTCTGCTAGTTCTTCTAGGAGATCCGAGTTGGTTCTAGAGGTAGGGTGAACTGCCTCCCGAATGAGCTGTGCACCCACTCTTATACCCCGTTCCCCACTCTTAATTCTCTCAAACGCCGAATTTCTCTATTTCGGACGCGTTCTGCGCATTCCCCTGTAACGGGCTTCACCATTGGCTCGCTGCCCTAATTCGCGCCTTGTTATTGGCCGATCGCTATTTTGCCCGATGCGCCGAATTCCGCTTTGATTAATTTTCAGCTCAGCATGATTTAAAAATAATGAAATTACAATGTCAATTGTTGTTGCTTAATTATTTGAATGATTTGGCTTCATTGTTTCATTTAATATCTTTTAATTTAATTTAATTTGAAAAATCACAAAAAGTCACGTTCGGGTTCCTATAGCCCATGAACGCTTAGCCCCGCGCATGCGCTGTGATCAAGCATCTCGCTCTATTTGAAATAACACAAATTTTCTACAAGCTTTAATCTTTTCTCTATTTTTCTTGATAGCGGCTATTTTTCCCGACATTTTGAGCCTAATTACGCTCATATTGATAAATAAAAAGTTTAAAAACAATTAGAATAAAGAAATTATGATTTAGTTTGATTTCTTGTCAAGTGGCGCTGTTCGGAGCGTTGCCCGCCGGCTCGCTCGGGCCTTTGTACCAGTCGCCAACATGGCCGCCGGTTGGGACGCACGCCCGTCATCGCGCCGCGATGTTTTTCGCACGCGTAGTATTAGATAGTTAGAGCGGGCTCGGGCCGCTACGCGAGTGTTACGTCTCAATATTTATCTATATTTATATACATATAAATTAATTCATTTTTTAGTTTTATTCAATACGAAGCCAAAAAATACTTCTAGGATTAAAGTAAAAAATTGATGACATGATTTAATTTAGTAACCACCTTGTAAAACGTACTAGTTTGGAAATTCTTAAAAAAAATCTAATATATATCAAACTTCAAATTTAAAAGTTTTTCATTCAATCACATGGAAAAATTCTTACAGCAACGATGTTAGTTCATGCGCATTTTTAATTGTTAATTCACGCTCTGCTTCTGCCCATTTCGAGCAACTTTCTTTGGCAATCGCTTCCACAGTTTTTCCAACTTCTCTTTCGTGGCGTTTGAACAATTTTGAATTTATGACAGGCGAGTCGATGCATGCGAGGAACTTGTTTAGGTGAGAGTACCCCATTCCGGCATGTAATACTCCTGTAAGTAAACAAACGATTAGCATTGAAGAAAAATAGAAAATAAATATTTCATTGCAGTTATAAAGAAAAGAATACGTACCAAGAGCAGCTTCCGTATTTATATTGAAAATTTCCTTGCCAGCATTTGACACATGCTTGGCATTTGTCTCGACTACGTTCATCGTCGTACATTTTTTACATTTTATTTTGAATGCCGAAGCTAGACCGATCCGACGCTCATCTTGAATATCGCATAAGGATAGAACTTC
Source organism: Venturia canescens (assembly GCF_019457755.1). Lineage (NCBI taxonomy): Eukaryota > Metazoa > Arthropoda > Insecta > Hymenoptera > Ichneumonidae > Venturia > Venturia canescens. The sequence goes on from NC_057427.1 coordinate 16,300,858, forward strand.
TTGACATTTAGAGCATACCAAATTTTTGCTCAGTGTTTGAACGTCAATAATCCGTTTCCCGTGAAATTTTTTGAGGTTAGGACCGTCACCGTCTGTGTTTCCGACTGAGTTTTCACCAGTTTTTGTCTTTTTTTCCCCGATTCCACTTGGCTCATTCGCTGATTAAATACAGCCTCCGTAACTCGTTTCCTTTTCCACGTAAATATTTTTACACCGTTTTTATCTATTGTAATTTTTCTGTTTACACTCATGATTCCTCGTTGAGAGACAACGTTGAATGGATATGAGAAAGAAGTGTACACGAGTACACGCACAGCACACATCTTTAAAGTGCATGCAACGTTGCCAAACTGTAAACGGGCCTAACTTTTGAAAGGTACAGGTCATAACTTTTGGGTAAAAAATGACGGTACGGCCTCAACTTCCTTAAAGTGCGAGAAAGGACATCCTAAATCGTCACATGATTGTCGGAAAAATTTCGATCGAAGCTCGAAAGCTATGGAGCCTGATATGGCGGTAGAGCTCGTTGCCATAAATCACCTTTTGGAAGAAGAAAATGTCTATATTTCAGTTCTCATCGGTGATGGTCTATTACGGCTATACGTCAAGAAGTGACATACACGATTGAAAAATGGTCCGATATCAATCACACAAAAAAAAAACCTAAGTAACAATCTGTACGCGATTTCTCTACCTAAACGACTGATTGACTACTTTACTAGAGCCTTTACCTATGGTCTGCAACAAAACAAGGATAAAGTAAAGGAAACAAAAGTTGCGTTACTAAACATTGTCAATCATGCGTACGGTGATCACAAACTATGCGGCGATTGGTGTCGGTCTCAGAACATGGAGGAAAACGAAACTCTTTACGTCCACAATGGATTACCAAATAGGGAGCCACTTACCGATCCGAATCTACGTGCTAAATTGACACCTATATTCGAAAAGTATGCAAAAGAATGCAAATAAATTAGCACCTGGTGGTTCTTCCCAACCGAACGAGTCGTTTAACAGCATCGTGGCCAGCAAACACCCTAAAAAAGAATTCTATGGTGCCTCAGAGTCAATGCCATTCAGAGTAGCTGCTGCGGTCTGCCAAGAAAACTACGGCACATCATATATCCTCAAAGTATATGAAAAACTTTGCCTATCGCCTGGGAAAAATACTGAACCGTTTCGGCACGTCAAGGATGCAGAAAGGGCGAAAAACGCTATTAAAAGACGCAGCATTGCTTTCAAGCAACAGCGACTTTTTAGCAAGAAAAAGAGGTCGGCTCAAAATGTTAGCGCTAAAAAACAAGAGGGAATCACATACAAATCGGAATATGCAATGTCAGCAGGAACACAGTTTTTCTTCGACCAGCTAGTTCAATCGCACCGTAAGTTAAATTGCAGTGTTTTGATATTTATTATTGTTATTGCGTTTGTTATCGCAAATGTATATGATTATCACTTCAGAAAAAAACGTTGCTGATAATGATGACGATGATGATTCAACGTTGATTTTATTCGATCTCGAAACTAGTGATCTGAGCAGAAATACGGCAGAAATATGTCAGGTAATCACTCTAAATTATTAATGACGTATAGTGGTGACTATATAGAGTACAAGTTGTATAAATCGTTTGCAGATTGCAGCACGTCATGATGAAAATGAGTTCAACGTGTATATGGTTCCAAAAAGTATAGCTCCCGAAGCAACAAATGTTACAGGGTTGCATGTTGAAAACAACGATCTGTTCTTACACAATGTGTTACTGCCTACTCTACCACCTCGAGTTGCATTCGACAAATTCATGAGTTTTTTGCGCTCTGTTCAAAATAGAGTTATTTTAGTTGCTCACAATGGACTGAAGTACATAAAAACAATATCTCCTCATAAACATTCATTGAGTATATATTTTGAAACATTTCCATCACTTCTCATAGGTTTGATGCTCCCATTATTCTGCGATATCTCCAGAAATACGGGTTTCTTGAAGAATTCGAAAGGATTACTCGTGGTTTCTCAGATACTTTGCCCATTTTTAGAAATGAGCTGAAGGATCGAGCTAACCAGAAAAAGAGTTTTTCTCTGACGTCTTTAGCAAACGACTATCTTGGAGGAACAGCAGCTGATGGAGCTCATAATGCTTTGACTGATATCAATATATTAAAAAAATTAATTGAAACATTAAAAATCCCAGAAGAACATTTCCGAAAATCATCTCTCTCTGTACGGAAATTTATTTGGCAACAACAACTGACAGCTCATCGAACTAATCTGAAAGCTTCTTTGAAGGGCCTTGCACCTGAAATTTCGAAGGGGATGTTTTCAAAAATGGCTCAAGTGGGCATAAGTTTAGATTTATTAAAAAAAACCTATACTGATGGTGGTCAGGATGCCATACGAATTTTATTGACAGAGGATGTATCCGGAAAACCTCGAGTGACCAAAAACGCTTCGATAATTGCAAAAGTTGTAAAAAAAATGGAAAACAACGAATAAAAATAATTCAACTTCTGCAACAATACAATTTATTCAAAAATTATTTGCATGATCTTTTCCTACTTCCTTTCCAACTGCATTTGTTATAATTTTACACGGACTAGTTTAACAGTTTTTTTCACTCCATTGAAACAATCACAGGCACGTAAAAGAACTTTCAATCACTGAATATATTAATAAATTATTTACAAACACTTTTTCGTTTGTAGATAAACTGGTATTAAATGGTTACGATCTTAGTTAAACTGTTCATTCGCATGCCCGTGATCGCACATTTGACCAGCAAAGCCTATCGTAGGTTATGTTACGGCTTTTGAGAGTATGCAGCGTTGCCAGCTCACTCTAAGAATTTTTCAGCGCGGACCGATCGAACGGCTCAACGAGGTTATTTCGTTTTCTGCAACTTCAACTAAAAAAAACGAAAAAACTAATTCGATAACCCGTTTTTTTTATGCTACGAAATTAATTCCTGATTATTCGTTTATAACTGGGGATCAAAACTTTATGGCTATCTAATATCTAAATGCATGAAATATACGATCGAAATAAGATCCGAAGGGTGACGTCATCAGACAACGGGTTAAAGTAACGTATTTTGGAATTTAATTTCTTGCTTTGATTGTCGATAAGCTGCTCCAAATTTTTTCCAGATGAAAATCGAGAGTTCAATCCACAATATATTTAAAATTTAATATTGTGTCTAATAATTGACCTTCTGCTACGACCTCCTTTTAACAAGCAGTCACAAAAATGATATTGCTATACACGGCGTTTAGCACCCTCGCTATACGCTCAGGCGCTAACTTCACGCCGTGCAATAATAGGCAGTTTAAGAGTATGGATCAGTTGACTAACCTCACTTGGAATTTTTGAAATTGAAATTCTCTAATACGGTTTGACCGATTAAAAAAAAGCTCTGTCAGCCTACGCGGAACGATGGCAAAAATCGACTGACAGAGCCTTTTTTTAATCTGTCAAACTGTGTTAAAGAATTTCGATTTCGAAATTTGCAGCTATCTCTCTCGCACTCACGGTTGCGATGGGGGGGGATTGAAATTCCGAACTGTGAGAAGTCAGAAGGCTCAAAAGTCCGAAAATCTCGCTAGTGCGATATATCTATATATTTCGAGCCCCAGCTAGATTTTCGGAATTTTGAGCCTTTTGATTTCTCGCAGTTCGGAATTTCAATCCCGCCCCCGTTGCGATATACCGACTGATGCATCCTCTTAAGTCACACATATCGTAATGTACTATTACCAACCGTGTGAACGATAATTGATAATATCTCAAGCAGTTTGTATTTCCAAATATAATTTTGTACCTCAGATAAAAATAGATCGTAAAAATATCGCGTATCCAGTTGAGCTCGAAAAACACATGTAAAGACTTGGTTTCTTCACGGGACCACAAGTATAGAGAAACTGAAATCGGAAGAATAATCCCGATAATGATAGAAAAAATGGAAAAAATACGTGTATTCTATGAGTTATATATGAGTAGATCCATTGAATTTCGCCCAATTTCTCGGAAGGGGTCTTTCGATTTTGCTCAAACTTGGGTACTTTAAAGTACCTTAAAAACTATCCCCAAATATCAAATTTCAAGGCTCTAAGTGCTCAAGGTCACGAGAATGAGCTTTATAAATATCAAAAAATGACCATTTTTTGCCTCTTTTTAAGATGATAGTTCAGAAAAACTTTACGTTCAAGTCAAATAATACTGGGTCCATTTCCTTTAGTATACCATCTAGATTATAGAAAAACGGGGTCCAGTCGTCCAGATCAAGAGGCCTTTCATTGTGATCACGTTAAATGAATAAATAAATCGAATACATATTTACCATACAAACAGCAGTACATTTTTTGAAAAATAGAATCATATGCTATACAAAGCCTTTCCATATGAATTTTCGTATTTAAAAATATAATTAAAAAAATATATATATTTTCAGTTCATTCAAAAAAACTTTTTCCAATTGTGTTGAGCCAGCTTTCAATTTTTATGAATTTCATTTTTGAACTTGGTTTAATACTTTTTTTTTCATCATGTGAAACTTAATCATTTTTCAATCGTGTATAATACAGTTCGAATTGAGCTTATATGAAATATTAAAAGGTGCGTTAATATCTCCTTATTTCTTGGTATGGTAAACAATAACGGTGCAAGGATGAAGTCGTAAGACCACTCAAGGGCTATGAACAGTGTGAAAGTTGGAAGTTAGATGGATTTAAACAAAACCTTGTACACTTCTTTTACACACTCAGAAGTACTGGAAAAATTTTGCTTTTAATTAGTTCCATGGTATTTTTTTGTACAATGGTGTGTTGAAAATAGCACTCCTGGAATCGGTGTTGACAACAACTCTCAAAAATGGAACTTCTCAGGACGAAAAACCAAAAAGATTCTTAAAATATATGAGGTATTCTAGTCCAAGTGTGTAAACCCGTGAACCTGACCCTTTCGGATTTCTTTGATTTTTTTTACATGCTCACATTGAGTCTTAAAAACATCCTCATCGTAGTTTTAAAGTGTTCCGAACCTCCCTCATTTCTGAACAAAAAATTTTTCGAAAAAAAGTCATGTTTTACAAATCTGAAAAAGTTCTAAGAACACCGTGATATTATATAAAAAATTTTAAGCCATCACCCGTAGTGGGCAGATTATTTTTTCGGTGTTTTACGAGGTGTTAACGTTCTCGAAATTGCAGAAATTTTCCACATAGTTCACCCTCAGCCGATACTGAAATATTTTGGTACTCAATTTAATTTCGTTGATGATTTTTGAATAATTTAATACGAATTATAAACCTTAAAATGAGCATAATGGATACGTGATGCCTGAATAATGTTCCACAACATAATACAAAGTCTGGAGTTCTTAATGTTTTTTTCAGAACAGGTATAAAAAATTCTATTTGTAGTATAATTAATTATAATTATTAAGTCAGATTAATTTACAAGAAATAGGTTTTTATCGCAGTTTGGGTGTGCGTGAAGGAAGCCATGTTATTTGAAGTTTGTTACTTCAAGAATGTTTTAAACCTGACATCACAAGCATGAATGCTGTAAAAACTAGAGACAAGAACATTTATGTTTTTTGAGCAGTCACCTGTAAAATCATAGAAATCAATGGTTGTAAGACTTTTCATTCAAGAAAGAAAACGTTTTCAAATATATACAAAAGTTGCCAAGTACATCAGATTACGAACATGATTATGATTCCATTTTTCAAAAAACGTACTGCTGTTTATATGTTAAATATATGTTCGATTCTATACAACTGTACTGAAAACTTCGTAAAACAGCCTTAAAAAAAATTAGAAACACTGCAACATACATTTTTCAATATCAAAGCACTTGGAGTTGTGTGATCTTCGGCAGGCTGTAAAGAGTGATAAAAGTTCGGGCCAAGAAATTCCTCGAAGCGGGTCTTTCGAGATATAAAGAACTACTCTCACCTAAATTTTTGTGAACATTGGAGTTGATAGAAATCCGTTGTGCATGGTCGAAGTTAGCGATTTTTCGTAAAATTTCGAAAAAGACCAACTTTGGAATGATATTTCTCTAGGCTTCTTCACGTAATCCAAATTTTCAGTATGACTCGCTTGAAAGGTATAAAAAATGAAAAAAATGAGCCGTATTAGAAGTCAATTAAGAAAGAAAGAAGCCTGTAGCATCAATTTGAAAATGGTCATTTTATTGAAATTTTTAATTCATTTAACGTGATCACAATGAAAGGCCTCTTGATCTGGACGACTGGACCCCGTTTTTCTATAATCTAGATGGTATACTAAAGGAAATGGAACCAGTATTATTTGACTTGAACGTAAAGTTTTTGTGAACCATCATCTTAAAAAGATGCAAAAAATGGTCATTTTTTGATATTTATAAGGCTCGTTCTCGTCACCTTGAGCACTTAGAGATTTGAAATTTGATATTTGGGGATAGTTTTTAAGGTACTTCGAAGTATCTAAGTTTGAGAAAAATCGAAAGACCCCTTTCGAGAAATTGGGCGAAATCCAATGGATCTACTCATATACATCGATCGAAATAATTACTGGCCAGTGATTGATCGAAGTGTCAAAATAACGGTGAGAATAAGGTATTCAGATAAATGAAATTAATTCACGAGAAACAATAAAAGTATTTAAAAACTTTGCATGAGAGGACATTTCACGTGAAAAATAAAACGAAAATGTTACTCGGTTGTCGCAAAAAATTCCACATTTTACATCATGTCGAATTAATGGTGAATTCTTGTTTAACGAGTATCAAAGTACCGATCAAAAACGAAAGATTATAAAACAAACTAGCTTATTTTGGTACATAGAGGCATTTTGTGGTTGTACTTTTTTTTTAACTGTCTCCTTCCTTTGATCTCATTGTTTTTTTTTATTTTCAAACTAGCTTATTTTGGCAATGTACGGTGAGATGCTTGAGTGTGTGGCCGAAACTTCTTATCAGGGGTTGTAAGTCCCTAGTTGCGGCGATCTCTTCCGTACCACTATCACGACCTAGGCACTCGCAATAGTTCTTTTTTTTTGTAAAATGAAAAAGTAAACAATTCGTGAATCGATGAACTTTGGTACTTTATTGATTTAATGATTTGTTGAATTAGGAAATTGTCAATGATTGTAATCAGGGATGTGCGGAATCACCCTCGAATCAGGATTTCAGGGTCGTGTCGAGGATGTCCGTCTTCTTAGAGTTTTAATTTCTAACTGGCTCCTTCTCGTTCAGCTACATCGTCTTCCGCCGAAGGAGGGAGACTTATAAAATATTTAAACATACTTTCGTAATAAAAAACGTAAAGAACATTTGGTCCTTCAAGTGGAGACCATTTGGTCTTCGTCCTCAAAAATGCTTTCTCGAAGTATGTAGTAAATTCATGGCTTAAATTTTAGAATAATATGACATACCAAAAAAAAGGTGAATTTATGAGCCATATATGTGGTCACCACGCAGTAGACAATCCGCATGATGGCTCTCGAACCCCATGCGTCGCTCACTCAGGCCGAAGATCGATCCTTTGACCTGAGCCAGCGCATTCGGGAATGACACTCGCGAACCCCTACTTTGAATCTTAGTTTCAACTAAATTTTTACAGCGTGATACGCAACACGCTCCCCCCTTTGAGATGGTCTCAGTTCAACGATATCTTTCCTCTGGTCGTCGATGTCGTTCAGCAGCGGTGATATCTTTCGGATGTTCCTACGAAATTCGCCCGTCGCCGTTTTCACCTTGACTACACGAATGATCCCGTCGTTTCCCGGGATCACTTGGACTATGCGACCCAGAGGCCAGTGTCTGGGTGGCGAATTGTCCTCTTGGAGGATGACTACCGTGCCTTCCTTGATGTCGTGGCTGCCATCGGTCCATTTATTCCTGATGTTCAGCTCGTTGAGATACTCCTTGTGCCATCTCCTCCAAAATTCTTGAGTTTTCTTTTGGACTAACTGCCATAGAGAAATTCGATTCGATGGAGTGGCCTGAAAGTTCTTCTCTGGTAAGCTTGTCAAGAAATCGCCAATTAAGAAATGACCGAGAGTGAGAACTATTAAATCATTAGGATCTGTGGATATAGGAGTGAGAGGACGGGAGTTTAGGATTGCCTCGATCTCGATTATTAATGTATTGAATTCTTCGAATCTGACCAAATCGTCGCACACTCTTTTGAGGTGATGTTTAAATGACGTCACTCCTGCTTCCCATAGTCCTCCAAAATGAGGCGAGAGGGGTGGTGTAAAGTACCACTCAATCCCCTCATTAGCGAGGTATCCTTAAACTGCATCGTTGTGCTCCTTCGAACGAACCAAAGAATATAACTCGTTGAGTTCATTGTTGGCCCCGATGAAGTTACTCCCGTTATCCGAGCGTATGATCCCAGGCTTTCCTCGTCTAGCGACGAATCGTTTTAAAACAGCTATAAAACCTTCGGTGGTCAAGTCAGATACCACCTCCAGATGTACCGTCTTCACGACCAAACACACGAAAACTGCCACCCAGACCTTTATTCGTTTTCGGTTTCGATGCCTCTTTTATTTTATGTAGAATGGGCCACAATAGTCCACCCCAAAGTTGTGAAAGGGACGAGCTACGGTCACCCGACTTTTTGGCAGATCCCCCATCACATAATCGCTGACCGGTGGAGCCGCTCTTACGCATGTAGTACACTGTTTTACTGCCTTTCGGACTTGATTTCTGGTGTCGATCAACCAATATTGACGCCTGAGAGCGTATAATGTCGTTTGTGCTCCGGCATGATAATTCGTACGATGTTCATTTCGAATCAGTAGAGTCGTTATGTGATGTCCTTTCGGAATCAAAATAGGATGTTTTTGCGAATACGGTATTGGTGCATTTTTCAATCGCCCTCCTACTCGCAACAGTCCGCTATCGTCCACGAACGGAGCGAGACCCTTAAGTTTGTGGGAATGCGGAAGACTTCGGCCTTTTTTCAATTCCTTCACTTCTTCGTAGAACACTGATTCCTGAACTAACTTGATTATTTTCTCATTAGCGACACTCAATTCCTTCGGACACAGCTGTCCCTTGAATTCATTTTTCAACTTGAATCGGAGCACATATGCGATGATTCTTCTCAATTTTCCGATGAATAAATATCTTTCGAAGAAAGAGATGTTGGGACGATCCTTTACCTTGTCAATAGTAGCCGTGAGGAAGCATTGCGCTTTGCGCATCTCTGGAATATCAGATGGAACCGTTAGTTCGCTTTTTGGCCAACTGTTTACGTCTTCGGAGAGCCAAACAGGCCCGAATTTCCAGTCTAGCCTATCCATGAATTCGTTAGGGAGCAGCCCGCGCGAAATCAGATCAGCAGGGTTATCTTTGGATCGAACGTGCCTCCATTCAGCTCCGTCAGTTTCCCTTGGATATCTGCGACACGATTGGCCACGAAAACTTGCAGCTTGCTGGGAGACGTATTTATCCAATGCAGGGCCACCATCGAATCCGACCAAAATATGATGCGGTCTATCTCCAACGATATGGCCTTCCTGACGGATACAAAGAGATTAGCCAGCAGCAGCGCTGAACACAGCTCCAGTCGAGGTTGTAACGAGTGAACTGATCGTGCTCTATTCGAAATTCTATATTGGCGCCCAAAATGTCGCGTGTCATGTGGTTCTCCCCGATAATCCACGGACATGCGTATAGTGACCATCGATCAAACGTCGATCTCCCGAAATTTTTGCCTGACTCTTTCTCTTTCGTTCCGGGGATCTCTTCGAAGCAACACCTCTGAAATCGCTCCTCATCATCGAGTCATCTTTCGTGAACTTCGACACAACAACGTCTTTTGGATCTCGGAGTGGCCTCCCGAATCCGATCAATTATTTCGAGCTGTGAGGTTTCCCCGGAACATGAGAAAGAGCCAACGTGGGATATCCCCTCAATTAAAGATAAGCAATATTTATCATTATAATCTTGTTCACCAATAATTTCGGGACTGATAATCTCAGATGAGTCTACGTTGCGAGAGAGCTACTGCATTGTGTGTGTGAGTGAACGAGTGGATGAATACCTGAATTCTATCGACAAGCCATTTTGTCTTTTCCTTTCAATATATATCTATATATGTACAGTTACGAGTCCATTTTTATTTCCTCTGTCATGAAAACAAATCGAAACATTACAATGGCGCCCAACGGTCAGGCATGAGCCCTACCAGATTTAATTTACACTTTTATCATAATACACATATATTTACATGTCGCACGGTCGTGAGCGCGTGACACGCTCGAACGCCCGTAAATTATACGAATCGGTGACTACGTCAAACGAACCGAAGATTAAAAAAACTGTTCAATTTAAAGTAACTAACAAAAGAAAATTAAATTCGGCAATATTGAAGAATCTACCAAGTATGTCGAAAGATAAATCCGCACCTTCCAATATAAATACTAATTCAATTGCGCATATTGATAGATCCAGCGATCAAACACCGAGATCCATGACTCAAACGACAATTAGTAAGGAAATAAGAGCTGAGTGGGAGCATTTGAGAGAAGCGAGACGGCAGTTTGAGGAAGAACGAGCGATTTTTGAACAGCGTCGTGAACAAGTTTCACGGTCGAGTGAATCCGCAAGTGTTGAAAATTCCCAAGAAAACCGAGTCGCTAACAATAGTGAAAGTACAGGAGACGGAGCGGATAACGAACGGTTGGTGAGTGGTTTGGTAAAACACATGCAATATTTACACATTGACGTGAAGTACCCTAAATTCGAAGACAGTATCAACCCATTAGAATTTATAGAACAGATAGAAAAATACATTAAATGCAAAAATGTGACCCGCCAACACCAAATGTTAGTGATTGAAAGTATGCTCGAAGGACGTGTAAAGGTTTGGTTCCAAATCGCAAAAGACGACATAACGAATTTTGAAGAATTTAAAAATGCATTTGAGGAAGAATTTTATTCGGTGCCGGTACGCGTTCAATTCAAAAGTAAATGGTCTTCGCGCAAATTTAAATCTCAGGATGGAACGTTTCAATCATATTATTACAAGCAAATGAGAGAAGCGAAATATTTTAAGCCAAAACTGACAGATTATGAGATTAATTACACGATCTCACAACAATTACCGTGGAGAGTTCGAACGGCCTTGGCGACAATTGATTATAATAACAGCTCGCTCGTGGCTCAGGTACTTGCTCAACTTGACATTACACAGAAAGATACCGAGAATGAAAAAGTCAACCAAAACAGCCGTCAGAATAATAATCATTCCAATACGCAGAATCAGCGGTCCGGTCAAATTCATAACGTCAATATAAACCAAACTAAATCTAGACGACAATCGAGTCAAAGTAAGAATGTAAATAGTACGAAGCGCCCAAATGATGACAACTCACAAATGATGAATTTTTCTGGTCACGTACCGTTCGTATATCCTACCATGAATATGCCGTGGTATTACCTACCGTGTAACACGGGATCTGCATTACCCGATACTCGTTTTCCCCCACCAATCATGCCACATACAATTCAAAATAGAAATATCTCGAGGGGCAATGAGGTATTAGCAAAAACGGAGAGTAATTTAAACCGATAATGGACGTGATAAAAACAGGTCCCGTATCATGTCAACAATTTTACGATTTTATTGAGGACCTCCACACCGATGTTAATAGTTCGAATTCTGCCGACGAAGTAAACTCTCGATTACTCAGTTCACCTCACGTCGTTGTAACAATTGCTCAGAAAACTATCGAAGTGCTCGTTGATACGGGGAGTCAAGTGACGTGCATTGCAGAATCGTTTTATCATTGGTTGAAAACAAAAATATCGTTACAGGAGTTGCCAGTTGCGAATCTCTCTGTAACTGCGGCCATTACAAAAAAACAAACAGTCATAAAAAAACAAGTACTTCTTCAATTTGAAATCGGTGCCGAGACATTTCGATACTTCTTTGTCGTAGTTCCTCACTTATCTTCAGTTTTAATACTAGGGAATGATTGGCTTGAATATAATAAAGGAATAATAAATTATCAATTACATGCAATTGAAGTTAACGGACGTCGGCTCGCGAAAGATTCAGTCTTATTCGGGTCGGAAAATTTTGAGAATAGCGAAATTAGGACGGAAAGCGTAATCGCTTATATTCATATTGTATCAAAAAGTGTTAACTATGATGGAGCTGTTTTTGGGAGTGCTAATGATGACGTGACTAATGAAGAGTGCATCATCGGGCAAATTAAACTGAAAGTTGACTGCGTAAAAGACGGGTCGAACCAAATAAATGTTGTTAGTGATGAAACAGGCAACCACGATAACGATGATAATGTTTTTGAAAATGATCTGCGGGCTATCGCACAAGGATTGACGGCACTAAAGCCTCAACAAGCTTCGCAGCTAATTAATCTAATAAGATCGTATCGTCCGCTCTTCTCTGAGAAACCAGGATGTACGAGCGTATATGAACACCGAATTGAAATAATTAATACAAAGCCATTCGTTAGAAAGTCATATCCGGTTCCTATGGCGTATAGACAGGCGGTTAGCAGGGAAATAGAAGAAATGGTGAAAGCAGGGGTAATAGAACGTTCCAACAGCCCATATTGCAACCCACTCAGGATCGTCAAAAAACGAGATGGACGAATTAGAGTTTGTTTAGACGCACGTTTCCTTAACGATGCAATGCACGGTGATAATGAATCACCACCTCTCATTGGAGAGCTATTGCAAAAATTCGAAGGAACGCGAATGTTGTCCACTCTCGACCTAACACACGGATATTGGCAAATCCCGTTGGAAAAGAAATCGCGTCCGTACACCGCATTCAGTTATGACGGGAAAACTTATCATTTCTGTCGAATTCCATTCGGAATTAAGACAGCCGGAAGTGGATTCATACGGGCACTGAGCCTTGCTTTCGGCAACCAATGCTCATCTTTCCTTACTTATTATGTCGATGATCTACTAGTAACGTCGCAAACTTTCGACCAACATCTCCGACATTTAGAAAATTTGTTTCGAATTTTGTGTGCTAACAATTTTACACTTCGATTGCGTAAGGCTGTTCTTTGTCGATCGAGTGTGCCCTTCTTAGGTTTTGTTCTATCTCCATCGGGAATCACGCCGAATCCTGAAAGGCTGAGCGTTATCCGAGACTTTGAAAGTCCTACTAATAAGATGCAACTCCAAAGGTTTCTTGGAGTGTGCAATTATTACAGACAATTTGTGGTCGGAAATGCACAGTACATAAAACCCTTTCGGATGTTATTGGGTAAGGATTCTGTATGGAAATGGACAGACGAGCATGAATGTGCATTTCGCGATTTGAAGGATAAATTTATTAGCGTTGTTCAATTAAATCATATTTTGCCAGAAAAACATTTTAAAATTCAAACGGATGCGTCTGATTTAGGAGTGAGCGGTATTCTATACCAGACTGACGACGAAGGGAATCACCGTATTATTTTGTTAGTTAGTCGATGTCTAAATATGGCGGAAAAAAAATATACGACAACGGAGAAAGAGTTGCTCGCAGTCATTTATACAGTCACAAAATGTCGTTCTTATTTGTTGGGATCGAAATTTGAGATTATTACAGACCACCAGTGTCTAACATTCCTCAATACCACATTCTTTCATACAGCACGATTGTGCCGATGGAGTCTGATATTGCAGGAATACGATTTCAAAGTTTCGCATTGCAAGGGGAAGGACAATTACGTTGCCGATTTTTTTAGTAGAAACCCCGGATCTAAATTCCATAAAGAAGAATCGAATCGAGTCATTGTCGCTGGGTTTAATCATTATGCCCCGATTTCGGTATCAACTGCGGATACTGAAATTAATGCTCTTTATTTGGTATGCAGTCTGGAGATCGATCCTCTCCTTCGTGATCATCTAAAAAGATTGAAGGAAAAACTGGTCCCGATTGTATCCAACGCTACCAGGGTATATGGTTTCACAAGAACAAAAATTCCGGTCGCTGGTGCATTCTTGTCCCCCGACAATTACGACCGCTGTTAGTCACCTCGATTCACGAAAGACTTGCCCACCCGGGAATCCAAAAAACTTCCCAATACTTACAACAATTTTATTACTGGAGAGGTCTAAATCGCGAAGTAAAGAAATTTGTGATTTCGTGTGACTTGTGTCAACGAGTGAAGTGTTTGTCGTATAGCATGGAGGGAGAATACCAAAGAGTCGAGTCTAGCAAACCAAATGAGCTTGCAGCTGTTGATTTCTACGGTCCACTCCCCCGATCTATCGCAGGCGTACAGTATATTTTCGTTGTTGTAGATGTATTCTCCAAGTTGGTCACTCTTTATGCGATAAAAAAGGCTACGACCGCTATCGTGTTGAAGAAGATCATCGATCACTATATTCCCCACGTAGGCAAGCCCATGAAAATTCTGTCGGACCACGGTACGCAATTTACTGCTAGAGCATGGAGGAGTAGGTTAGAAGCCGAGGGTATAAAAATATGCTTTTCTTCCATACGGCATCCTCAGTCGAATCCTGCCGAAAGAGTTATGCGTGAACTGGGCAGGTTGTTTCGAACTCTCTGCGCGGATAAACAGACGAAGTGGGCCAAATATATACCTCACATCGAAAATATCTTGAATGTAACAACACATGAATCCACAGGCTTTACCGCGCGCGAGCTCCATTTCGGAGTAAAGCCTCATGATGAAATTCAACGTATTATAAACTTCCCTCCCGAAAACGATGACCATTGTCAGAATCGAATCGTACTGGCAACCGAACGACTAACCAAACAATTTAAAAATAGGAAGAAACAACAAAAGATCATCAGCAAGGTGAATCTGAAACAGGGGGATTTGGTCTTGCTGGCCGTCCCACATTTGTCAAATGCATTAGATAAAGTGACGAGCAAATTCTTTCACCTCTACGAGGGACCTTTCATCATTACCCGGGTGTTTGGCAATAACGCATTCGAATTAGGGAATACTGAAAATAATAAAAAAATCAAAGGCATTTATAATAGAAATAGTTTGCGCGTGTATAACCAAGCCACTTACTCAGATAGAAAAAGTTAAAAAAAAAAAAAAGAAAAAAAAGAAAAAAAAGAAAAAAAAAGGGGAACCCTCGATGTATAACGAGAACGAGTACGAGGACGAGAACGAGTACGAAGACGAATACGAGGACGAGTACGAGGACGAAAATGAGAACGAGTACGAAGACGAGTACGTATACGAGTATGAGGACGAAAACGAGAACGAGTACTCGTTCCCGTTTTCGTCCTCGTACTCGTTCCCGTTTTCGTCCTCGTACTCGTCCTCGTATTCGTCTTCGTACTCGTTCTCGTCCTCGTACTCGTCCTCGTATTCGTCTTCGTACTCATTCTCGTCTTCGTACGAGAACGAGTACGAAAACGAGTACTCGTTCCCGTTTTCGTCCTCGTACTCGTCCTCGTATTCGTCTTCGTACTCGTTCTCGTCTTCGTACTCGTTCTCGTCTTCGTACTCGTTCTCGTCTTCGTACTCGTTCTGGTCTTCGTACTCGTTCTCGTCTTCGTACTCGTTCACGTCCTCGTACTCGTTCTCGTCTTCGTACTCGTTCACGTCCTCGTACTCGTCTTCGTACTCGTTCTCGTTCTCGTTGTTTATTTTGGTTGTTCGTTCTCGTCCTCGTCGTCATTCTTGTCATCGTACTCGTTCTCGTTCTCGTTTTCGTCCTCGTACTCGTCTTCGTATTCGTTCCTGTTTTCGTCTTCGTACTCGTTCCCGTTTTCGTCTTCGTACTCGTTCTCGTTTTCGTCCCCATCCTCGTCGTCATATTCGTCGTTCGTTTTCATCCTCCTCCACATTCTCGTCCTCGTCGTTGTTCTCGTCTTCGTTTTCGTTCACGTAGTCGTTCACGTATTCGCTCTCGTCTTCGTCCTTCATCCTGGTTTTAGGGCCCCTCTCATACTGAACAAAATCTTATATCGTTCTAATTTTTCTGTCACGATTTATTTCAATCAACCCTACGTTATCATCTTGAACGATAATAAAGCAGTAGTTATCGGCCAACGGTAAAAAAAAAACATCAGCCGATCATCAGCCGTCAGTATCGTCAATTAATTTCCATGCTGAATCTACACGAAGGACAAAAGCTTTGCGCGTGGAAGGTGTACCGCGAGACGTTGCCTTTCAAACAAAAGACAATACTCTTCGTCTTTGATGTGTGAGTATAGTCTAACTGAGGCATCGCGTATTATCGATGAAAGCGGTCTTCCTATTGGTTCAAAAAGCGCAAATTCTAATGCTTGCCATTTAAAAACTATGGCTCTGAAAAAAAATCCCTTTGCAGTTTCGTTCAAAATCGCGTCCCGAACACGCTGGTCACGGGTTTATATGCTATTCAAAATCACCCTGTATATCTATATATGTACAGTTACGAGTCCATTTTTATTTCCTCTGTCATGAAAACAAATCGAAACATTACAAGGTAGAATGGGAGACTTAATGGGCGCGACCCGGTACTTCGAACATAGAAGCCGGGTTTGTGTTTTTCCGTAGATGTCGGTTGAACGTAGATAAATGCACGCTCCATATCCTTTCGTGCTAGCATCGCAAAATCCGTGGAGTTGCAATTTGTCTCTTTCGGGAAGGATGATTCTTCGATCGAAGGATATATTGTTCAACTCGATCAATTGATTTGCGCAGTTTCTCCATTCCGTCAGAATGCTGAGAGGAATCGCATCATCCCAGCCAATTTGTTCGATCCACAAGCGATGTTGGATCATTCTTCCTTTCATAATTACCGATCCCAGAAATCCCAGAGGGTCGAAGATCTTCGACACTTTTTAGACCGTTTTGTAATTTTCGTTGTCGGCGCGATCGGATCGATCATATACACGATTATGTCTTGCTCTGAATCCCAGTACAGACCCAAAGTCTTGACCTTCGTATTAGTCGACGTCTTCAACTGTAAATTGACGCTTCCTTCCGGTAATCCCTCAAGAAGTCGACGATCATTGGATGCCCATTGACGCAAATTGAGACCTCCCTTGTTTAATAATTGGGATATTTCGTCCCGCAGCGTTTTAGCCTCTTCGTACGACTACTGAGTCGTACGAAGTCGTACTTGGATTTAAAGTCTTACTACCATTGATTTCCATGATTTTACAGATGACTTCCCAGAGGGCATAAATGTACTTGTCTCTAGTTTTTTTACAGCATCCGTGCTGTGTTTCAGGTTTATTTGACGATTTTTTGTGTACTCGAAATCTGAAATTTTATCGGATATATTGAAAAATTGAAATAGTAATCATAAAATTGAAACATCTGATCACCCAATAAAGCAGTTTATATATTCATCTACACCCATCTCTCTCTATATATTTATTTTGACATGCTGAAACCGAATTCCAAAATACCGTGAAAATAGGTGAAAATTGCGAAAAATGGTCGTTGAGCAATCAACAAAATTTTTTTTGTTGACCTAATTCTAGAATGTTTCTCGTGTTTTTCGAAAGTTCTGACAAACAAGGTTTGAGACAATATTCCGGATTTTTCGATTCTCACAAGTGACCCATGAATCTCATTGCCAATATCCACTTATATATTTGAAGCCCCTGGCTCAAGGAATGTCTCGGTATGAATCAGTTGAGATTTCACACAATCTGGTCAAGCGATGAGAATTTTTATTATGAGGTCCCAAAGCGTGGAATATTTCCATGAGGTGCCCGAGACTTTGTAAAACCATGTTGACCAATTGATTTTGTTCTTCCGAACAGATGTACCAATATTGCGATCGTAGAAAATCACTCCGTATCAGTTTGAAGTTAAAAGTATTATTAGGAAATTGTGCACCCTTTTCACTGCAAAATCTATCGACGTCAAAAAATCGAATTGAAACTTGAATATTACTTCAGAAATCAATTGACTGTAGAATTTTAATTAAAATTAAACATGACGCTAAACGAGTTTATTAGATTTGCAGTTTATATTCTGTTTTAGGATGTTTTATCAAAAGGTAATGATTAAAAATTTGTTATCACCCCTTCTTTCGGATCCACAAAATTTTTGCCGGTTCGTTTGCCTGTTTTGCTTTTGAACCAGGCAAATTTTCGGGTCCCTTCCTATTGTACCGCGAAACAAGACTCTGCAAGACCGGAATCGAAAAAAAAACACGCATTAGTTTTGCTGTGGCCGAATTTTCCAAAACCCAAGATTTCGTGGTGTCGAGGACGAAATGAACAGTGGTGTGAGAATCATATGTCAACTCGAGGAAAATACAAGATATAAGATATATACAAGAATACAAGATATATACAAGAATACAAGATATATACAAGAAATAATTCCCTGTCCGTCAAGTAAAGCTCGAATGACCGAGGAATGACCTTCCATAAGAAAAGCGAGTATAAAGTGTACGTAACAAGTTCTAATACTTTGGGAATTCATAAGTTTGGTTCGTTACGACAAAGTCTCCAAAACTTCTGTGTGAAATGAAAAATACCACCAAGCGGAACCATCGATGCCAATTGACAGAATAAGTTCGTGGTACCTGGCATTGCTCTGACTCGATAGCATACCATGAATAAATGACGAATGAGAAATAGTGAAGCTGCGACAAGCCTCTTCCACATTTATCAGCACTGGGGATCAAGAAAACAAGATTCTGCAATCGAAAACATGCAATTACTGTTTTACTTTGGAAAAACGCTTACCAGAAAATCTTTTAATCATAAATGACATTTCAAATGATTTGATTCCATTCAATAGTCGTAAGACTTTTAAAAGTTCTCTTTAAATTCAAGTCAATAATGAACATTTTTCTGCTTACTTGACAACTATAAACTACATGGCAGAACACACAGCACAGGCATTATTAACATTTTTTTTATAGAAGTATCCAAAAGTCAGAGAATTTCAAAACCATTGCCACCAACCTGTACGTATGCAATTACAATCGCAAGATCTCTATCATGATTTTCTTTTCAGACCACCAGAAATTTTCTCAATGCGTCGAGCACTTGACTAGAATTAAACTTTCTTCTTATTGTTAGTGTTTTTCCATACAATGCGTTTGCTTCTTCGGTAGATATTTTTGTAGTCCTTGATCTTATTCGTCACTCCTATCTTGGGTTATTTTATTTATATTTTTCAATGGAAACTATCCAATTTTTGATAAAATAGCATAATGATGACAATGATAATGATCATCTACAAGTCTGATAATATTCAATTTTGGAGAGCTGATGAAAATTGTAGCCATGACAAAGATGCAGAGGCATGGATTTATTTATTTATTTAAAAATCCTTTAAAATTTAAAAGGATATTTAAAAACCAATTTCTCGTGAATTTTTGAATAAAATGTTTTCCATGAGAATTGAATAAAGAATCAAAAATGTAATGTGTTAAATTGAATTATTGTAAAAATAGATATATTCAACAAATATACCTATCTACAATATTCAATTCAATTCTATACATTTCCGTTTCGATTCAATATTTATATCATACACAATACATTTTATTTGAAAATTTATTTATACTTTTATTGCAACAGCGTCTTCAAGCCCACCAACCTTGAAGCAGTTCAATAAGAATAAACAGGAGTACAGGGGGATGGCTCCATAGTTTTCGATGTCCAGGTATATTTCTCAAGAGTTTTTGATGTCTAGGTATATTTCTCTACGGCTTTCGATGTCGAGGTCAACGGCTCCATAGTTTTTGATATTTAGGTCGCCATAGTTTATGGGGTCAAGAACAATCTCTCAATGATTACCATGTTAACACTGTTATTGTCATTGTTTTTCGATGTTTGAGAGGACGTTTCCATGTTTCATTGTCTTTTTCATCTCGTATCATGTTTTATTAGGTTCCAGTATCTAGATTAACACTTTCATGGTTATCAGTGTCCGATGATATTTATTGACGATATTCTAGTTTCTTGAAATCTCCCCTGTTATTGAATACCATAGAGTCTTCGATCAGGATATCGATAACTATGATGAAATATATCCAGACATCGAAAACCATTGAGTCATCGACCTCGACATCGAAAGTTATGGGGAAAATACCTAGACATCAAAAACTATGGAGCCGTCGACCTGGACATCGAAAACTATAGAGCTATCGACCCAAACTTCGAAAACCATAGAGCCGTCGACCTAAACAGAAAATAGAGCCGTTAAGAAATATACCTAGGATCGAAATCTATGAAGCGGTCGATGTGAATGGCAACAATTATCATGAAACATACCTAAACATCGAAAACCATGAAAAAATATACCTAGACATCGAAAACTATGGAGAAATATACGTAGACATCGAAGACTATGGGCAAATATACCTGGACATCGAAAACCATGAAGAAATATACCTAAACATCGGAAACTATGGACCCATCGACCTAGACATCGAAATTCTTGGAGCCGTCAACCTAGACATTGAGAATCGTGGTGAAATATACTTAGACATCGAAAACCATGGAAAAATATACTTAGACTTTGAAAACCTGGGAGAAATCTATGTAGACATCGAAAACCATGGAGCCATCGACCTGGACATCAAAAACTTCGGAGCCGTTGACCTAGAAATCGAAAACTATAAAGCCACCGACGAGAGATGGATTTTGCTTGTGCCCTTGATGAAAAGGGGTCGAGATCGTTTCTCTACTGCGTATGCACCGACACATCATTCTAACCTCGTACGATGACGAACGTAATTATTTTTTTCCTGCAAGCTTTGCTCATACAAAAAAATAAAGAATGTACGAATGTACATTTGGCGCATTCTTCACTTAAATTCACTCCAATGCTTATCACCAACGATAAGCACGAGTAAAAAAAAGCCCAATCCAACGATTTACTCGATAGCATCATACCTACTAAAAGAACATTAAACGATAGCATCACACCTACTAAAAGAACATTAAAAAAAAGATTCGGCCACAATACGTGACTCAGATTTCTTGGAAAAACGAACATGTGGTATGTCACATATCCTTTAATCCCCGAATGATTCGATAACATTTCGTGAAATTGACAGCTTGAATTTTGAATACAACGGGCAACTGTCACTTTCCAAATTTTTGAAGCATGAACAGATTCATGGAAATATATAGATATACAATTTGTATTGTAAGATAGCGAGTGGGAAAGTCTTCGCCACTCATATTTCGCGCTGAATTGTGCTCCTTCGATCTTATGATCGAGCGATTGATCTGGGCGTGCCGCCCTGCTCCCTACTCACGCACTTCCAAAATTGTCGCGAGTTCGCACCTTCAACAACTCTCGCTCTCTTCGCTCGGGGACGTCAACGAGGCCGGATCATCGAAGGAGTCTTGCCAACACATGAAAAGTCAATCGGCTGGCCAGCCCCATCGCATTCTCTTTCGTTCGATTTTTGGTTTCATCGCATCTGAGCCTCCAGTCCTCGGGCAAGAGCCAACGAGGGAGCCCTCACCAGCATTTGCGAGATAAGTTATTTGTCTGCCTTCTTTATATAACGTCCGGTGATTTTGAACTGTCAACGGCGAATTAATCTACGTAAAATTTCTCTTTGTAAACCCGAGTGAGAACGAAAACTCGTCATCTTGAGTTGAGTGAGTGTGAGCGTGGAATGGATGTGTGCGAGCGAGCGTGTGTGCTAACGAAATTCTCTTCTATTATATTCCGGACATGATCCGAACACCTTAATTCTGTTCAATATTTTAATAACAATAAATTCAGTGTAATCGGTTGATTTGAGTATCATCTTGTGTAAGTGTATCATTTTTCATTTGTTGACCAAAGACACATATTTAAAGTAATGTTACAAATCAACGCATATTCCGTAATATTACAGTATTATGGCACCAGAAAAAAATATATAGATATATAAAATGTATTATGGCACCAGATTTGTCACTAAAGAAAAAACAAATAAACATTAGGAATCTTTTCAATGCGTTAAACTACAGAGTTCGTAGAGGTTGCGATCGAAAGATAAAAAAAAAATAAAAAATGTCAACTTGCAGAATTCACTGAAACACTATAATTATTAAATCATTAAAGAAATAAATTTCGAAAGTTATCGAAAACAGCTGAAAAACATCATCGCTCCTGTAAAGACTCTCTGGAAGCGACTCGTCATACATAAATGTACTTGTCTCAGAGTCGCTACCGCGACTCTAGATAATGAGGTGTAGTTCCGAAAAGGCGATATCCTACGATTGATTCATACACTAATGTAAATTGTACTCATTTTGAATACGACAGCAGAGATCCGCATCAATAATATTTTTGCCACTAATTTTGATAATTATTGTCAATTGATTAAAAATCAGTAATTATATTTCAAATTACATTATCAATTGACCAAATAATTGGAAATTGATAGAAACTTTATTGCAAAATGACGATTCATTTTTAAATTGATGGAGGAGATATTACCAATTGACGAAAAATTTCCAATTGATGGAGAAGATATTGCCAATTGACGAAAGTTTTTCAATTGATCCAAAATGTTCTGTCAATTGACCATATAAAATCCAATTCTAGAAAAATTTTTGGCCAATTGGTGGAGCATCCATTGGCGATCCGGGCGATACCAGCGCTTGATTTACGCATACATAGAATGCGATACTTCCGTAAGCATCTTCTTCGACGCTTAAGTCGACAGCTCGATAGTTTTCGATGTCTAGGATCCATGGTTCTCGATGTCTAGATATATTTCTCCATGGTTTTCGATTTCCAGGCATATTTCTCCATGGTTTTCGATGTCTAGGTATATCTCTCCATGGTTTTCGATGTCTAAGAATATTTTTCCATGGTTTTCGATGTCCAGGCATATTGCCCCGTGGTTTTCGATGTCTAGGTATACTTCTCCATGGTTTTTGATGTCTAAGTATATTCCTCCATCGTTTTCGATGTCCAGGCATATTGCTCCGTGGTTTTCGATGCCCAAGCATATTGCTCCATGGTTTTCGATGCCCAAGCATATTTCTCCATGGTTTTCGATGTCTAGGCATATTTCTCCATGGTTTTCGACGTCTAGGTATACTTCGCCATGGTTTTCGATGTCCAGGCATATTGCTCAATGGTTTTCGACGTCTAAGTATATTTCCCCATGGTTTTCGATGTCTAGGTATATTTTTCCATGGTTTTTAATGTCTCGGTATAATTCTCCATGGTTTTCAATGTCTAGGTATATTTCTCCATGGTTTTCGATGTCTAAGTATATTACTCCATGCTTTTCGACGCCCAGGCATATTGCTCCATGGTTTTCGATGTCTAGGCATATTTCTCCATGGTTTTCGATGTCTAGGTCTGTTTATCCATGGTTTTCGACGTCTAGGTCGACGACTCCATGGTTTTCGATATCTAGAGCGACGGCGCCATGGTTTTCAATGTCTAGGCATACCTCTCCATGGTTTTCAATGTCCAGGAATATTGCTTCATGGTTTTCGATGTTTAGGTACATTTCTCCATGGTTTTCGATGTCCAGGCACATTGCTCCATGGTTTTCGATGTCTAGGTCTGTTTATCCATGGTTTTTGATGTCTAGGTATATTTTTCCATGGTTTTTAATGTCTCGGTATATTTCTCCATGGTTCTCGATGTCTAAGTTGTAACGGGACATTTCCCTCGAGAGGGTTGTCTCGTCCCTTCTCCACTCACGGTGAGGAGAATCACGGGTCCACACAGCCCCGGGTGGGCAGGGCGCCAGGTACGAGCGTACCGCCGATTAAAATCTCGACTTAACCTCGCCCATCTGAATTGGAAGATTACACACGACCCCATGATTCCCCGCGTGACGGAGGACGGTCCGACTGCTCAGCTCGAATCTGAGGTACTAAAGAGGTAGAGGGGAGGTTACTTGGGGAAAAAGCAACCATCTACGACACGAAAGAATGTAGCCGACACAAGTCAAATGATTCAGTGAAGTATTAACAATTTTATTCACAGGTTAACGCCGACAAGAAATTTACAAGAAAACATGGGTAGCGACTACGATGCGTGATCCTGAACTAAATGATAACGCGTAGGTAACGATCGCAGGAGGCGAATGCCATAGATAAAGCGCAGGTAGAAGACAATCGGCAGCAAGTGCCGTAGGTAAAGCGCAGATAGCCGGTAGCGAGTACTGGAGGTAAGGCGCAGGTAGCCGGTAGCAAGTACCGTAGGTAAAGCGCAGGTAAAATTAAACAACCGCGAAGGCTGTAGGTAAGCGCGGGTAAAATACCACGTGCACGGCAAGGCAATTAGGCGGAGAGATAACATAAGTAAACTTTGTTCGACGCGAGAGAGCAATACAGAGGACAAACCAAATTAGTTCGATTACGAATAAACAGTAACACGCGAGACGAAAAAGAGCGAACGTAAAACATGGTAAACAAAGCCGGGGCTAATTGCCGTAAGTCCCGAAGCGCAACAACAAGAGAGAGAGAGAGGGATAGGCAGGGCACTAGCACGCGTGCGAGGCAACAGGTAATACAGCGAGACAAAAGAACGCGACGGCGAGAGACTTGAGGTGAAAACTAGCAAAAATAATAGGTGTAATCGGTATTCGGGCCAGACAGTATTGCTCCTACCCTCGTGTTCCATTCCAGAAATATTAACTAGACGATGGAGAAAGAGTCGGGACGATTGCCGGCCGCGAGACCGGCAATTCCCTCCCACGATCTCTCGCCAGGCACAATCTACAAGTAATTACGGGGACTCGATCCCCTAAAAGCTACACGATAAGAAAAAGGGACTGGAGACACGAGAGGACCGGGCTTACCGAGAGATCCCTATAGGTTAGGTAGTAGGCACCGTCCGCCGCGCTGTTCAGATGAAGACTGACTAGTGCGTCGGCCGGTGCGCAGTTTCGGCACTTCCCCCTCCCCGTTTGACCGCACGCCACGGGCCACGCTCTCGCGCCCCACGAGCGAACTAATTATTGCTCGCGCACCGCGCTTCCCGCGGCAAATACGAAAATCGAGCACGTTGGAGAGTTAAGCTCTCACGCGCTCGGTGGTGGCTAACGCCAGACTCGAAATGAGGGCCCCGCGGGCAAAGTTCCCGACCGCGTTTGGTGGTTTTGTCGAGGCCCGGACACTTTTCCTCTTGGGGACTCGGCCGACGTTACCGGAGAGCCAGAGGGAGACCTTCCTCGCGACTCGGGGCGTCCCTACGAGCCACGGTGGGTCCACTGAACGCCACCAGGCAAAGATTACACCCCGACTCCTGGTGGATAATCCCGAGCCCCACTGGACGAGGCGCTGGTTTTAACGGACTGTAGTGTCCGGGCGGACGACGGTGGACGGGACAACTCTCGGTTGTTTCGGCGAAGAGGTCACGGGAGGCGTTCAAATTGGCCAATAAAACCGGCGTGATCCTCTGACCGCCCACTGGACTGAGCTTGGTTGTTCGGAGCCCAGTCCCCGATACGTTGACAGGAAAATCCCCACGAACCCCTCATAGGAAAATTAAGCGCGCGAGAGCGCCACCCGCGCGCGCGATCAGCAGGGAGGAGAGAAAACGAGGTAATCCGGTAATCACGAGGAAACTCCCACCCGATGCATGGACGCGAAACAAAGATTCGACCTCAAGTCCGTCGACGATCGCCCAAAAGATAGCATACGAATAGGTAATACAAAAGCGCTGTCTCCCTCTCTCCTTACAACAACTCGTTAGAGCGTGTGCGCAGATAGGCAATAAATAATATACAGGACGAAATTCAAGAAATCAAAGTTAACATTATGTGGCGCAGCTAAGAACTAAAGAATCTTCATCCGAACGAAACAGACGGGCGGCGGACGACGGCAAAAGTATGGGCCGTAAACCGGTCCACTGGTCGACACGGGTTCGTACGGGAGTGGCGGGGCGAAATGTCACGTCACAAGGTATATTTCTTCATGGTTTTCAATGTTTAGGCATATTTCTCCATGATTTTCGATGTCTCGGTTGACGGCTTCATGGTTTTCGATGTCTAGGTATACTTTTCCATCGAAAACCATGGAGAATTATGCCTAGACATCACTAACCATGGATAAATAGACCTAAACAGCAAAAACTATGGAGAACTATGCCAAGACATCGGAAACCATGGACCCGTCGACGTAGACATCGCAAACCATGCATAAATAGATCTAAACAGCAAAAACAGTGCAAAACTATGCCAAGACATCGAAAACCATGGAGGAATATACCTAGACATCGAAAACCATGGAGAAATATACTTAGACACCGCAAACCATGGACCCGTCGACCTAGATATAGAAAACCATCGAGCCGTCGACCTAAGCGTCGAAGAAGATGCTCACGGACGTATCGCATTCTATGTATGCGTAAATCAGGCGCTGGTATCGCCCGGATCGCCAATGGATGATCCACCAACTGGCTACAAAATTTTCTAGAATTGAATTTTATATGGTTAATTTGAGAGAACATTTTGGATCAATTGAAAAATTTTCAATTGCCAATATTTCCTCCATCAAATGGAATTTGGTTGGTCAATTGATATTGTAATTTGTAATAATTAATGTTTTTTAATCAATTGATATGAATAATTTTTGCAATGTGCATTTTTGATCAATTTAAAAATGAAAAATGCAAAATTTTTTTTTGCCGATCTCTGTACGACAGTAAGAGTCACCGCGAATTCGTTTTACAAGAATAACACTAAAAAAATACGCAATTTTTCGAAATTTTGCTATTTCATTTCACTGTTCGATTCCAGAGCAAATGTTGTCGCCAATAAAAAGATTAATATTTCTTTCTCTCATTAATTTTCCATGTAGGACCAGTAGTTTTTGAGAAAAATAATATGAATATCATATAGTTTTGGATTTCACATATATATTCGGAATATTATAATATCACGAAAAGTGTAAAAAAAATTCCATAAAAAAAATTATAAAACCAAGTGTAAATAATTTCAACAGAACAATTCGAAAAAAGTTCCACACCGATGCCCCATTCTTTTTATCTTATTCTAAAAGCTGAATCAATTGACAAAAAATTGAACGATCAAACGAACTTACCTTAAGTGAAGTTCGATCGTAATTATGCTAGACGTCTTGTCCGAATAGATCAATGGGTAGTAACGTCAGTTGCTCGATCCTCCACAGATTTTTAAATACTCTTTTATTTTAAAACTCGCTTACAACCCTAGTTGTTGGCCATGATTCTATCCCCAGAAACCCCTGCACCCGGCGCCATGGCACCATTACATTTGAAAGTCGACAAATTGCATTTTGAATAGATCAACAGGGTTGGGGAAAAAACAAAAAAGGGGGGGTTTGATCTATTCGGACAAGACGTCTAGCATAATTACGATCGAACTTCACTTAAGGTAAGTTCGTTTGATCGTTCAATTATGCATCGTCGTCTTGTCCTCTAGATCAATAGGTAGTTCTTCAAAGTTAAATGCAATTTGTATTTGGAATCCTTTAACACGTACAACCATGAATTTACAAATTGACAAAATTAACATTATTAATTACAACTCAGACTTATTGCTTATTTGATAATAGCCTTCGCTATCTTTGTATTTTTCATCATCGGTCGATTGTAAAAACGCGCAAATACACTGAATTTTTCCGTCCAGCCCGCAGCTTTCCGGATCGTTTCGATATCTACGCCTCTACGATATGCCGCCGAAGTAACCGCATGTCTGGTGTTATGTGAACCGAAAGTGTTTGTATTAATACCCAATAACACTTTTTATCCACCCCCTTATTGCTTGTGTAGTTGCTACACGATGAGGTCTCTTGTATGTTATTAACAAATAATCTTCATCTCTAGGTCGTATTGTTGCGGAACGTTTGATATAATGGTCTAAGACCATTGCTACGCATAATTTCGGCTGATTTTTGAAAACCGGGAAACACAACAAAGGTTGACTTTTTCCATGTCCCGATGTTTTTATCCAATCTATTATTTTTATTTTTATTTCTGTTTCCGTTTTTTCAATACCGCTTAGACTAATCTTTGATAGAGTTTGTACTCTTTGCGCGGTAACTAATGCCAATAACATAATTAATTTCATGGTTAATTCTTCTAACGACAGTTTGTCGTGTGGCCAAAATGTTTTTAAATAATTTAAAACTAAATCGGGATCCCAAATTTCGTCATATTTTGCTGATTGCGGTCGTAAATGAGCAACACCTCGAAAAAACCTCTTGATAATTGGCTGTTGCCCTATATCACCGAAAACTATTAACGCTAATGCCGATCAGTACGAATTCAAAGTACCGCAAGTTATTACTTCCTTTAAACAGTTTGTTAAGAACTCAAGAATACTTCCGGCTGTCGCATAAAATGGATTGACTCCTTTCTTTTTACAAAATTCCCCCCAAAGTTTCAGTGGTTTTTGGTATTGCTTAATGGTTCCTTCTGATAATTATGCCAACATTATCGGTATCGAATCTTCAGGAACTCCTTTCAACTCAAACGCTCGCCCGATAATTTCCCGACAACCAGGGAAAGTGAGGTTCGTAACGGATGATATTGTCTGTAATTATCAATCAACAAATCATTTTTCGGACGAAAAATAATTGGCTTGGCTACGAGTAGTTTTTGGAATAAGGGGTACCACGATTGTGTTGGCCAGAACGGCACCACCAACACACCGTTTGCCTTTTCAGAAATTATTTTCCTAATGGTTCTTAAGATAATGGAAAATGGTGGGAAAGCATAAAAATATAGCTTTGTCCACGATATGGTGAATGCATCTACCACCCAAGCCTCCGGATCTCTATGCCAAGAGACAAATTTTTTACATTTTGCATTTATGCTTGACGTGAATAAATCTACATCAAATTTTCCGAAAACTGACTCCACTTTATTGTATGCCCAACAAGCTAATTCCCACTCGGTTTCTTTTTGTTGAATTCTCGACTCTTTGTCTGCTTCTTTATTGTCGCTCGAGCTAATGTAAGACGCGAAGATCCATATATCACGGGTTTCGCACCACTGCCAAATTTCTTTTGTCAATTTTGACAATTTTGGAAATTGAACGCTCCCCATACGGTTTATATATGACAACGCTGTCGTATTGTCAATGCGAAGTAATATTTCACACGAACGTTTGTCTTTTGCGAAACATTTGAGACCGTAAAAAACTGCTTTCAATTCTAGATAATTTATATGTTCTTCCCGATCTTGACAATTCCAAAACCCATGTGTCCGATTTTCCTCGCAGGCTACATCCCAAGCTGTCAGCGAGGCATCGCTAAAAATTTCTATTTCAAATTGATCTTCTCTGATCGGGTTAACGCACTCTCTTATATTGTCTGTCCACCACTCTAAATCTGGAATTAATTTATCCGATATTTCCATATTCTTGTCGTAATTTCCATATTCTTGTCGTAATTTCCATTTGTTTGTTTTAATGCTAAAAATTTTTCTCTTTCAAAATTTTTTTTGTATAGAGTCCCGTATCTAACCGCTGGACTGGCTGCTACCAAGATTCCGATAAATACAGCAAATTTTCTGATTTGACAGTGTCGGTTAGATTGAAACTCCCTAGTGAGACCATATATTTGATTTCTTTTTTCTTTCGTCAATTTGATACAAAAATTTTTTGAATGGAACAGAAAGCCGAGAAATTTTACTTCTTTTGCAGGCTCCAAAACGCATTTTTCCTTATTTAATACGAAGCCTGTCTTCTCAATCAATTTTTGAGCCTCTTTAACATTTTTCCGACACTCTTGAGCTGACTTCCCAAATAATAATATATCATCTAGGTAAAAAACTGATACAAGTCCTTTTGATCTCAATTTTTGTGCAATTGGCTTCATGATTTTCGTAAACACGTATGGTGCTGTGCACAAACCAAACGGAACACAATTAAACTCATATAACGAGCTTTTGAAAACAAATCTGAGGTACTTCCTATTAGATTTGTCGATTGGGATTAAAAAATACGAGTCTTTTAAATCTAATGTCGCCATAAACATGTCTTTTCTTATCAATCGAAGAACTGTCTTTTTGTCCTCCATTTTAAAATGAGGCGCTGAAATAAATTCATTCAACTTTTTTAGGTTAAGAATAAAACGCATGTCCCCGTTAGACTTTGGGATAAGGAAATATGAAGAAACAAATTGATTTTCGCACGGCTCACATCTAGATATTGCACCTTTTCTGATCAGTTTTTCGATTTCTAATTCACAAGCAATCGTTTCTTGTTCTGTTAATTTAGGTTGTTCGTATTCAACTTGTGAATAGGGTTTACTCGAAAAAGAAATTTTGTAACCTTGTACCCATTGTAGAATGGAAGAGTCATTGGACAATTTTTGCCACTCAGAAATAAAATAGCGAATTCTTCTTGCAATTCTCACCGAGTTTAATCCTTCTGCCGACGATTGTCCTTGCTCCGGAAGTCTTTCGATTTCGGTCCCTTCCGCTGAGTGCCCCGGTGACTCGCTCCGGAGGGACGACGCCAGTTTAACTTTTCTGGTTGTTCCCGTGAGAAGTTTAGTTTTGAAAAAGACGATGTAAATCGACGATTTCCTTCGCGAGACGTGCTTCCAAAATTTCTCTGAAAACCACTCTGTTTCGAAATATCTTTAGACGATTTTTCGGTAGCTTTGGCTGCCTTAAGGTTTTCAGAAAACTTCTCTCCGAATAACCACGCATCAATGGGGCTGTCATTTGCAATATTTTTTACAATGGGATTGAGTGCTGGAATGATAAAAGATTTCCTTGTTGTTGACATTTCATGGTGAAGATCAGAGAGTATTCTGCCTGCATCTGCCAAATGTTCAATAAATTTAGGCGAATCTACTTCCCTGTCCGTAGTTCCTTCAGCTTTTAGCACTTCTGTTAGTGCTGCTCCGATAGCATTTATGTCTGCACCAAGTTGGTTTTGTGCTGCGAACTGATACGCATCTTTCCTCATTGCCAGATGTGACAGAGCCGACTTAACTTCGAGGTTAATTCTTGGCGCTCTGGTCAATGGACAATTGCCTATCGTTGGATATTTATCTTGGAGCTCGCGCTTTTTGTCTTTTGGTAGACCCTCTTGTAAAATTTTCGTCCAGCGTTCTGCCACCGCCAAATGAATATCTGGACCAAGTTGATTGAATTTCGACGGATCATCTCCCAGTAGTCCCAATGTCGATTCATCTAGCTCCATCAGCGACAATCCTTGATTTACCTCTGCCTGTTTTACCGGCACCTTTGCTTGGGGACTAGAACGTGACGCATCTCGCGGATTACGCTCACCGCCCTCTTTGTCTACCCTTTTTTCGATCGATCCTTTTCGACTGGAGTGTGACGTATCTCTCGGATAACGCTCGCCACTTTCCGTCAGACTCATAGGTCCTGGACCTCGATCGACTCCTTGAATATGATTTGTCATACCTTGAAAATGATGCTCGTCTTTTCGAACTACGATGCGATCTTGATCGACCATCGCGTAGACGTGAACTTGATCGTTGCGACGATTTCGACCGTTGACGCAGTCTCAAACGCTTATTGCGTGAGCTCGACCGTATTTCTTCCTCTAGGCTCCACAATCTTTCCAGAAGTGAGTTTCTGTAACTCGGAGAACTCCCCGAATACTTTTCTGATAACGAACTCATTTGTATCTCAAACAAACTCTTTAGCTTTGTTCCTTATTT
Organism: Venturia canescens; assembly: GCF_019457755.1. Lineage (NCBI taxonomy): Eukaryota > Metazoa > Arthropoda > Insecta > Hymenoptera > Ichneumonidae > Venturia > Venturia canescens. The sequence continues at coordinate 16,332,377 of NC_057427.1, forward strand.
ATACGTGACTGTCACGGATCGCCCAGAAAGACGTAATGGTGTCATGGCGCCGGGTGCAGGGGTTTCTGGGGATAGAATCATGGCCAACTAGGGTTGAAGCGAGTTTTAAAATAAACGAGTATTTAAAAATCTGTGGAGGATCGAGCAACTGACGTTACTACCTATTGATCTAGAGGACAAGACGACGATGCATAATTCCATCTAAGTTACGTGCAGCATTAAAATGTATGATATCGATTCGAAGCCAAGTATTTAAGGGTAATTCGAAATATTCATTCTTATGGGGGAACCTTCAGGAACTTGAGAGAGTTCTAATGAATCAAAAGAGTTACCATTTGAGTTACGTTCAGCACTAAAATTTCATTCATGGACAATTCACCGAATACAATTCATCGAGTGACAATTCATCGAATACTATTCATCGAATGGAAATTTCGTCGAATGGAAAATTCATCGAATGGACTATTCATCGAATAGAAAATTCATGGAATGATAACGAAAATGAAAGAAAAAACTCGGTTGAAAAATGTGTCGTATTATAATCAAAATCATTAAAATATGAATGAAAATATGATTTGATATGAACAAACCGTACGGTATCTGTATGCTTTATCAAGATGCGCTGTGGGCCTTCGACGTGGAAGCAGTACGTTTTGGCGAGAATGTTTTGGCGCAGAGACGCTGTGTGCCTGAAGATTCAACTTTACGAAAAAAAACGAAATCGCACCATATCCACACTCACCCTGATTTGATTTTTTATAGATTGTGTTTTATTTATTTGTGTTTTATTGATTTTTTATAGTTTGTGTTTGAAAAAAATACCGTGTTTGGATTATTGCTTGCAATTAAAGATCAATTATTAAGGAAGTTGAGGCATTAGAGTGAAAATGATGTCATCGCTTTTAAACCGATTGTATCATATAAAGTGAAGTGTAAAAAAAGAATCGGTTAAATTTTCAAACAGTTTAGGAGCGTCGTTGCTGAGAAAAATCAATAACAATTTGGGCCAAATAACATGTAATCTTATGGAAGTCGAGACACATTCAGTGATATCTTCGTTAAAAATGATGCTAAAAGTATGAAATGTTTTGGGCAACATGAGCAAGGCTTGCTGAATAAGGTCAATTTTTTCAGATTTATTAGGAGATTTGCTAAGATTATATTAATAATAATCTGTTTCCCGTGCAGTTTTTTGAGGCTAAGATCGTCACCGTTCGTGTTTTCGACTAAGCTTTCACCAGTTTTTCGTCTTTTTTGTCCTCAACTTTTCTTTCAAGTGTACGCAACATTGCCAAACTGTAAATTGGCCTATCTTTTGAAAGGTACAGGTCATAACTTTTGGGTAAAAAAATGACTGTACAGCCTCAGCTTCCTTAATTCCATGGAATCAGTACAATGTAACTCTACCGAGTCTCTTGATACCGTGGACTGTTCAAGAAGTAAAAAGAGGATGTATTCCAAGTTTATATATCATTAAAACCAACAGTATTTAAATTTCGATTTCTGTCACTGACACTTTTCAATGAAAATTCATTTATGAGCAAAACGGGAAAGGAGTATCTAAATGTATTTTTGTATTTACAATTCCCTAAAAACACATCACCAAATCAGTAATTTGCTATAATTATAGGAATTTTTTTACAAAATATTTCAGACAAACCGTCAAAAAAAAAAATTCTTATTTATGAATAGAATATCGATCTAAGACTAGCTTAAAAAGGAATAACATTACTAGAACAATGAACATTAAAAATTATCGATATTTCATGGTTTACTAACAATGTTTATGTTGATCCATTTCAGATATTTAAAAATTCATATTCTGCTGCCCCTCTCTTACCATACCCTCGATTTACTACAAAACTATAGAAAATTTGGTGCAATGTACAGTATAATACTAATAGTACCTTGCGTGACAAAAGTTTGTGTCATATAGGTTAGCTATCTTAACCAAAGGTTTTGCAGCACGGTTTTACATACAGGTCTGAACTCTGGAAACTCTGCCCAAATTTTGGTGGTGGGGGTAGGTTTCTTACGCATGAGAATTTTTGTCAAAAATCGACACCACGCGGCGTTGAGATCTTGCCTACCGGATAATCATAACCTTAAAATCTACCTGAACATGACGTATTGACGATCCACACTAAGCATGCGACGCCTCGCGGATTTTTCTTGAACTGCTGTTGGAGTGCAAAGCAGACGATCTGTCACGTAATATTAATGTCGTTAAGGTGATGGAGCAATCGCTATCTCGCCACCGTGAGTGCGAGAGAAATAGCTGCAATTTTCGAAATTGAATATGTTCGACACGGTTCGATCAATAAAAAAAGCCCCTGTCAGCGTATTTTTGCCATCTTTTCGCGTCCGCTGACAGAGCCTTTTTTGATTAGTCAAACGACAGCGGAGAATGTTCATTTCGAAAATTCGAGGTGAGGTTAGTCGACTGATCCATGCTCTTAAGTGGTTTTTGGAGCAGTTATCAGCAAAAATGTACGTATTCATAAATTTGTCGAAGTTTTAAATACGACTGGTCCATGTTTCCAATGCTAACTTATGTCAAAACTGCACTCCAATAGCGCCATTTTTCCGAGGGACACAAGTGCCGCCATCGGTAGTGTGGATCGCCAATAAACAAACACGAATTATTTATATCGCATTAAATCGTTGAAAGAAAAAAATGCCGATTGTTTGCGTCATTGTGTATTGTTATTTATTTACCCATAAATATTAACGTATAACATCGGCCAATAAATTATTGCAAAAAAATATCTATTCAAAAACTTATTCGAACTTTTTACGTTATTGTATATTGATTGCTATTCATGTAAGCTCTTGTGAAAAAGCATTTCAAAATTCAATTAAACTATCACAATATTGGAAAGAATGAATAGTAGTGTCAACAGATTTTAAATAAAAATGAATCAGCATCACGTTTCAAACATTGGGGTTAGGTGTGACGGATATAGGCAGATGTGGGATTGCGGTTACTAGTGCTGTCTTTGTTCAACACCTCCATTGCCCTCGCATCATCCCGCGCTATCGTGGTCTATAAGATAGCTGCGCCTCTCGCGGTCAATGTAGTAAAAAAATTTCTTCAATAAGAGACCCTCGAAATCTGCCGAGTTTCCAGACCTGTATGTAAGACCGTGTTTTGCAGTGAAAAAAATGAAGTTTATCCGACGGATAACTTTATCTGGAGGATAGCTATCGTTAGTTCGAGGGGTTTAACGCGCTATAAAATCGTGCAGAAGGGCATTGAATTCAACATCAGAAGGATATCTGGCTACTCCGAGCACTGGATAAGTTTATCCGTCGGATATAGATTTCTAGAAGTGAAGAGAATGTAGAGAGAACAACTACTACTGCTGGGCGTCCGTGGGGACGTTCAGGTCAGAGTCTACATAGTTGTGTGGAGTCGAGGAGTTTCTGGATAAGTAAAGGATGGTTATGTCGGTATTGAAGATCCCTACGCAAGTGCGTAGCGGTGGAAAAGAATGGGATTGTTGCGTTATTCGTCTCCGGTACGGTCACAGACTCATCAGTAGAACTGAGTGACTCGTACCGTGCTCTAGACGCGCTGAGGATGTTGAGACGTAGAGCGATGCGTAATTATATTGAAACGCAGACCTAACTATTCGCTTACGAGAAACTGCCTTGACGGATTTGCCGCGTAGTGGCAGGGATGAGAAGCTTCGGGAGCCCACAAGAACGAAATATGAAATGTAGAAGACATCTTGTGGACAAAGTTATCCAAAAGATGTCTGTAGGTAAAGAAATTGGCCACTAGTCTTTCATGGGAGGTCTGAAACGTCTATACGATTTCGGTGCTGAATGGGCTGGATCGTTGAACACTGATTCCCATAATCCTATATAACAACCGGCCCGCGAGCATTTCGATAGAATAAGCAGAATTGTGTAAATGCGTCGTTTTCTCTATCTGTTTTGTGCGCACGCGCATTTCTTATTATACAGTCTGAAAGGAAAATGGTTTTATGGCATGCAACACTTTCATTAGAGGTTAGTTGTTGGTGCCTGCCAGCTATTTTGTTTGGTGGACTGCATCGATAAAGACAACCGTGCACAGACAAACTTCTCTCTCGGCACGCCCAGTCAGCGTTCCTGTTCCTGTATAAGTAGAGCTCAGTACATTGTGTGTAACACAGTATCGGTCTGTGTCGCTTACTGGAAGCGTTCGAGCTTCAAGCTCCCTTATTAAGGAGGTTGGGTACAAAAGTCTAAATAATTAGAAATTGATCAAATTTGGTGATAATGTTCTTGAACATCAAGTGCGAAAAAACAATTTTTTTCAAAATTTTCTTCTGTTTAGTTATCGAGTAATTACGGCAGATTTCTTATGCCCGGAATGTATACCTATATATATGGAAACGCTACGCTTGTACACGTGAACTTTACTCGATAACTGTACAGAAGAAAAATCTTAAAAAATTTGTATTGTCAAATTTGGCACTAAAGAATATGTTCACCAAATTATATTAAATTCTTATCATTTTGAAATTTTTAATGTATTTAACCATGGTTTAGCATGGCAACATTGTATCGTCGCTATCCACCCTCCTTAAATTAGAGTTCAGTGGTTTACTCGAGAAGCGCAAGAGGGATGGTGCAGATTCGATAAAGGGCAGGTCGAAAGTGCTCGTGGCGCCTCTGATGTCATGAATTATAGGTTTTTAGGGTAGCACCAAGGAGACTATAGGGAAGGAGTCCAATCTCGGCAATCGGGCACATCCGTAAAAGTCTCCTTGGGTAGCACCTTCAATACTTTGATTGAAATATAATCATAATAATTATATATATATATATATATATAATAATAATACAATAATGATAAAAGATCCCTAAGAACTTTTGCTTTTCATCACTAGTTGCGCGGTAGTCTAATTGCTGTGAGAGGTAAAGGAGGATTATTGTCAAGCTGTAGCAGGCAAGGTAGGATCCTCCACAAGTGTGGTGTGAAAAGAATGGATTTAGGATCGTGCGTTTTTTTTTTGTTGTTTTGTTTATTTCAGATGCTTTGTACAGTTTTTGAAATACATAAATAGTTGAAGAGACAAACAATGGAAAAAGTATCCAGACGTAGTATATGAGATAGCCCTCGCGAGCTCTCTGTCAGTCTAGCGGTTTTGAGGCATATTGCGATCTATTAAATTTTAGTGAGGCGTTGTGTTGTAAGCTCATACGAGTAATGACAGAATCGTGGGTTCCGTCTCGAATATAAAGCGGCAGACTCATAAGTGGGGTTGTGCCGACTGTATTTTACACCAGAACCGACGCTTTTCGATAACGGGTTAAGAGGAGAGGGTTTATGTATACGCATAATTCTAACGCATGTCTGTCGAAACGTTGACAAGAAACTGTAGCCTCCTAGTGGATGTTGCGTGAATTACTGGAACACCACACTACTTCCCTTTGTGGTGAAACAGCAACAGCATGAATTGAGTTCTTCTCGTGCTTTAATCTTATTTCATTGCTTTCGATGTTCGTTTGTTTTTAAAATAAAAAAAAATATTAACAAATTGAATAAGTTAAAGGATGGAAAATAGTAAATGCAAAATTCTTGCGAATAAATAGACGGATTATGAAGAATTGTTTTGGACGTGAATCGGTTGAGGCATTTATTTGTTCTTTTTCTTTTTTCATACACATATACTCATTTAAGTGAGAATCTTTGGTTATCGGTTAGATCTGGCCACAATCGAGCAGACGTCGAATTATATATAATATCCACAATGAATTTCACAATAACATCGTAATTCTTTAAATCTTCACATTTTTTGTTATTTTATTAATTGGCATTACATCAATATCTCCATTTTGTTGCTGTTATTCTTTCTTTTTCATTGTTCGGTCATTGGTTTAGATGTATTAAGTTTTTCTGGCTTTCCCCTCTTTTTTTTACTCCATTATCATTCATTATAGTAAAATATACACATAATTCATATTCATCGTAATAATATTATTGATATAACATATCGATTTATTAATTTTTGTTCTGTTTTTGTTTGCTTTGTTTTTTCATTATCTCTCTTTGAAATATATCAACAATTGCAAGTTATCTAGATATTTATTATAATCATTTCATTTCGTCCGAGACCCTCTGCTTCACCGATATCTCCGAAAGATGACTGAAATTAAACTGAACGATGTTGGATATCTGTGGGAGCCAGTTTGTTCTTTTTTCAAATTCCCCATTTTTTCATATCTACTTTCAGTGATTGTTTGACACATTCATTTACAAATGTAAATAATACGAATAGAAAAGCGACGTTGAACAATCGGGGAACCAAGGATGATAAAAATTGAGAACGATATTCGTTCGACGGAAGTCACGTTTCTTCTCTCTATCTTTTAAACTATATCTATTGTGGAAAAAAAATGTGTGTTAGGGATACAGCGATAGAATGTCAAAACGTTCATTTAATTGCTACTGAAAAGTCAGGAGTATTTTTGTCTATCGAAAATATTTCAGCATTTCGCAGTGAGATTGAAAAGAAATTTTCAATCTATGAAATTACAAATCTAAAATTCCATCTTCGAGTAAAAAAAAATTGAACCACATAAAAATCACATACCGCTCACAAACGTTGTCAAGAATAAGACAAAAAAGCGTGAACTGGGAATAACCCGTTGCTATGGGAGCACGCAGGAGTTGGGATATGTTGTGACTGGTAGACGGTGAGGGCAAATTTTCAGTCTCAGTATTCAGATGAGTTTCAAGGGCCTCTACTTCCTCGGATTTTGGTTCCCTACCTCGTTTTTTTCAAGTTCATTTCATTTGCGTCCTTCATTTTGCCTGGTTATATTTATGGTTTCAGAGAAAGTATAGTCTCAGCAGAGCCTCAGGCCAGCAGACGACAGGGCTGTCAATGTACTTGTCCCGAGACTCTACCGAGTCTCTTGATATCTTTTCACTACTTGTCAGTAGTATACCTGCAACATGCGACTCTAGTCCGGCGAAGGGGCAGGGGCAAGGGGAGGGAATGCAACGAAAGAGGGAGAGACGAATTATACTTTTAGAGATTTACCTGGAGATTTTTTTGAAATATTAAGTTCAAGTTGGTTGTTTCATTGTACATTTGCAGACGATGAGGTTTTTACTCATTTTTCATTTGTTTTTCTTCCGTCGTTGTGACGTTTTTTATCATTTTCATATATCGGATGAGCAGTCCTTGGATGAAGCGAGGAAAAAACTCAATGATTACATTAAGAGGAAGGAGGGCGAAGGATTTCTGAATCTGTACACACGTATTAACGTGAAAACAGTCAAATATTCGCAGTTATCCGTGATCTTATTATGAATGATGGGATTATTAGTATTATCATTGTTAATATTATTATGATTATGGAGATTAATATTAGTATCAATATTATTACGATTATCATCATCATCATCATCATCATCACCATCACCATCATCATCATCATCATCATCATCATCATCATCATCATCATCATCACCATCATCATCATCATCATCATCATCATCACCATCATCATCATCATCATCATCATCATCATCATCACCATCATCATCATCATCATCATCATCATCATCATCATCATCATCATCATCATCATCATCATCATCATCATCATCATCATGATCATCATCATGATCATCATCATCATCATCATCATCATCATCATCGTCATCGTCATCGTCATCGTCATCATCATCGTCATCGTCATCGTCATCATCATCATTATCGTCGTCATCATCATCATCATCGTCATCATCAACATAACATCATCATTATCATCATCATCATTATCATCATCATCATTATCATCATCATCATTATCATCATCATCATCATCATCGTCATAATTATCATTGTTGTTATTATTATGTGTAATTATAATTTCGGTTTCAATAATATGTACAGGGACGACAAATGAGATTCTGCTTCCCTTACAAGAGAAAAAAAACACTTGGTATTTTTTCACTAAAAGGTATCATCGTGGTTAGGTCCAGTCGAATAGTATTACAATAAATATATATTATTTTCATGACAGTTGCATCAACGAGGTGTGTATGAATGGAAGAAAAAAATGGGTCGGTAAGTGTTTCCTTGGGGAAATTATTTTGAAAGCTTTGGTATAAAAATGACTATATTTTTGTGTTGGAAAAATAGAAAATAAATGATTTGCAGGTAAATGATCGAAAGGGTTGGATATAAGACGTGGCCCCCGATGGCGAATCATTAAAATTTCTCCAACGAGAAAGTTAATAAATGAATGTTAATAAAGAATTTGATTGATGGGTTATAATCGCTAACAATCGATTCAAGGATCTTTTACAATCGGTTAATGATTGCTTTTTTGTTTTGTTTTCAATGAGGGGTACTTTCATTTTTTGTTTTACCCTCTCGCATCCACGCACCGACTAAACTCGTCGTTAAAGATTGTCATCGGCTCTCTTTCTTTCTTTTTTCCTTTTTACCTATGCATTTCAGCTCCGTTTAATCCCCGAACCGAAATACTGTCTGTATTCTTTGTAAATTTTCATTTTTTTCCCCCCTTCATTATCCCAAATCTCGACGCTATGAGAACATGGATCACTTAATAAAAATGACTAAAAACGACGTCCCTGAAACAAGTATTTCCCAATCGAAAAATCAACGGTCACAAAATAGCCCAATTTCTTCGGGTTTCACTCTGTATTTGTTGATTGATCGAATCTCAGGAAAGTTTGCTAGTAGATTTTAACCATAATTCAAAATTTTTGTAACATCCAACGTTCTCGTTCATGTTCTCTTATTCCCTGTGGTTTTCTAAATTTCATATTTGCAATCTCGTGTAGATCTTTTTTAACCGCAACGATCATACGTCGTTCGCATTTAAACACGTTGAAATGTTAAGACTGGTTCATTTCTTAAAAATCTAGTTTAAGCAGGTACATATATAGACACAGGTCTTCGGAAAGTTTCATTTTGTTTCTCATTTCTGTTTTTTTGCTTCTTCGTAATACGTGATCCGTTGAAAATCATTGAGATGTGTGCAAAACTTATATATTCGTATGGATGTTCACGAAAATTGTACATCCTGTTTTTTTTTTTAATATTTATGTACATGCATCGGTAGGAGAAACGAAACTGTAAGTAGTGTCGAATGTTTTTGGGATTTATTTGCCATATACGTGCGAGTGGGGATGAGTCGGACCCCATGGGCCATTTCATTGGCCAGGGTAACTCCCTCTCTCTTGTACCCACAACGAATGAAAGAATTCGGGCTCTTTCACTCTCGATCGTCATATACGTATGTAAACACGGCGAGAGAAGCCCCCGAAACATCTCCCCGGTGTAGTGCCCTTTGCTTTATCGCCTTTTGTAACTTTTCATCGAAAAACGAATACATCTATAAATAGTTGAACAACTTTTTCTCTAATTTGAATGCAGGATCTGCAAGATCAAGTCGAAAAATACAGTTTTTATTGTGTTTTTTTAATGTCCCAGTGAGATGAAAATAGGAATTCTTTATTATATGCCCCTTATGAATCTTTTCAGATTTTTCAAAATTCTTTTTTGTCTGACATGTCGGTGCACTCTATAAATTCTCTATTTGGTTATACATTACTTCTTTCATTTGTTTTCATCTTATCTCTTTTTTTCTTTTCCTTAGTTACGGTCCTTCTGTACGGTGTAAGTCTCGTCATGCGAAACGTCGGTTCCTTCCAATCTTTCGTTTTCACATATGAAATTCGCATCGATTTGCACATTTTTATGTTTCATTTGTTTTTAAACGGGAAAACCCGGTGAGAATAGGCCATCGATTCTGTGAGAATAGGATTGAGAGTGAATCTCGTTTCCGTGAAATAAACAGAGAATATATCAGTTGACAGCACTGTTTTCCATGTTTTTTCTTTTTTTTTTTCATTTCCATTTGGCGTCTTCCAAATTAGTGGAATATGAGAATGATATAAGCACGTTGTTGATTTGACGCATTACATTGCCGAAACTTTAGTTTTTCGTGATGTAACGCGGCTAATAAATTTATACTGATTTAAAGTTTGAAGCTAAAAGTAAGATTTTCTTCCGGATTCTCGCTGATTAAAACGAATTAATAATGTAAACTAATTAGCTAATGTTTGTTCCCGATTCTGCTCAGACGTTTTAACTTTTCCAATTCATTGCCTCAATGAGATGACTGCCTCAAAGAAGATGTAAAATCAATATTGTTGAATAATCTAACAGTGAACATATCCATCTGGCTTATCACTCACCTCAATATATAGAATTGTGGAAAAGTACAGATAGAGATTCTTTTTTTACAAGTCAAATCGAACACGTGAATGTTCAATCGAACTCTGTTTACTTTATTAATTAATGAACGCAGACGCTTAACAGATTTTGATTAGGCCATTATGAATTTCTTTTCATTTGATTCATCAATGAAATTATTACTGTCATTCAGCAGGAGAAAGCATATAATTGTTAAATACGTTATTCCACATATAATATGATGGCTTTCCGTTTCAATGCTCTCGTCGAGTTCGAACTTCTCTATTCCCTTCCTAAATTTCCATCCTTTCATTGTTCACTTTCGGAATACATTTGGATCCTCAGAAGAATAAAGGAAAACCAATTCGGCGAATAACTACAGCACGTAATTCAGTAAGCATATATTACTTTTATTTTATTCTCTTCTTTCTCTTGTTAACCCTTCTATTCTCTCCCTGATTTGAGAGTAGCTTACGAATTCTACAATAAAATACTATAGGCCAGCATTTTCAAATATGAGAGGAATCATAATACCATAAATTTACAATATAGTTGCTCGTATTGTGACTATTGTCGTCATAATAATTGAAATCGTTCTTAATTAACTATACCAAATGATATGATTACAAAATAAGTTCCTGTGACATCATTTTCGAAAGTAATAATGCTGAATGGATGATGAAACGTTAGGATACACATACGATAATTCGATATCGACTGTTAGCAAAATTGAAAAATATGAAACAAAAAGAGAAATTTCTAACGCCAAATAGCTATTGAACCATCGATGACAATAATCGAAGCGATCACTTGTTATAAATCATGACAGCGTGAACGAGGGCCACGAGGGCATAGAGTTTTGTGTGTTTAAAAAATAAAAGGGTGGGTATCAGGCATTCTGTATATCTGTATATATATGCATATATAGATATACAGAATGCTTGTTCGAAATTTTAGTCGTTCTAACTTCTGATACCCACTCGAATAAAAGTAGATTAATAATCTGAGCTGTTCCGATGCGAAGAATTTTCAGAGCATATAAAACGAATCGAACGAAGTTCGTGGAACGTGTATGTTCATTTCATTGGACTTGTATGAAGGCTCACCCTTTGGAGAAACTGAAACGAAATTTATTCCCAATGAAACTTCCATCTCCTGTTCGAAAGTATGATTCTTATGACAATTATCGAATCTTGATAAACTACATCTTGAAACATATAATATGTCGCATTTTTTCTTGTGTTTCATTTATCTCTTGAAATTTTATATTTTATATACGAAAGATATATTATCATCTGAAACGTATTGATATATATGAGGTATTCCACACCGATTCGATCGGGGTCTAACCCTTCACCTCTCCTGAAAAATCTGAAAATATAATTACGAAAATCTCGTTTCTCATATTAAAAATTTTAATCGTTGAACCAGAGTGGGCGCAGATATCTATATTCTCATTTTTTTTTTTCATCGTTTTTTTTTCCAACAGAAAGACATCTTCATTCACTTTGGGTCAATGTCTGGAATTTTTAATGTGAAAAACGAGATGTTTGTAATTTTTTTCAAATTTTTAAATGTGGGCTAACGGTATATTTTTATATAAAATTATCAGTATATGAATTCATACCGGAAAAATCTATGAAAAATTTTGAGAGCCTTGCGGAAGCCTATAAAAAATTAAGGTGAAAATCAAAAAGGGAAAGGGTCAGACCCAGATCAAATCGGTGCGGAATTCCCCATTTATATATATATATATTTTTTTTGTACGCTGCATGCTTTGTTTCTTCCGCTGTACATCTCCGTCTTTACTTTTCGGGCGTATACACTCCCCTGGCCTTCTCAACCATTACCAAACCGATTTCGGGAACAACATCGACATCAGCGTTATTTATTTTCTGGTTTCCTATCATGACTTATTATTCTACCAGTCCTTCACAGTCTTAAATTATCAAGTGATAAATTAATTCTCATTTTTACGTGTATATATACTAGACTAATGCAAAAAAAAATTTCTTTTCTACCAGCTCTTACCTCTGTTTCCTTAATTAATGAGGTATTCACGAAGTAAAAATTCTGTTGAAAAATGATCTTGATTACTAAATTTTTAGAGTTGACTATCTCGACCGTATATTTCTATTTATGTTTTGATTGTTTACGCATTTTTTCATATGCTGATGAAATATTTTTATTATTATCATTCTTCATAAGGATAAATCATTCGATCGCATTCGCTCACCGAAATGTTCCATTTCTACGGTCATATCAACTCCGTGGTGATATGCACTAGCGAGCGAATGTGATCGAATGATGTTTATTGTTATGACATGGAATAATAATAAAAATCATTCATCATTGCATAAAAGAATGCATAAAAAATCGAAAAATATATAAAAATATACAAAGATTGTACTGAAGAGCACCACTCAAAATAGACTAATTATTGAGCTCAATTTTTAACAGAATTTTTCTTTCATGAATATACCTTAAGAAAACAAAAATATGAGCTGGTAAAAAATATACATAATGCGTGAATGAACGTCCAGGTTTATAATTTCATAAAAGGGAATAGTCTGGAGAAATCTAATGAATTCATTTGATTTTACAATTGTTCGTTATTTTATTAAATGCTCATGATTTGATATATCAACAACTTTTCGTAATGGAGAAACTCGTAATGAAACTAAAGAAAGTTCAAAACAGAACAGAAACTCTCGACAGTTTAACACCTCAACAAATATATTCACACGCAATCAATATTTGAATCTCCTTTTGTTTATCTCACCATTTAAATTAACAGTCGTTTACGTTATTTCGAGTATATAATTTCGTCTTTTTTTCTCAGATGGACGTGTCACTTGGGAGCTCTCGAACTCATCATTTCCTTTTGTCTGCTCCGTATATATTCGATCCGTTGCGCTCAAAACTCCGCGCACAGACATCGAGCCCTTGAACAGATTTTAAGGCGACGGTTTCGAGTTTCGCTACTTGCAATGCTTTCGCATCGAAAATTGACGGATGATGATGGTCCGTTATTCAGTAGGTGTGTTTTTCCTCTCATTGTTCATATCAATAATCTTGAATCTCTATCTAGGTATCTTAGTCTTATTTTCACCTTAATACAAACGACACATACACACCTACCTATATCTCATGTATTATTTCTCTTTCTCTTAGTGTCAGAGGACTTTATATATAAAATAATAATCGCCGTAATGCGGCTTTATCCAATTATTTTCCAATAATTCATGCGAGAGGAAAGAGAAATAATGAAAAAGAAAACGCAGCGATTCATCACTGGTTGCGAATGCTACGTTTGGTATATAAATATGGAGGAGCGAAGGAGAAAAGGGCTCTTTCTATGGTTTCAATTCGAGGGGCGAATAGGGCGAAAGGGGCGGAGGGAGGGGCAAGGGCCAATAAGATTGGAATAATGTTAAGGACGTATGTATTGTCGTATGTATATAATAATTAGGACATGTATGCACATACCGTGTACACTCGGTGTCAGTCTGTATAATCAGTCAGAAGATGCGTCAAATTGATCGAAAACTGCCAGCGGTATAGGTTAATACATTCTTTACTAGCATTAACGAAATAAATGAAAAAAAACGTGTATTTGGACTGACAAATTAACTGGCGAGGACTGTCGATTAATCAAAGGAAATCACGTCTGCACATTCATTGAAATAAATATTTCGATTTCATTCATTTTATTATATGTCGAAGAGAATTTTTATGAAAAAAATCAAATAAAAGTTGGCAGTTTTCTCATTCCCCCGACATCCGAACAGCTAAGCGCTATAATAACACGCTCAACTCAATAACGATTACATACTGTACATGATTTTTTAACATTTTACATGCGCTCCCGTACACACACTGCACTTTTTTCACTAAAATTAATTATTCCATATCTTTCGATATCGAATAGAAATGACGATAGAGTTGAAGAAGAAATAAACGAATCATGATTGCCAAATTTTAGAATGTACGGACGAAAAGGGACTGGTTGAATGTTAAAAGTATAACCGTAAGACGTAGTGCGATACAGGCACCGAGGTAGAAAAGAGGAAAGGCCCGAGTAGCGCGAATCAAAATTAACTGTGAACAAAAAAGATAACAATAACTCAATATCTAATGCATTTTTTTTTTTAATTCATCATTCGGTCTAAGATGGCGCACATTATCCGTATTTAATACACGATTGTTTATTTTGATTGCACAAATCGCGTCATACAACGTAATTTTATTCATTTTTAGCCTTCGTGCCAAAATTGACTTGTATATACAAAGAGGAGAAACAACGAAAGAAACAGTTCTAACATACGGAGTGGGGCAATAACTATCAGCACTCGAGATATATGCAATATTTTTGAAGATAGAAAAATATTGTTCAGACAAAAGTTTTTCAGGATCATGTGTGATTATTCATTTTTTTTTGGTAAAGGCGTTTTCGAGAATTCAAGGTCACCTTGACTTTTTTAAATGTAATGGTATTTTTTTTTTTAATTATTATCTGTGCAGAGAATGTTAAAAGGAATTCAAAAACCTAGGATGTCAGATCATTTGAAATAAAAATGGCGTCAGACGAACTGAAAAACTTACTTTTATAGCAAATCCTCGGAAGTTGATTGTATGAAAAAATTCAAAATCATTGGATTGGACGTGGCGGTCCAAAATCGTGGCCAGCTCTTTCCCCAGATTTAACACCATTAGATCGCTTTCTATGGGGAACATTAAAAGATCAAGTGTACAAAAAAGTACCAACTACAATTGACGACATGCAAGAAAGAATTACTATTGCAGCTCGAAGTCTGTCTCTGTAAGACGTACAAGTGAACAATCGCGAAAAGAATCCGATATTGTATTGTCACTTATGGTCATCATTTCGAACACCTGCTTTAATTGTATTAATTTCATTTACTATACCGAGGATTTGCTATAAACGTGTGATATGTCGAATTTATATATTCAAAAATGTACCGCGTTGCGAGGATCCATTCACGGACTGAGAGGGGAGACCACGCGCTTTCCCAGCGAGTGATCTCGTCGGTCTACGAAAATTATTAATCTGCGAGTAGTCAATCGAAGAGGACGTGTGCCGGTAATCTGAGACTCTGGAATACAATTCTCCGTCTATATATATCGACAGCCCAGGCCTGGCATACAGGAGAACTGCAGATGTGTACTCATCTTTCGGCACGCGCAGATCAACATTTATATTTTAAATAAAGTATATGTATCGAACAGTCCAGCTCCAAAATTTAATAAATAAATCATCTACCGATTGACTTCAATAAACAACGCACAGTCTATTCATTATTATATACTTTACAAAAGTAAGTTTTTTCATTCTACTGAGGCCATTTTTTTATTCCAAACGGTCTAACATCCTAGGTCTTTGAGTTCGTCTCAACAACATCCTCTATGCAGACAATAATAACAAAAAAAATATATCATTACATAGAAAAAAAGAGAAGGTGACCTTGAATTATCGAAAACGCCTTGACCGAAAAAAAATTAATAATCACACAGTATAGTCCTTTTGATCCTGAATAACTCTTGTCTGGCTAAGCAATATTTTCTATCTTCAAAAATATGGAAGATATTTCGAGTGCTAACAGTTATTGCCCCACCCTGTATATTTCACGCGTGGCGATTAAAAAAAGAAAAAATAAACGTACTTTCGCGGATTTTATAACAATAATGAAAATTTTCGTTCTATCTACAGAATTAATCTTCAGTTAATCATATACATATATATACACATGTTTCATGTATATATAAATACAATTACGTTCAAGGTTCAGAGGTGGCTGGCTTGACAAGGCCAATAAACGAAGATTAGATGGAGGGAATGACGTGTGTTACATGAGCCACCCCGCTCTCTCGTGGCGAGGCTAGAGAATTAGTGAGGGAGAGATAGCGAGTTCGGAAAAAGGAAGAGGTGCATAGGTGTGTAGGTTTTGTGTGCCCTTCTTGCTAAGGGTTGGGTCAAACCCTCTGACGTACTGAAATATAGATATGTACGCGTGTGCGTCCGCGCGCGCGGGATTGTGGCTGTGTGTAAACACAAAATAATACGTTCGTCTCGAAAAAATGCGAATGCGAATATTCATAATCATTACATTTAATAATCACTTGAATTGTTTACAAATAGTGAGCTTGTGCGCAACTATCGAAAGTGACATCGAAATGATAATAATAATATTTTCCCATAATCGATTCTTTGGTCAATGTGTTTTTATACCCTTTCTCTCTCTGCACCAGAGAGACAAATCGACGCGAGGCCGGGAACGGTGATGGGAGAGATGCAAAGCGAGAAAGAAGGAAGAGAAAGAGAGACGTAATCTGAGAAGAAATATGACGCGATCTAGTGAGATCGCTTCGGTGTTTTGGGAATCAGCACGAAGGCTCGCGTACTAGAATTCAAAGTATATGGATCTTTTATATACGTAAGTACCTCCTTTTTCTTTGCCCCTTCTTCGGCTGTAGGGAAAATTTTACCCAGCGGGAGGATACAAGAGAAAATCGAAACGGAGTAATGAGACTCGGGAGGGGCGCGGAACAAGTTGAATATAAACGTTGATCGGGTATAGATCAATAAGTTTATTCGCAGAGATTTTTCAACAATTTACGATAGAACTGCTCCGTCTGGTTTACTTTGTTCCGGAGCTTCCATTATCAACCCTTCCGTAATGTATTTTATCGGATTGAACTGAAATTTCAAAGTATTGTGAAAACAAAAAAATATAAATATCCGAAAAAAATTTGCGGACAAATTGAATTTGGTTATACTCGGTAATTATTAACAATCGGAAGAATAATTGAATGTACGTGGTTTACGTACAATATCTGTCGAATTGTAAGAGTCGATCGAAAACGTGAATAAAATCGTGTTACGTAATCTGCTATTTGGCAGAGTAGGAGATATCGTTCGGGAGCAAGTACCCCGAGCTCGGCTCCTAACCTCTATTCGCTGGGGTGGGTTTTTCTTTTTTCTTTTACATATTGTTACGATGGCAATGGGTCTCCGAACAGTCGAAAGCCTCGAGTCTCGTCGTTTTTCCTGGCCCTTCCGTGCTCGCTGCTTCAAGCCTTTGGCGAGACTGGGCTTTTTCTCTCGGCAAACACCACGAGACCTAGATCCCGAGGTTGTTGACCTCTATTTCTTTCTCTTTTTTTCTCACCCAACGATCTCACTCGCAGACAAGCACACAGTCATACACGTGAGCACATATTCACAATATCTTCTCGCACTAACCACGCTGCTAGCTCTTTCATTCGGTAGTATCTCAGGAAATTCGCTATATGTATATACTCTCGAGGAACAACGAACGTCATTACTTGGAGCGCAACGGCTGAACAAAATTTTTCAATAGATGGCAACACGCTTGTGTTTACATATTGAGGAACAGAAAGCGTCACCTGCTTCTATCTCAATGTTTCGTCTGCGAAATGTGTCTGCGAAGCTACCGCATCATTACTTTTTACACCTTTTCCAACCTCCAATCTCTCCAATCTCTCATTGACAGCTAATTTTTCGTTTGTTTAAAAAGATGTATGTAAAAAAAATATCGACGTGTCAAACTTTCCATGAATTTGAAATATTTAATAGAGTTGATCATGTTGCATCGATTAAAAAAAAGAAAAAGGTACTTAGCCGATGGTTAAAAAGAAATATTTAAGAATTAAAGCCGCGTTTAACTCCGTGTCATTTGTACCGGAAGTTGACAAAATCGAACTAAAATGATAAAAAAGTATAAGAATGGTTGTCAACGCACGGCCAAAAAAAATTTTTAGAAACTTCAAACTTTTATCGATTTTTTCACGCAAAAAAAAACCACTGTTCCCGATGTTGTTGTGGAGATATTTGGGGTTAACTTTTCACGTTTCAGCGGCGTTCTGTAGTTAGTAACGTCCGCCATATTCAACATGTAATTTGATTGGCTCGCTTGTGCTTGACCACAGTTATCGAATGGATTGGATCGAATTTTATTAAAAATTGTAAATTATAATTCAAAATGACATAGTTTTTTTATTAAAAATTATAAAATGCAAACAGAAATGATTCGCCATTGATATTTTAACATAAGACATAACCTTAAAAAATAAATAGATGTACTGCGGAATTGACCTTACGTACATCCTAAAGTCAAGTCGAAAGTAACTCGTAGTCATATAATCAGCGTACTTAAAAGTTTTAATCATTCCCAATAAACACAGTGGTACATTCGATTGTCTCTATCATTTTATCAAAGATCAATATTTTTTACGCTAGCTAGGACAATGTGAATGAAACAATCCGCCGCGACGTTGAAACCCGGAGCTATTATTTCGCCGGAGTCGCATAAATTTTTCAATTAATCGGTTTAAAAAGTTTGGGCAAACGAGAAGAAGATTTGAGACTGCAAATTTTGGAGTGACACCAAACGCTCGAATGGTTTTATAAGTCATGTTGAACGCTCGAGTTAAACGCTCCAATTGTTTTGCTTTTCCCTCCTCTCTCTCTCTTTCCCTCCTTCTTTTCTCATCTTTCTCTCGTATTCCTGTAAACTACACACATATTCTAACGGTCGCGCAGAGGAAACTTCGGCAGGACATGGAAAAGCTAAGAGCAAGTTTTTAAACTCTCGACCGATGCTATCGGGGTCGTGTGTATGTGACGGGGTAAAAGGATAGGAAGATGTTCGGGGTCGGGGCAAGGAGAAAAGAAACGGAGAGAAATAACGACGCGGAGGCTTTCGACTTGGCCCGCATACACTTTTATGCGAATGCTCCTTTTATCCTACTATATGTTATGTGGCGTTGTCGAGCTGAGCTTGCAGTATAAATCCCTCGACTTGATCTTTTTGTCTCAATTTCATACGACTCTGGTATTACCCGATTGCAGCGCCCCTGTTCCCTTCCTTATTTCTTCGCCGCAATATAGTTAATACAGCCGAGAAACTATGTATATAGATATCGTGAGTCGATAACAACACAAGGGTCAGTAACTTTGAGGTTAAGGGACATGCATGAAGGAAGAACTCATACATTTTTGGCTGAGTACTCGGGCAGAATATGGGTGAGGAAATAATATTTCGCGATTATGAGCGAAGTTGTTTATTCATTTTTCGTTTCCTTATTATATACGTATTAGGTGTTTCTCTCGAGTTTTTGCTTCCTCAGTTTATTATTTCGGTCGTCGCTTGAATAATACTTAGGAAGTTTCAAAAGAAGACTTATGCACACTGACCGAAGGAACGTCTTTTGTTTATTTATCTATTGATGTAGCTGCAATTGCTTCGAAATTTTGCAATCGATTGTTTCATCAGACCGTTCGTTCGATGAGAAAGCGAATTACAATGAATCCTTGCCCATATCTACCGTCTCTACCGATTGCGTTGTATCAAGCAATTCGAATGTTATTGATTTTGAAACAAAACAAGAGACCATTACGGGATAAACATTAAATTATCACGCAACAAGTTTGTTCACCTCTTGCGACGACGGTTGTTCAGGCTAGTGGGTCAAACAGTCTGACTAAACAAAAGGACGGCAAACAGAGTTATTTTAGTTCGGTCAATATTCTTTTCAAATCTTGCGGCCTTAATTGAGTCGTTACCAAGCTTCATTTTCGATACAACTTTTGATTGTTATTCATCTCGAGAATCGTATCATTGTGCACGAAGCCAGTAAAAAGACAACAAAGATTACATATTTCAAGTTTTTTTTTGTTCGACGACAAAAAAGACGAAATAAAAATGAAAAAATAGATGCACACGAGATATAGAATCTTCTATACAAAGTAGAACGTTTATTGTTTTTTTGACGAGACAAATTGAGCTGTTATAAGAATACGTAATGAAAGATAAATGTTTTATGAATGGAATGAATAAGAAAAATTAACGGGCTATACTTATTTTTTCCATATGTTCATTTGTTCGTTATCTTCCATTCTTTTAGTTCTCATAGTTATGTTATCTTTTTTTTTTAGTTTATTTTTAATTAACACCGATCGTTATTGGGGAGCTCTACGCATATAGAATAGAGCTCTTTCCTATTTTCTAAACCGACTAATGACGAACCATCAACTACGACCTTGAAAACGTTATTTGTTTCTTTACTTTTTATTTAATTGTCGAAATTCTTTTTGTTTTGCGGTTAAATCGATTTTTTTTCTTTTTTTAATATACTTTTTCCTGTCTAATTAAGCGACACCGTATCTATCAATGGAAAGCCTGATCGAACCCTGATCTTTGTGTTTAACATAACACGATCGAACTTGATTTAGGTATATAAACCTACACTCTATGCTATAGTCAGAGTCCCAATCGACTCGAACTAACGTAGTATCGAACAGTCGAGTTACAATCGAAATTGTGGTTTTCTTCATTTGTTTGTTTTGTATTTTGCTTCTTGTTATTGATTCGTTCATTTGTTTTGTCTCTTTCGTTCTTGTACCATCTCTCGTTATTTATTATTTTCGTATATTCTTCCAGATTTTGTTTTTTTCCCCTCATTTTAATTCTCGGAAATTTATTTGTCGAAGAAATTTAGGTGCACCTGAAGTGTGATCCGATGTAGAGGTCGTTGCTTGATTTTTTGTGGGCGAGGAGGAATTCAACTCTCCATTATCGTCTTTCGTCGTCTTAATGTGAATCTTTTTTCTTTTGAAACATATTGCTGAACAATCTACAATCTCATCCATCAGAATAATCATAACAAAACGATAATAATCACCGCAATACGACAAAAATTATTGAACAAACGAATTACTTCGTTTTTTCTGTCTTTCTTATTCACACGTGAATTTCGTTTGGCGAACCATCACAACCGAGCGGACGTGTGAACTCAAATGGAATCGTAATATTGATCGATCTCGTTAATATACGATAATAACACGTGGATCGAATGACACGCAATATATATTTGTTTTCCAATTGATTTGGGGAAAGGGGAAAAATATCTTACATCTTAATAACCTGACGAACATTTGAAAGCGATAGTATCGATAACTCGATTTTTTTTTATCTGTATGCATAATCCTTTTTTATCCGATTTCACATTAATATGAATTATAAACAAGAAGAAAGGGTCCATGGTGTCGTAGAGATTTGACGGATTTGAGAGAACACTCGACCTAGATTGAAATGTGCGTCTTTCGTTGGGTGCAACGTTTCCTTGCATCAGTATAACGCGAATGGAGTTACATGTAGCATCAGCAATATAGCAACGAGCGACAAGTTATTTCAATTTACGCATGCACGGGTGGCTCAGGATGAACGCGGGTATTTTTGAGATCGGTTAATATTCATACTCAGACTCGGTCCATCACCCGTGATACGTAACGAAATAAAATAGCATCGTTGAAATTTTAATAATTTACTTTGAATTGATATTAGGCTTTCGTTTGAATCTCTCAAATTCGCTTGATTCCTCTAGCGATCCAGCCTCCTGGACTCGACTTCTTGCTTGTCAATCTAATAAGCAAAAGGCCTAAAAATCATAGGAACTCGTAGACTAATATCGAATTATTTCTATGTCACGTCGATGAAAACGTCAATAAATATTGTTGGAACTAATCTTTCGCCCTTTTTTTTTGTTTTTTTTTTGTTTTTTTTTTTTTAATTTTCGACAAAGTACGTATATACGTTCGAACCGTCATTTCTCATTGAGTTATTTGAGGCTGGACAGCGAACATTAATAACATTTAATCACGGAGTGGATTATTCGTTATTCCGTTTAAAGAATCACAATTACGTACGACAATAATAGATTTCAAAGAATGATTATTCCATTGAGTCACAAAAGCATCTGTCGGCATTATTCGCATTATCACCATCAAAATGTTCGCGGTAACGTTCGGTCGTTAGTCTTCCAGAAACGTAATGTTATGCGTATACACAACGGAAGACGTGATCAATAAGGATTCTCGATCGCTTTGTTATCATTCACACTTGAAATTCTGTGGATTTATCCGTGAAAAGATTTTTACACCTACTGACAATGAGTGAGTAAACAAAAACATGAATAAGAAAAGGGAGGGCTGAGAATCGATGCAATATAATCGGCGACAAGACGACGACGAAGACGAAATTGGAGATGAGATTAATACTTCTGTTTGAGGAGAAAAGGCCTATTTTAATTTTGGTTTTACTAGGTTTGACATCTGTGTGTTGTGTACGTGCCTGCGTGTGTATGTACGTTTGGGTGATATCTGAGACGCAGGGTCAGTTCGAGACAAGCCCGATCGAGAGATGAGCAGAAACAGATTATAGAGTTCCAATTAAACGCGAGAGTGAATATCTTTCAGGAGAGGGGAAAGTATCGGTCCTCTTGAGATTATGTCAGAATTTTGTATCTTACAAATTGAACGTTCCTCTCTCTCCCTCTCTCTCTCTCTCTCTCTGTCTCTCTTCCGCCACGATATATATATATATATATATATATATAGTATGCTTATGTAATGTATTTAAGTTGTACATATATCTTCGAGATTTATGGAATATTCCATGCGAGACAAGAACAATTCATCCATTCCAATGATGATTATGAAATAAAAGTTTTATTTTCACAATAGTTGGAATAAAAACATCTTGATGAAGAAAAATTGACAGATAAATACTTATTTAGCAATGCAACAGAACAATGGCTCGGTCGAGACACAGAATACCCCATGTACATACGAGATATATATAAACATACGAGGATGTAGATGTAGATATATGCAATCGAACATTCGCTGAGTTTACGCGAAGCGTAAACGCATCGCTATGTTTTTTAAGTTTTCTCCTCTTTCATACTTTTCATTTTGTTTCTCTTATTTTTCGTTCACCAACACAAGATCACGTTGATTTACTTTCGCGTACCAAATCGAGAAGAAGCACGGTCGTTGCCTCGGAGGTTTTTATTCATTTCTCTTTCGGCTGTTTTTCCCTCAGCCTTTCTCTCTTTTTCTCGGTTCTTCGGTCTTGTGTTACGTAAAAGAGGAAATCAATTGATGGAAATTCCCCTTGGCGAATATTACGAACGAAAGGAGGGCTCTTGGTAGTTGGCCAAACTCTTGCTTACGAAGGAAGAAGAGAAAGGGAAAGATGGAGAGGCGAATGCTACATTTTTATCCCTTCGCTCTTCTCACCAGGAAGTTTGCCAAATATTGGAAAATGACGTCGATCGAGTGGTACGAGCGCCTTATCGAGCAACTCTCCCTCCCAAAACGATACCCTCTTTTTTCCCTCCTTCTTCATCCTTCAAACGCCTCCTCCCCCTTTCCTCTCTTTCGATATAAAAATGACTTGGTTATACTTCTCCCTCATGGGATATGAACTAAAACGTATATGCACCCCGCTACGCTCGATCCCGCGGCCAATCTTTTTTCTATCGCTGCCACAACCTTTTACACTCCCGTCGTCCGTTATTATTATTATTATTATTATTATTATTATTATTATTATTATTATTATTATTATTATTATTATTATTATTATTATTTCATCATTTGTTTTCCATTTTCCCAATAACAATTCAATAATAGTTTTATTCTCCAGCAAAATATATGACTCTCGTCGTAATTTCAAACAATTTTGATCCATTGTTCTTATTGCACGAATTTGTCATCTTTGTAAATGTGCAAACACATTTCATTGATTGATTTGGAATAATCATGATTGATGCTTCCCTTGAATTGAGCAGGAACGTAGAAAATAATATATTAGTGTACAAGGGCCGAAAGCTTGACATTCTTGCACTTTGAGTCATAATCATGATGCACAGATTCAAAACTTTTGCCCGTGTAGTGTATTAATACTATATATTTCTTTGTAGCCGGTCGAAAGTACGATGGACGCATGTTTTGGTGCCTGCCCCAACATTTGCCGCGCGGGCGAAGCGAGTAGTGCTGGTTGGGGGCAGACATCAAGTACACAAGACAATTAAATATAATTATAATTGAAAGAAAAAAATTCATTTTAACTTAGAAAAATGTTATCATCTCCAAGTTATAAATAATTTGCCATTAGTCATCTTTTATATAGGTTACTTGGGATTAGTTCGTACTGTGACCCACAAACTTCTTTAGTGACTGCTTTTCTGTCTGTATCATTAATTTCCTGTATGCATCAAAGTCTCTCAACCCCTCTAGCTCGTCCATACATTTTTCAGTTGAAATCAATTTCGTTCCTCGTTTTCTTTAATTAGTTTATAAGTTGGCGGCAGTCGCAGCAATTTCACGTATTGTAGTAAACTATAAAATTTCCTTTCCTGCCGTAGCATATATGATGCTCGTATAGTTTACCAGGTAGACAAATCTTAGGCTTTCAGCTGTTAAATTGATGCCGAAGGTACGTACTTTCGACCGAGGTATAAAGAAAAATATTTTCGATCGGTGTAAATTCAAGAGAAAAGTGGAGAAAGTCCAAGAACCAGTGAATTTCAATCTTTTCGATGTTACACTCTAGCTTCCGATCCAAATTTTATTTCATTGAATTATCGAACTTAGTTCATTCGAATTTCTGTATTATCGAATCAGAAATAAAAAAACTCACAACGTCAACGATTCATATGTAGAATGAATGATAGTAGTTTCGAAAATAGTCATGAGTTTTCGTTTTTCAGTTAGTCATCGAATCGAAATATTTGTAGTAGATTATTGCTGAAGATCCGAAAAAGTCAGCACATCGAAAAGGAAAGATATTCACAGCCGCTCTGGAAAATTCTTGAAAGAAAAAAACAACGATAGAATAATTTATTCGTTGAAGCTGCTTCATGAGACGTTGAAATTCGTGCTACGTGGCTGATTGCTCAGTTAGAAGATTTCTTGAGCTCGTCGATGTTTTCTTTCCGTTCTCCGGCTTGTTATCGCGTTCTTTTTCTCCGTAAGGGTTATTCTTTTGCTGCTGTTCGGATGGTTCGTCCTTGTCGTGTTTGTTGAAAAATTCGCGGCACGAGTTTGATGCTCTTCCGTTTAAATTTATATTATTCATATTATTTTTAAGATTATTATAATTTTCATTTATTTAATTCTCCATCGAACTTTCTGCGATCGTTTTATCTTTCTTCCTCTTCAAATAAACATATTTCGTATCTCACGTACACTCTCACACAACAATTGTGTTAATTTCAAGTCCGGAAGTGAAAATTTTTCATCCGGAACAATGATTCCCGGTCTTCGGAAATTCGTAATTAGGCGTCATGTATTTTGTTGTTAGATTTTATCATTATTTTTGTTATATTTATACATCGAGATGTAACAAGAACAGAGGAACTTGGATTAAATTGCGACAAAACGGATCCACGAGATTTTTTTGTAGACTCTTTATCGTTTTTTGACGTTTTTTTTCATGCGATTTTTCATTGAATTTATGCCTACGGATGTAGAGGGTAAGTGGGACCGGAAATGATCATCAGGATTTCATAGTTACGAGTTGGATATTGACAGTCGAGGATAATTTGTTATTTAATTTGTCTTGTTTTACTCTCGTTTCTTTTTTCTTTTATTTATATTATTCAATACGTTTTTCTTGTTCATTTTAGATTATTCTCGATCACGAAGTTAGCGCCCTCTCGCCCACCGAAGAAGAGCATCCGCCAGAACGTCCAGATGCGCTTTCGTCTGTGACAAGAAAAGAGAATAAAGAAAGGAAACGAATTAGTCGAAATTTATTCCCTCTCTCTCTTTCTCTCTCTCTCTCTCTCTCTAAATTGTTATCCATTCGAATGAATAGTAAACATTGAGATAAAAATAACTAAATCTATTGATCAGTCGAAAGAGTGGAAATGAAAATAGGCAAAGTTTTTTGTTGTTCTTTTTGTCTCTGAAGGTGAATATCGCATAAATTACGTTAGCCCAGAACCTCGCACGAGTTATATTTTTATCCGAAAGACGGTTGGAGCACACGCGAATACCAACCGGACTCCGGTCTCGGTTCAATCGTTTAATCAATAATCCCCTGATCTTTGTGTTATTATACGTCACAGCGGAATACGCGATAGAGATACGTTACGTAGACTCCTTTTTCCCGTTTTAATTATAATGTCAATGCGAATCAGCATATCATAGACAGATTGCTCGATACGCTCCCGTCAATGCGAGCAATTACCGTATATCGTTCATGTTCATTTACAATTCCTATTAAGATTGATGGAAAAACCCGAGTCATTCCGTCCCACCAGCACTATATTCGTATCTTATATCGATGTATAAGCGCGTTTGACTTCCGTTCATACGTAAACCATTCGTTAACTTATAAGTTATAATCGAGGTGTACTCACAGTTTTATAGAACATGCAGGCTTGTCTATCTTCGTCCTCGGCGGTTGGACAATCGATGAAACCGTCGCATAATACGTGATCGTCGATACACCGATATCGTCCCATTCTGTCGGGAGTAGGACACGCGAATCTCTCCATTCCGTCCTCCGACGCTGGACACTCTGAAAAATTAGGCAAAACGGTCCTTCTTCATTAATTCCATTTCGGAAAAATGTCTATTTTATTGATTCGTTCGCCCGATCGACCTAAGCGATCGCTATCTAATCTATTATCAATAGAATCCATTGTTCGGATGCAAGACACTGAGTGAACGAGGATTTTTGGCGCATCTGATTATTTAATCTCACGAAAATATGGAACTTGTAGGGTAATATGAGGCAAAACGGACACAGTATCCAATTTACCCCATAAGGTTGAATTTCGGGACAAAATGAACTTTCCCGAAACTGAAATTTCATAAATTGCATAAAAATTTTTTTTCGGTTCCAAATCATGTCCTGATCATAAATCATGGTAAATTGTTGAATTCCACGATGACATCCCCAAAAAATTCAAGTTTCAGAGCAAAATAGATGCCAAACTACTTTCTCACTATCTATTCCCGTTTTTGACTTATTTTAAAAAACTACAATAGTAATCAAAGTACGAATAAGGAAAAAAGGTTTTTTATTCATTTTTTACAAAAATCGCACTCGTAGCTGACATATTCGTCTTCATAAGGTGTGTGCCCATTTTTTGCATGTTACACGGTAAATCCAATCTTCGGAGGACGACGAATATAACCCTTCGCAAAAAATGCAAGAAACGTCTTCAAAAGACGAGGACTTGGCTGTCTTGGTGAGCTTTTTTCTGTCTGCTAAACCGCTACATTTAAAAAAATTTCGATATTTCGATTTTTATGCCTCTTGAAGGCTGTGTCCGTTGTGCCCCGGAAAATTTTTTTGAAGAAATTCCGGAAACTAGGACCATGAATCAATGGTGGGACCTCCGATATAGTGGGAACACCAAATATACCCCAACACGATGGATCCAAAATTGATTTTTTGCATTCCTCAAAAACATGACAGAAATGGGATATAAGATTTGACTCATTTTTTTTTTTTCATTTATATCCAAGGAATGGAGCCTGAGTGGTCCCATTTCTTTTCCCATATTACCGAGTTGACATTCTATTCGGGAACAGTCGCTTGGAACGGCTGTATTTCGAAAAATGTCGGTTTTTTTATTTTTATGCCTCTGAGGGCCTGTGTCCGTTTTGCCCCGAAATTTTTTTTTTACGAAATTCGGGAAACAAGGGCCGGGCATCAATTTTGAGACTCAAAAATAGTTGAAAGACCATATACTCATCAATGAAATTTGCTTAAATCCTAAGTGTCCATTTTGCCCCATACTACCCTACTTCTCGCTCACGACTGTTCGATCCGTCAGGATGATTTAATAAAACCTCGATGCTCTACACCGAGGCTCAAAGCAAAGCTTTTCAAACGTTTTTTGTATTATTTTATTTATTACGTGCAACAGGTATACCGGGTCGAGAGCTTTTTTTATCTTTTTCTTCCTCTTTTTCTTTCTTCCCCTTATTCTTTCTTCTATTTTCAAGGCCAGACGGAAAAAATCCTTTCCTTTCTATTTTTAGCTAGCCGTACTATACTCCCCGTTATACAAAACCTTATTCTTCTATCCTTGACCACTTTTTTTTATTCTTCCCTCAGACTTTTTTTTTCTCGACAATTCTCACTCGGAATCCTCGAGCCAAATTCTCCTATCTCTTTTTCAAAGTTTTTTCTTTTCTCGCTGCTATAGAACGTTTGACTGGAACAAACACCTTCCTTTATAACTTTATTATAAGAACAATTTATTATATTTCATTTCATTTGAATAATTGTAAATTCAAAAATTCGAGCAGATTAGTGGTTCGCTTTTTTTCCTTTTTTTGAGAAAAAATGTCGTAAAATGGAAAAATTTCGTTTCGCAGAACTTATCATCCATTTCCCAATCGGGTTGACACTTCAATGAAAATGAAAAATATATAGAAAATTGAATGACGATAACTGCTACTATTTTGGGGTATATCCCGGACATCTTCATAGATATTTTAACAAAACAATTATTTCCAATTTTAGAATAATTTAGAGTCGTACAAAGATTAAGTTGCATAATAATTGAGAAGACAATGAGTTCAAGGCACAAATTTTGGGGCACTAGTAATTGGTCAAAAATGAGATAGTGTGGAGAATGTTCCATATTTGAGGGATCGTAAACTCGCACATCGGCAAACACAGACGTATATACACACATGCGCACGCGAGGAGCAAAAGTGACCCATGTCGCTTTCGAATCTTGGTCGTTTAATCAGGGAAAAGCTTGTCCTACATGTCTATAAGCGTTGTTTGAGCATCGAAATGTCAAATCAATTACGTGAGCGGTTTCCTCCATTGGCATTTGTACTTGTACTTACATACACACATGCGCGCGCGTGCGCTAAAAATTGTCGTATATTATATAATATAGATAGATGTGCGGCATGTACAATAAATTGAAAATCGCACCTGACGAGTTTCGCGAAATTTTAAAACTGTTTCAATCAAATATCAAGCCGAATAACTTCCCAGTTCTCATTTCCCATGGCAATAAAATTGGCAAAATATCAATACTGGCACGAAACCTTACGTGCTTTCCGCTAGTGAGCAAAACTTTTTCCAATGAAAACACAGCGCCCTCTGGATCTAATAAAGTAAAACGTTGATGACGAACCTTTTCGGTTTTCTTGTGCAATTATAGTAATTCATAAATGCGTATCGATGAAATAATACAGCGATTCCGTTCGTACAATCTCCACGCGAATAAAACTTGTTCCTTTTGTCTTATCTTGTAAACGATGGCGCTATAGTATATCGAATATCAAGTGGCAAAGCTGATCAGCTTAAAGTCCAAGTATTCGCTCTGTGCACGTGGGCGGAGCACAAAATCTAATACTACTGCACTAATAGTATTAGTGTATTCATGCATACTGCCAGCGCCACCGTAAAGGGGACTCCGGCGTTTTTGGGGGAATACGTATACACAACACACGCTCACTTTCAAAGTAGTATGTGTACGCGCATGGAGCGATCGAATACCGCTGGCTCATCGCGTGCACGAGTCTCTCCTTTTCCGCATCTCGTAATCCACTCGCATACAGCCATTTAATATTCACAAATCTATTTTTCAATGAGTACCAAAAAACCACCATCGGAAATAAGCAAAAAAGATCCAAATATACCCATCATACAGCGTTAGGTAAAAAGCAATACATCCGCAAGATGCATTCAATCAGACATTGACAATTTGAAAATTTCAAAAAACGATCAACTTGCATACGCAACTGAGAAAAGCATCATCTCAAATTCTCGTACCGAAGTCGGTGGTTCGGACGGATATATACGAGTTGACTCGATGGTAATAATAATCATAATAATATTCAGAATGATGATAATGGTAATAATGTAAGAAACGCATACAAGGGCAAACGCATATCAACTAGGCATATACATGTGTCAATATGTAGTACACAGAAGCACGATGGCTCAAGCCCTATGAAAACCCTAAGCCTTACCCATCCAATTACATAAATACGAATTCTTATGCCACAGATAGAGGGAGGAAGAGGTAGAAAAGGAGAGGGTGAAGAAGAAGAAGGAGAAAAAAACGATATGAACACAGACAGAATAGAATTTAGAGAAAAAGAGAGAGAGAGAGAGGGAGTAAAAAAAGAGGAAGAGAAAAGAAATAAAATGCAAGAGAGCTAAGAAAAAAATGAAAGGGGCAGGAGGAGAGAAGAGGGTGAGAAAGAGTCGGTGAAATGGTGTATACGTGCATGCGGTTGTATATCAGTGAAGAGGATAATCAGGTACTGTAACTCGATACTAAAGCGACGTTATTGCGTTATCGCGATTTTTTTTGTCCTCTTTCTTTGTCATGATCATCACAGAGACAAATGCGGATAAGTTATAATTGAAAAGGTATTCATGGAATGAAATATTCCAACGGGAGTTGAACTGTGATAAGTTTTTTGTTTCTTCAAACTGCCACGAGTTACTAACTTGTTATTTTTTTTTTTTTTAGAATAACGAGTAAAAAAATGAAAATGGTGGGGTAATTACACTGGTGGGGTAAACTCGTCGCTCTATCGTAATCGTTACATAACGTCATTAAAGTAATGAGCGCAGTTGTTCAGGATCAAAAGAGTCGTCAACTAAAAAACTGCAGTAAAAACAAAGGTAAACTTGTTTATTTTTGTAGTGGAGTTACATTGTTATTTTGTAAGATGATAAATGTTGCAAAATTTTCGATGTAGCCTTAATGGATTATTAAGGCGTTGATGTACAGAGTGAGGCTGCATTATTCAGACGGACGCATACATATCTACGTGCGTTAACGTGAATGCAGTGTGCATGCAATATGCATGAGAACCTTCGGGGATTACGAAAAAGCTCGTTAAAGGACGTTTTGTACATGAATTAATCGACGTGGACTACCGGGCGAAGTAAGAAATGTAATGCCACTGTCGGGACCGGAGATTTACGTTGCGTACACGAATATTCTCCTATCAAACGTCATGCATGTATACTGTGACGATTTTTTATTTTTCAACTAAAGAGTAAATAAGGGAGCTATCACAGACGCTTTCCCGTCCGTTTCGTTCTATGCTCCGGCCACGCAACAATTTCGCAAGGATTTCCATAGGGCATAGTTATAAAAGGAAGGAATCTTTGATTTATTCACTGATTTTGTATTTCATGTTATTTGGAAGCTTCGATTTCGAATTAAAGGAACCCCAATCGTCGTTGTCAATGTATTTTGAGCGGGGCTCATACATTTAGCCGTTTCCCGTGTGAGACGAAATGAGGGAAAGATTCAGAGAGAGAGAGAAAGGAACATTCACAACGTCGGCGTACTTCGAGCAGGGCTTGTACGCAATACACTGACATTACACCAAAACGCACACAAGTACAAGGTGGGTACAACGAAATGTTCCGAAAGTTCGAGAAACTTGAAATTTCTAACGTGGGAGAAGTGAACAACACATCGATACTAACAATAAGCAGGGAAGTTCCGTTAAAAGGGGCATCAGACCTTGTTAGAATTGGAACGTTTACCCTTCCCGTCGTCGTTCATCGCAATTTTCGCTATTCTCTGGTTAGGGGTTATTGCTAACTTCGAAAAATAAATAATTATTCCCGCGTAAATTTAGGGCCCCGTCTAACGCCCATTATAGAGAAAAATTGATGCGACGCACCTGTTACTGGACAGTTGAAAATTGGGGAAAGGAGGGGCGGTAACGTGCTGTGTAACGAGAATCGATCTCGTTAGATTTTCGTGGAGTATCGAGCGGACTGGACACTGGACGTGCGATCTCGGAAATTAGTCACACCCGCGGTAAGTCCAACCTTTCGTTGTTCATTTCGGTCGATGGACTCTTTGAATAGTTATTCCCGTGGATTAATGTTTCTTAATTAATTTCATGGTATTGTGAAATTTCGCTCCGCGATCTAATCAGTTTGAATATCGAGAAAACGTGTCACGACGGCGGCTCTGCCCCGTAGAAAGTCGGCTTTCGATCTTTGTTGCCCGCGTTCCGTGAGCTCGGGGTAGAGAAGTAAAGTCGGATAAATTTTCAGTTGCGTGGCCGACATGAAAATCTCAAATTTGGTTTAGTAATCGTTTGTTTCATGAAAAATTGAAGGAAAAGCTCGGGAATATGTGTGAGAGAATATGAGTGAGAAAGAGTGCGCGTGGTTCGGGATTGCGAACGCGTGTGACGGGTAATAGCTCGGCTGAGTAGCCGAATATCGGGGGCTCAGTAATTTTATTCATCCCGTAATTATTTGTTATAGAATTTCATCTTTAACGAATTTCTGACCACGAGTAGAACCGTGACAGAAAATACGGGCCCGTGATAGATTATAGTGAGTGTAGGCTCCCGATCGAATGTGTGTCAAGATTGTACCGTGAGTTCGCAACTTTTTCTCCCGTCTTTAAGATTTAATTATTGTAATTTTGAAAAGTGATTGTTAAATAATAATTGAAATATTTTTTTTTTACTAATTTTTTTCCACTCGTATACCTTCTCGGTTTTTACGTTCTCCCCCCATTCCACATTTTTTCCCCGCCCATTGCGACGGCGGCCATTTTCGGCCAATCTAGTCCCTACCGCGGCTGCAGCCGACTTACTCCCCACTGTATCGCATTTGCTGAGGGCGAAGGGAAACTGCAGAAAACCTTGCCGATACAGCCGGTACTTGGTTGATCCCCTCGGGTGGCAGTGCGAGTACGCTCAAGCGCCCCCCACCAGAGGTGCTCAAACATGCACCTCCTCTACTGTGGTACATTGCGCCAGCCAGTACACGGCTAGAGAGCCATCACCGCACTATGAGAACCGTCCACGGGAGGCCCGCGAAGCCGTACACCAATCGCACATGCATCACAGGGCCCCCGAAGCCGTACGCCAATCGCACATGCATCACAGAGAGGTGTTGGCCGTGGATTTATCAAGGTGGAGCCGAACCACCCGGGATCACAGCAGAAAACACTTGAAAATATTTTTCAATTTTCACTGGTGTCTTGGCCGGGATTCGAACCCGGGACCCGCGGATTGCAGGCCCGAGTCCTTGTTCATCGGACCAACCGCTCTCCCCCATAATAATTGAAATACCATCTGTTTAATTTTTGTTTTGCCAGTTATTATCATACTGTGTCACTCTGGTTACTGGCGCCCACGAGAATAAGACCTTTTCTAGAAAATATAAAACAGTATGAGCGGAAAAATTTGATTTTGTGACACTGTCGGGAAAATTTTGGTCACAATACATAGAGATGTAAATATGTGATTTTAAACAATTGCGGCAGGAAGAATTTACGCACGAAATATTCTCTCGTGCTAAAGATCATGTGATATTGACGATTAAGATTTATTTATGCGCTCTATAGACATATTTGTTTCTTAGTATCATTCCATTGTATCTCGCGATTCGTTCAAATTGAATATGCGAAAAATAATTTCAACGAAAGATTCTATTGAGATAAGTCTCGAGTCGTTTTTTTTCACGGTCTACGATTCGTGGAATATCGATGGATCGGTTATAATTTCGGAAAAAGTCTGAGGGAAACACGCTCCGCTCTCCCGTGGACATACCTACTTTCTCGTCTATAAGATCTAATCAGCTTCTAAAATTGGTCAATACTTCACGATTCATATCTCGGGCATTCCACATTCGAGAGGGTAATAGCCCAAGACTTTTTACTCACATCAGTCAGAATTTTGTCTTCTCTCTTTCCTCATCAGTTTCGGAGCTAACAATCGGGACAACCTGCATACGTGGAGATGCTACAGGTAGGCGCACTTTAGTATGATCGATACCATCTATATTAAGAACTCTATTCAATGTATTGAGTCGGGCATTGACTGACGTAACCGATTGATGGTATTGGTGGTGTTACCAACAACCCCTGTTGCGTGTGCTTGCTCATTTATGCATCTATATACATATCTTTTCACTTCTCTCGCTTTCTCGTCCTCCCGTCTCGTCTCGTGCATAAATAAGTAGGTTTGTATACGTATTTACCGTATTGTCAGTGAAATAAAAACAGCAAACGATTAGCCAGCATTATGAATATTGAACGAGTGTCTGGAATGAATTACGAATGTCCATTACCTCACGTTTGTCCCTCACAACCGCACGAGAGTGGCAATATGGGACGTTTAAAAAATGTATTGACTACAGAATGTTAAGTGCTCGCATGTATTATCCCTGTTAAACGAAAAAATAAAAAGCATCAATTGGATGGTTGTTAATAATTTAAAGATTATTCAATAATCGATCGTAGACTACAGGAGATATTTTATGCAAATTGAGAAGACTGAGAGCATTTTGTATAAATCTACGGAGGGATCCGTTCCATTTTAATTTCGTATTTTAATCAAAGATTGAGCATCTGGATAACTTTCTTCCACTGAAGAAGAAGGAGTTTTCAAGTTTCATTCGATCGCCAAGTTCCTCCATCAATGGGAATAATTTATTTGTACGACGATGCAAGAATTGAATTTTCGAGTTATCACGAATTCAATCTACCACCTTCCCTCGCGCCTTTATCTCCTCTTCCCATAAAGGCGGTGAATGAAAGATATTCTGAAATGCTTTAAGAAACGTCGAACGCTCGGTGTTCAAACGGAAAATTCTCATTTTTTGAATCTTGGCGGCGCTGGTTATTTCGAACTTTCTTTCGATCACTCGAAATTTGCGATGTAAACAATGGTGAGGATTTTTTTATCAATGAAAATCAAGTTTCTACGCAATAATTGAACAATCGTTCGAGTCCAATGCGAATCAGAAGCTAAATGAGGAAAGAAAAATCTCATGAGTCATCAATGTAAAAAGCTTAGCGCAATAAAAAGTGGTCTTATTTAAAGTAAGCGTAATACGTGTATTATTGTTGCCGATTCGAAGCTACGACGTGTTGCATTCTCTGCTCTTATGTCCAATAAAAAAGAATAGAGGAAGAACGAAGAGGCTTGAGTTTCGTCCGACGAGTGTATTTCATGAATCTGCCTCATATCTCTGTGGAATTTGAAGACTGCAGATATACTTTAGCCTTCTTTTCAATTCAAGGCAATAGAACAAATCTCGCAATGGAATCTCTTCTTTACACTCGAGTAACGTCGTACGGATACGGATTCGCACGAAGTTACACAGATCGATCGGGAACCGCGAGCTCAGGAGAGTGAGAGGGACGGAGGGGGGAGGGAGAGAAACAAGAGTTTCAAACTTTCGCTTTCACATGAAATGACGAAAATAGAACTCGGAGAGAAGTACTCAGGAAAAGGGAGATCGAGAGCAAGGGAAAGAGAAAAAAGCGAAGAGAAGGGGAGGAAGAGAATTAGAAATTTTTAACCAACATACTTTTCGCATACTCGTGATTTTTACTTCCGTAACTAATAAAAGAAACTGTGATAAAAGAAAATACTACAACCACGTGCACAAATGAGAACGAGAAGAATAACAATAATTTTTCAAAATAAATCGAGGGCTCGAATAATTTGGAACTGAGAATGGTATGGAGAATTAAAAGGGAGAGAAAAATATAAAGGATTATTCGAATTGACATGAAACTTGGACAAGACGGAATGTTTCAATTTGGGCTAATTGTATCGTGAAACAAGCTTTCAATGAATTATAATCTGTTCATATATTGAGACGAAACACTCATAAGGTGACCCGAACTCGCCACAACTCGCGCAACATCGCGAAAATCCGTCTCAATCGCGAACAACAATGATGACCGCACGCGTTTTGTTAATGCGTCATCTTGCGGGCGGCCATTTTGAGCAACGATACAAAGGGCCGAAACAAGCCGTGGGGGACCACCATATCCCAAAAATTGAAACTATATATAATTCAGTTTTTATTTTAATTATTCTAATCATCTCGACATCCATTATCAACATAATTAGGTTTATGATTTGTAAAATGACGAGGAGCCGAAGGGAAATCATCCCGAGCCTGATTTTTTGAGCCTGACCATTTCAGTAAATTGAGAAAATAAAAAATGCACTCTACGACGTATGCGCAGAGAGAATGTTCTAGAAATAAATTGATGAACACGAGCACGCCCATTTGGCATACTTTTCCATTTTGATTATTCACTGATAACATGCATTACCTGGAGAGCATAAGTAGGATTTTCGCGCATCTTTTTTCTGTACTCTAGAAAACAGAAACGCGGCACGCTAATGAAAATTTGAGAATGCAGCCACTGAACCAATTAGACTTAAGGAAACCAGAAAAGATGCGCAGAAATGGGTTTAAGTTTATTTTCCGATACTCGGAACTCAAACGCCAAAAATCGCGCAAAAGCGGGAAGTGCGACAGCTCTGGTTGATAGTTAATTCTTCATCATTTCCCTCATTTCCCTGACTCTGAGCAAATATAAAACCGAGTATAAAACTGACCCGGCAACGTTCTCTCATCCCGTAGCCCTGAGTCCACTTTTTCGACTTTTGATCTATTGTTATGCGGGGTATCGGAGCCATTCGGCGGCGATTTTGATCCCATAGTCTGGGGTTTGCATCTTAACCTGCGTGATGGGATATCGGCAACATATCCGGCGACGTTTAGAGCCCATAACTTGACTCACGCTCTCATATTATATATTGTATATATTTTTTCTATTTATGCTTGTTAGAAGCAGGGAAGATTTTGTACATTATTTATTTCCACTTTTGAATTATAAAAATATTCTTTGAATTTTCATTTTGAAATGAGCGAGGAAAATCGCGCAATTAAGATCGGATTTTATTTGAAACCGCGAGTAAAATACAAATTCCGACTATTGGTGAACGCGAATGCTAAACAAATAAAGATAAAATTCGATAAATGAAAAACAAATGGTCGTATACAAGAAACGTTTAATTTTAATAAATTTGTCTTATTAATTTTCTGAAAGCAAATTCCGCGTTTTCACGTTTCTTACTACGTATTTGCTTTTGTAACTCGATAAAGAAATTCGAACCGACGCGTAACAACGTTCAAGTCGACATGATTGAAGCGTTTCGGATCGTGACAATATTTATAGAAAAATATATATGTGATCGTAGATTGGGACTATATTTTTAACTGATTTATCTATCGACGTATATAAAAACATGTTGAGGAAACTATTAAAAGTAACGGGAGTGATAAGAAACGCCCCATTCACGAATCTATTAATTAAAGGCGGCCGTTGAGGATGACGACGACACGGAAATGTTTCATAGTAGTTATGCAAGTGGAGGTGCGAATAGGTGTAAGTGTAAGTGGAGGTTCAAGTACACAATGGAAAGATCGAGAGAAATAGAGAGAGGGAGAGAGCCAGTAAAACCCGACCAACACCAACTCTCTCTCTCTCTCTCTCTCTCTCTCTCTCTCTCTCTCTCTCTCTCTCTCTCTCTCTCTCTCTCTCTCTCTCTCTGGTCTGATCGAAATCACGGTTAGCCTATTATTAGAACAAACGTGACCTGTCGTCGCGCTACAGGTACTTGGGGTGGTTCTCAACTGTTTCTACCTTCCCTTTTTAAAACCAGCCCACAATTTGCTCTTCCGATCTTTCGACCGCTTTTTTCTCTCTTTCCGTTTCTCTTCCACTTATTTTTAACAACATTGAAGCGAACTACTTGTGTACAAAGGTAAAGTAAAAAAGTCGCGAATTTCAGAGATACCGTGCAGCAGAATTAGATCACCGTCTTTATTTCTACACGTGGCGTAAACCTTTTCTGTCTTCCAAAAAGGAAAATCAGGATCACCCTATTGTTTCTCCACCATTATTTTCGGTATTACGGTTTCCATCGATTTTATAGTTTTTTTTCTTTTTACAGTATCCATAAAGTCAATAATATAAATATTTGCTATGTGCGAAGTCATGATGGGGGAGTTAAATCGACACTAGCCTACGCAGTGGTTCATTTCAGCGTTAAAGGACGCTGTTTTAGGCAGCCCATATATTGCGCAATATATCGATGACTGCACAATACTATTTAACGGGTAGGGGTATTATAGAAACCAATTGAAACATTGTGGAATGATTGAACAAAAGTTGAGTGAGCTTAAATTTATTGTGCACCATGCACCATACAAACCTATCGTGCAATATTATTAAACGTGTATGGGTCGTCTTAGTCCACGTATTGCATTCATTGGCACTACAGTCGCGCCCTAGCGGTGCGAAGTCATGATGGGGGGAGCAAATCAACACTAGCGTACGCAGTGGTCAATTTCGGCGTTGAAGGACGCCGTTGTAGTTCATTTACTTGGCGCTGTAGTCGCCCCCATAGCGAATAAAATAATAAAAATCACATGCAAACAGATGAATGGCATAGTCAACTATAAAACTCCAATGTGACATCGCAGGATCACATACTGTAGAGAGGAACGAGCATTGAGCGAATCTAATTCATTTACTGATGAAAAAAAAAACTCTTTCCTCACTGGAATGCCCAGTTGACGCATCCATATTATATATGCGAGAATGAATACATTTATGTTTGCTTTTCTCAACGGTAGGCCGGAAGATCAATGCATACGAAAACGGGGCATCGCCACTGTCATTGTATATTTATATCGTGATATACTGGCCGAAGATTTTTCGAATTATACTATAAAAGAAATATACTACGTTCGTAATATTCGTCATCTTGCTAGTCTCAATGATAATGATTATCCGAAGAAACTGATGGAAAGATTGAGAGAACTGGAAAGATAGTTGAGATGAAGTCGATAGAGAGAAGAAAGAGAGGAGAATTCGATGAGCAAAAATGAGCAAGGATCGTTACCGGAGAATTGATGTGTGAAAAACGTTAAACCAGATTGAAAGCTTTGTGTCGTTGTAGAATATCGAAGTAGAAAATTCCTAGATGGAAATTATGGTACATGCGCGTGTTAAGTGAAAGGTCGGAAGACAATTGTGGCTTAACCCACTCATTTTTAATTACCTCAACCGCATTCAAATTGATTCTATCCGATTTACAAAGCGAACAGAAATTTTTTAGCTAATGTGTGTGTTGGAGAGGGAGAAAGAGAGAGAGAAAGGTTGATCCGTAACTTATAAGAACAGGCGGAGGACGAGGTTAAATGAAAGAGAGCTATCCAACGCTTTGCGTTCTGAAACATCCTCGTTGAAAACAAGAACCAGATAGAGGAGAGCGTTCGAGCGGGTTTCGGAACAATCAACCTGGTTCATAATGAAATTTGTCCGGAGTGGCGCCAACGAGAAACTCGTTATACAAGCTCTTCATGCAAACAGCCCTCCTCTCCCGTCCTTCTCCTATACTCGTCTTTTCCCTTAACGAAAGTGGGCCTCACAAAATCGAAGCTGCTGCTCTCCCTTTCTCTGCTTCTCCCACTTCAGTTACGTTGTGTACGGGATTCTCTCGATGGTCCCTGCACTTCCGGACTTGTTCCGCAGACACGCAAACACACACGCGTTGGTCATTTTTAAAAAATCGAAAAATCTCAAGGAACTCTGTATGAATCCTCTTAGTCGATGGGGAAGTTTTTTTGAAAGAGTCATCTACTTTTAAGAATATTTGGTACAGGCTTACAATGTTGCCATGCTAAACCATGCTAAAAACAAAAAATTTTAAAATGATCAGAATTTTATAAAATTTGGTGAACATATATTCTTTAGTGCCAAATTTGACAATATAAATTTTTTAAGATTTTTCTTCTGTACAGTTATCGAGTAATTGATCACTAAAGTTCACGTGGATAAGCATAGCGTTTATACATTCCGGGCATAAGAAATCTGCTTTAATGCGTAATTACTCGATAACTAAGCAGAAGAAAATTTTGAAAAAAATTGTGTTTTCGCACTTGATGTTGAAGAACATTATCACCAAATTTGATCAATTTCTAATTATTTAGACTTTTGTACCATACATCGTTAACGAACAATAGTATATTGCGCACATACAGCAGAAACACGCGGTTTGAGGTAGTCTAATTTCACTCCCGCGGTTATACTATTTTTCACCACACAATTCGTAACTTTCGGCTCATGCGGAATAGAAAATAAGTTCCCCAAGAAAGAAATTCGAAATTCTCTATGATTTCTCGAGCACTCGATAATTTTTTCAATACTTCGAGAAGCAAAGTAGAAGTACAATTAGTATGGAATAGAACAGTTGTATAGCTACGGAAATCAAAAGAAACGACGGTAATAGAGTATCTACAGTAATCTACACAAGTACAGTGCAATGAGGTAACAGGTGACTCATGTTTTTTTTTTAGACATTTCTCGTTTGTTCGAGAAGGTTCTATATTCTATGACGTGTTTCGGGAAACCTAAGGACCCATAAATTATGGAATTACTATAAAATGGCAAGATCCTTTTCGCTGACGGAATATCAATTATCGTAATGAATAAAACAAAAAGAGCGAAACAATAGTCGATCGTGAATCGACAATTTTCATCGTCGACTAGATTCTGTTAAGTAAATTTCGTATTTGATTAGGAGGTTCGATAAAAAAAAAAAGTCGGTCGAAACGAAAATTGAGAAACAGGGCGTGATTGTAGAATTTGCATTCGAAAATTCGTTGGGTTCAATCAGAGAGGAGAGTGAAAATGTGCTCCAATCCGAAATGTTGGATAGCGCATCTCATGTGGCATTCATGGCACATATACAAAACCCGTTCCAGCATAAATTTTAATTATTGATCCGGGGCGAGCACGCCCGCCACATCTGGTGCGACGCGACATTTAATCTCGCACACAAATCGCTACCCTGCTTCCTCCGTATTGTAACGTCAATGCAGGTAACAAGAGAAAACGAACATTGCTTCCAGAGCGCACAGCCAAAGAATTACGTTTTTGTTCGCGCCTGACACCTCTTAATCGTATGATTTTCCCGCAAATCGTTGTAATTGGGTGCATGGAGCTAGGCTTCGCGGGAAGAAGTAAAATAACTGTAGAACGAGCGTCCTGTCGATTAACTCCGACTGTCGATGGTTTGACAAAATAGTAGAGTGATATGGGACAAAACGGACACAGTGTCCATTTTGCCCTATAAAGTTGAATTCCGAGGCAAAACGGACTTTCCCGAAACTGAAATTTCGTAAAATGCATAAAATTTTTTATATCATGCGGTACGTAAATGGACGCTTTTGCATACGCTTCGCGTACACAAAACCCCCATTTCCGCACCTCGTAATATAAAATTTCGTATAACACGCGTACGAAAAACTTTTTCGTCCTATATAGTGTTATAATGTACGATTTTTCGGTTCCAAATCATGTCCTGGCCATAAATCATGGTAAATTGTTAAATTCCACGGTGACATCCCCAAAAAATACAAATTTCAGAGCAAAATAGATTCTAAACTACTTTCTCACTATCTATTCGCTTTTTTAACTTATTTTTAAAAATCACAATAGTAATCCAAGTACAAATAAGGAAAAAAGGTTTTTTATTCATTTTTTACAAAAATCGCACTCGTAGCTGACATCTTCGTCTTTATAAGGTGTGTGCCCATTTTTTGCATGTTACACGGTAAATCCAATCTTCGGAGGACGACGAATATAACCCTTCGCAAAAAATGCAAGAAACGTCTTCAAAAGACGAGGACTTGGCTGTCTTGATGAGCTTTTTTCTGTCTGCTAAACTGCTAAATTTCAAAAAATTTCGATATTTCGATTTTTATGTCTCTTGGAGGCTGTGTCCGTTGTGCCCCGGAAAATTTTTTTGAAGAAATTCCGGATACTAGGACCATGAATCAATGGTGGGACCTCCGATATAGTGGGAACACCAAATATACCCCAACATAATGGACCCAAAATTGATTTTTTGCATTCCTCAAAAACATGACAGAAATGGGATATAAGATTTGACTCATTTTTTTTTTCATTTAGATCCAAGGAATGGAGCCTGAGTGGTCCCATTTCTTTTCCCATATTACCGAGTTAACATTCTATTCGGGAATAGTCGCTTGGAACGGCTGTATTTCGAAAAATGTCGGTTTTTCGATTTTTATGCCTCTGTGGGGCTGTGTCCGTTTGGCCCCGAATTTTTTTTTTTACGAAATTCGGGAAACAAGGACCGGGCATGAATTTTGGGACTCAAAAATAGTTGAAAAACCATAGCTCATCAACGAAACTTGCTTAAATCCTTAAGTGTACATTTTGCCCCATACTACCCCCTATATTACACTACAAGGGCAGAAAGTTTGAAATTCTTGCACTTTCTTAAATCTTCTTGTTCAGGGTTTTCAGACGTCTGCCCGTATGGTGTACACTATTTTTCTTTACAGCCGGTCGAAAGTACGTTTCTTCCGAAATATGCATCTATCAATAGAAGATGTTTTGATGCCTGCCCCGATATTTGCGGCTGGTCGGGGGTAGGCATCAATATAAAAAAAAGCAAATATAATTAGAGTTAAAAAATAACAATAATGAGTTCAAACTTATGCTATTTTTTTATTTCAGGTTATAAATAACGGAACAACTATACATAATCGAATGATACGATTATTATAGTTAAAACAAGGCTGTGTCTATAGTTGTCTGAAAACCGTATGAATAAGGTTTAAAACAGCGCTAAACTGCTACAAGTCCGGATGGTCCGGACTACGGATTACGAAAGTACACACGATAAAAATTCTCAGCAGCAATATATAATCCAGACGAATAATGTGTCACTGCATTTTTTTTAAATTTATTCAATGCATTTTTATTTACCGCTACAGTTAATAATTTCTCTATGAATATTCCCCGTTATACTTGATAATTTATATGAATATTTGCTTTCCTATGCACCTGAAAATAGATGATTGTTCCGGCCCAATATATTCATTTCATCAATCCGATTACATTATTTTTTGCCGTCGCATCGATTTCATCCGGAAGAATAAACGCATGTTATTCCTCTGGAATTATAGCAGTTTAGCACTGTTTTGATAACGTAACCTTATTCGTACGCTTTCCAGACCACTAGACACAGCCTTTTTCAAAAACTGTGTATGCAATATCGATTTGAACGTCAAACATCAAAAAAATTACGTCAATAAAATCATGTCATACCTTTCGGAATGCATAAAATAGTATAT
Source organism: Venturia canescens (assembly GCF_019457755.1). NCBI lineage: Eukaryota > Metazoa > Arthropoda > Insecta > Hymenoptera > Ichneumonidae > Venturia > Venturia canescens. The sequence goes on from NC_057427.1 coordinate 16,375,479, forward strand.
TACACACCTAGGGAGGGAAAGTAGACTAAAGGCTCGGGTGACAATTCTGCCCGCGGTTTGAGGTGGTCTAATTTAACTCCCGTGGAGTGTATACTATTTTTCACCACACATGTACTGAAAATTCAACCTTCCGATTTCGGAAAGTTGAACTTTCGGCGCAAGTATGGTGAAAAAATAGTATACACCACACGGGCAGAAAGTTTGATAGCCCAGAACTGCGCTCCAAATGCCCTCGGCTTCGCCTCGGGCATTGTGACGCGCAGTGCAGAAATATCAAACTTTTTGCCCTTGTAGTATAATCAAGAGATTCGGTAGAGTCTCGGGACAAGTACATTGACAGCCCTGTCGTCTGCTGGCCCGAGCTCGTCGAGACTATATTATCTCTGATATGCTATTTCCGAAGCGTGTTTTTCAATTCGTCTAAATGTTTTCCTCCCCGTTTATCTGCGTCGTCCAACAATCGTTATGCATCCTCATATTCCTCATTAGCTATACAATTGTTTATTTAAACGATCACAGCATCATTTTTCTTGACTTATTTACATTTTCCATCATTACTTTACTAGTTTTGGCGTCCATGTTTTTTCCGTCTCATTTCCTCCTATTTTATCTAGGATTAATGACGTCCCGATGGTCATTCGATATCTCGTCGTTAAATATAAAAAGCGTTCCGTGCATTCTCTTCCATCTCATCGACATTTGATTGATACGAAAGGTAATCAAAAAGTTTTTTTTTCCACGAAAACATATTTTTGATATGAGATGATTTCAGGCGAAAATGATGAAAGATCGAGAATACTCTTCCCATTTCGATTATGTGTTCGTGAACATTGTGCATTCGTGAATAACGAACGAGCGATCACTCGGTGAAATAACATTTGATAAAATAATATTGAGATATTGCGATAAAACTTCTTGTTCAATCTGCTTTCCGCAAACCTATTAAAATATTCAATTCCATCAATGAATATTAATAACAGGGAATATTTTGGAAAATGTTGCGGGCTCGTTGGGCACGGAGGATGCGTATCATTATTCGCCTATATTGAATGATCTTGCTCCCTGGCCAGTAATGACGGAGAGTCGTAATGTGTCTCAAATTGACTTTAATTCATTCGTTTTTGTTATATTTTTTAAGCACCATAAAACAAGGTTGAATTTATTAGAGCTCACAAACCAGATCGTTGATTCTTTCATAATTGATAACGATGCCAAGCAAAGGTACATTTTACTATGAAGTCGGAAAAACAACGCTGGGGATCGTGACATTTTTATTTCCAAGGTAGAGCTCGGAAAATGATAATCGTTGTTATTGGGTAATTCGAGCTCGGGGGCATTAACGAAGCGTATCGATCAACGCGCGACACGGTATCTCATATACAGCTTGCGGGGAGCTCTGGTTATATTTAAATTTTATCGCGAACACAAGCTAGAAATTCTATCCTCTCGATCAGGACTCGCATCCAACAATAAAATAGTTATATGTTTGGCCTGCCTCTTCAAAATTCTCATTATGCTATTCGGTACTCGCTGACCGTACATTTTTCCAAAGTTATTCGGCCGTCAGCCGATTATCGGCATTATGCGTTGTTCCACTGTTGCGCCATTTATTTCCTCGATTAGTGTATTTTTGGCTAGCTCAACTGCAACTATAAATAAAGTAATCTTCAAAAAAGATAGCCGTAATAAAATTGCTGGAAAAGGTGATGATTTATTTGTTGAATAAAGCGATCAAAATATTATGTTGGAACCACAAAACATCGTTTTTAACGGGTTATGTACAAGGCTAAAAAAAGTCGTTTTTTCACGATGTTTTTCTGGGAAAGAGTTTCGTTTGGGTAAACGGAAAATTATTAGACAGTGTAGAGGCATTCTTTAGCTTCAAATTGGGATTTTTCATTTGGCGAAATATTCATTTATATTGTTCCCGTAGAAGATCTCCTGAAGGCCCTCGAAAAAAAGACATCCGGCGATGAGCACGATAACTTAGGTTTCAATTATCTGAAACGAAAAAATCAAAAAGATTCTTTTAGGGAATAGATGAATGCAGGTAATGACCGAATGTCCGATTAGTTGAAATTTTCATTTTCGAGAGAATGGTGGCTTCGGAAAGTGGAGACTTTGATTTTTTACTTTTTTTCATTTTTAATCGTTACAAAAATATAGAAATAATTATCGGAAGTCTTATTCCTTCGATCATTACCTGAAAAATATATCTAAGAAGATTGTGTCCAAGTTTTAGAGCGATCGGTTCAGTCGTTTTCCAGAAAACGTGCTCATACTGGACTTTAAAAACACCGTTTTGAGAAAAACGTGTTTGAAGTTTCAACATTGGTTCACACACCTTTGAAAGCTTTTTCTGTCAACTTACATGGAGTCGTCTGATCCAGGGCCATGTAATGAATCTTTCTCGTCATCAGTAGTGTCCAAAATCCCCAATTGTTGACGTCTGCGAGCTATTCTTCTCTCGCGCGTGCTCTCGTGCGCTCTCAGCTTGGGCATTCTGATGCGCTTCGCATCCTCTTTTTCGACGTAAACATGAGCATTGAGCCCAATTGACAATCCCAATGCTAAGATTTACTCCCAAGGACACGATAGACCCTCGATATTATTGTTTTTTTTTTCGAACATAACGAAATGGGTCAACTCAGGTATCACACGCCAAAACAACAGCTGTTACTAACCTCTCTCGAGCGTTCACTTTGTTGTCACACTTCGGGCGTTCTTACAAATATGCGTGTATTTCCAAGAATATTTGCTGGATCAATGTAAAATTTTGAGGGAGTATTTCCATATATTTCCATATAAAAAAAAATCGATTTTTTGAAACATTTTTTATGTACCTGTATTTTCAAAAATATTTGCCGAATCGATTTGAAATTTTCTGGGAGTGTTGGTTTTTCTGGGAATAACTGTTGGTACATTCCGAAAATGCAATGAAATAAAATCGATTTTTTGAAATCTCTAACTGTATTTAGCCCTTTAACACACTCCAAAGCTCCGTTCTGCTGTGAGAGTGTGTTGAAATGATTGAAGAGCCCCAAATTTCTTCATTAATCGAGCGATATTCTGTTCGCCGTTTTCAATGAAAATATTGACCTTTCGAACAAAAGTGTTTTTAGTATAGGAAAAAAAACTAATTTATGAATCGAGTGATCCGAGATACGCGTTCCCCTTAACTAAATGTATTGCGTGAGAAAATGTTGTGTTTAAGTTCCTTAAACAATTTAAATCCACCCTCAGTGGAAGTTGTGCCGAGGTTACCGAGGTATGCTCGAATTTATGGTTGAGTGAGTAGAGCACGAAGCGTGGTGCAAGGGGTTGTTCGTCATTGCGAGGGTCGTCTTTATACAGTTCACTTCATACGTAAGAGCATTACGCGAGCTTTTTTCTTCTCTCTTTTTTCCTTCTTTTTCTTTTTCACGTCAATCATTCGTGCACGCAGAAAATTTGTCTTTTCAACTTCCCGCTTATCTCTTTTTCTCTTTCCTTCGTCCATGAATGGGCATTGGACTCCGACGGGCTGCCATGAGTTAGCTGATGAAGTTTTAGAAAGGTTTCCTCCTCTCCCTTCTATTTCACACACATTCCACAATTTTTTTTCGCTTTAGTATCCTTCTGCTTTTCGTTTCACTTTCCGTTTTTGTGTTGTTCCGTTTTCTGCTCTCTTGCCGTCCTTCTTTTGCGATACTCTCTTTTTTCCTTCCCACTTTTTTCCCTTTCTATTCTGTTTCTTGCTTCTTCTGTCTGTCTTTCAGACTGCCCGCTTTCTCGCTCTTCGACTGTTTTTTTTTCACGAGGGTGCAACGCTCGTTCAAGAGTAACTGGCGAGCCTTGCTCAAGTATATACGCTTATACGAGACGTAGACTATAGAATTTTTGCACATCGAAAACCTAGCCTCTCATCTTCATTTACTTCCACACTTTTTCCCATTTTGGTTCATGGATGCGAACGCACATGTGTGTAGGTGTGTGTCAGCCGTCATTCGAGGCCTAAGGCAAAACTTGCCTTGCGATAATTAAATCGAATTGATTAAGGTTAAAATTTGTATATAACACTCGTTTGAATCCACAATTTTTTTTTCTTACTCACACCATCATTTTTATATGATTTACTTCAACGTACGTGAATTTAAAAAAAAATTAACTGCTATTCTCAAGTGTGGCCGTTTTTCAGATTTACCACAAGTTTTTACTATCAAGAATAAATGTGCATTTTCGTGTTTGAAAAAAATTATATAAAGGCTCATCGTAATAGAATGGGAATTGAATTCTGATTACACGAGTAAAATTGGAAGTTCACTGATCCAAGGAGAAGGCCGTCATCTATTTTTACCCTTCCCTTCGAAGTAATTTATCCTTCGGACGTGAGGACGTTTGACATTATTTTATTTTTACACGATTTCCTCTCTGAGGCGAAAAAAAGAGGAAAAACCGGTTTATTAGAATCTTCTACTGGGTAAAAGAATCCTTTTTTCCTCCTTTTTGTTTCATTTTTACTCCATTTCTCTCTCCCTCCCTCTCGCTCAGCCATTCCATTGCCGACAAAAAACCTCACAGAGAAGGCTTTTCCCTTTTTTTTTACTCCCACTCCTGGACGAGGAAAAACATCCCTGTAAGTTGCAGAGTCCTTATAACCGGAAGTAGGTCAAAGGGTGAGCGTAAGCGTCGGATCTTTCTCTTTTGTTCAAGCACGAGAAAAAAAAAGGCGAGATACGAGCTCAGTTTAGCTCGCTCAGTGTCAACACTTTGAAAGAATCGCTCGATCCCGCGTTGCGGTTGCTCGAACAACGGCGAAAATAGAGACACAGTTAATGGAAGATATACTATTCCAAGTCCTGTCACGATCACCGGGGTAGAAATCTTTGGCTCAATCATAACCGGCTTTTTTTCTGGCACGATACCCGAGACACACGTTCCTTACGTAATTTTTGGATGAAAATCACGTCTGACCGGCTCAAGACCTTTTCGACTTGGCAGGTTGATTGATTATATTTTATTTAGCCTTTGCTATTACATTTGCATCGTACAAATAAATATCTTTCGTGTTGGCGACTTCACGATATCGCAGGCATTTTTTCTTTTAGGTGCTCAACTAACGCTTTTTTAAACCTTTTTACATTATTGTGTTTCCTCATTACTTCATTGAACATTGTAAATCCTTTTTTTTTGTCAACGACTTTTTTTTACCATTTCGGTTCGACAGTAGGATACGTTTATCGCAGTCCCCTTCCTTGTATTATAATTATGTATGTCCTGTCGGTGAGAATTTTCTACATTCCAAATATTGTGGCCCTATATACTGTTGACCAATTTATATACTAAAACAGACATATTAAAAAATAATCTTTGATATATACTTTTGACCAGATACCTGGTCAATCACTTAAGGAAGTAATATGTCAAATTTCAAAAGAATCGGACGTGTAAATTTTCGATTTATACTATACACCGGTGGGCAACTTTTTTCCGAAGTGACGCTGCCACCATCGAGTTAATTTTATTGATATTTGAATTTTGAAAATTCCAGAAATATTCTTCATATATTGTATTATGATGTTACAATCAATAAAATAAATTTGTATTATCTGTAGCGTTTTAAAATTTGACCTTTTTTCACCGAATTAGGCTTACCGCCCCCCCCCCCCCTAAATAAATCTGTTTTTTCGGCCATTTTAAGACGGTAAATCAAAATCCAATGTCAATTTTTTTTTTATTGAAACCTGCAAATTACATTTTTTTCGCAAATAATCACTTTAGATCCTTATTTCAACATATTAGATGAAAATATTCAATAAAGTTGACAGACCATATTCTAAAAAATGGAAATTGTTTCAGTTGGCCAAAAAAATATACATAAAATTTACTCTATAACTCTCTCTATGACTTGGAAAGGGTTGAATGTACAGTCTCAGCTCATAAGACTTTTTTGTGGCAAATTTGTTTATCTACAAAGTTGTCATTTAATTTTTTTCTGTATGTATATTCAATAACTTAGCCGTTACAACCGTTTAAGTAGAAATTTTCATATAAAATGCACTTTTAGTAATGTCGCTTGTAGACTATCAAGTTTTCCACGAAAATCCATCCAGAAAATATTCCTACATGAGAATTAGCAGAGCGGTACCAATAATAATGAGGACAACAGTTTTTTCAATGCTAATCAAATAGGAAACTTTTCATTCCGGTTCGCGACTGTTAAATATTGTTTGACAACGGTACCCTTTCGCGAGGCTTTGTTTTTGGACATTAACTAACAACTTTCGGGCACCATAGGTAAAAAAAAAAGTTGCCCTAAAATGACGCACCCTAGTATACATAGTTTACTGCTTCGATATAAGTGATTCAATTCGTTTGCAACTTTTTAAATCAAATATTCCACATGTTTGTTGAACAGTAAATTTTTGGCAATTATTATTCCTAAATATTTCTTTTCCTTTACTTCTTTCTATTTCTTCCCCGTCAATTTCAATGGTGCATTGTCCGGGTATTATACATTTTCTTAAATCTCTTATCATCATGAACTTCGTTTTTATTTATATTCAATTTCCATGAATTTTATTTCAGCCACCATACATTATTTGGTAATTTATTATTCACTTTATTTCGTATATTCTCACAATTTCCATCACTCATGTAGAATATCATGCCACCGACAGCAAATATATTGCATTGCCCATTATACAGATGTTAGACTACGTCATTAATGGATACTATAAATAATGAGGGTCTTAGAACCGATCCTTGTGGAACACCCTTTTTATTCTCTCGTTCATATGACAAATAATTTGCATATTTCGTTTGTTACGTTCTATTATTTCGGTAAGATTCAGTTCACTCAAGTACCATACTATTTGTAGCATATTTAATTAATTTTTTTAATAGTTGGCTTCTATCATTCATGTCGAATGCTCATTTGAAGTCTATAAAGACTATATCACTCATGTCTCCTTTATCCATAAACTCTCTCCATTCAATTAATGTTTCTTGTATTGCCATCTCATACGATATTTCCTTCCTGAAGCCTGACTATTGTTCGGCTAATACATTGCTTTTTTTCGAATGTTCAATCAGTCTCGTTTGTACAATTCGTTCAATAATTTTTTCATAGACAGGCAATATATTGATCAGGCTGTATTCTTTCATTCTTTTGGTTCCTTTTATTTTTTGTATTGGAATTGTTGTTGATGTTTTCCAGCTTTCTAGAAAAACTCCGATTTCCAATATCTTATTTATTCGACACAAAAGTTTTTCTTTATTCGTTTTTCAATTCAATTTCATTATAAGCGATGTTATACCATCATCTGTTCTTGTTTTGTTTTCGAGATTATCAATTATTTTTTCCATTTCTTCATATTCAATATTTTTTTAATGTTTCTATTTTTGATAGTTCTACAGTTTCCATTTTAAGCTCAGGGGTTTCTACTAAATCTATAATTTTTACCATTTCGTTAACGCTAATTATGAAATATTCATTCAATTATTCACTGATCATTTTATAATTAGCATATTTCTAAACCATTAAAAAAAATTCTAATAGAAAAAAATCATAATCCAGAAAAAAAATGTATATAAATAAAAAACCAAAAACAAAAAACAATCGAAAAAAAATTCTATTAAAATATAAAAAAAAAAGTATAAATCAGGTAAAAAATTCTATTAAGAAAAATAAAAAATTCATAAACATTGAACAAATTAAAAAATTTACTATCCAAATTACGTGCAGTATAAAAATGTATGATTTCAATTGGAGGCCAAGTTTTTATTAATAATTTGGAATATTTACCGAACAAATCGGAAACTTTAGTTGAAAAATTGACGTTTTATCCATAGGAGCCACTAATCATTTATAATAATTATTTTCGAGAAAAAACAAGTTCATGAAAAAAAAAGTCATAACGGAAGTTACGTGCAGTACTAAAATTTATTATATCAATTCGAAGCCAAGTATTTATAAGTAATTCGAAATATAATCTCTAGGGACAAATGAGAAATTTGAATAAGTTCTAATCATACCATCTAAGTTATTTCTATTCTTGAAATAATATGTCAACAATATCACTTGTTTGTTTTTTTGTGCTGATCAGCGCTCGGGTGATTAATCGAATGCGAGCGATCGAGCTATTTTTTCAAAATAGTAGCAAACCTTATGTTTTTTTATTTATTATTTATGTTTGATTATCGATCATTTTGTAGAATTTATCGAAAAAAAATATGGAAAATGGTCGAGATTTTGATTAACGTTTCTTCTTCAGTTTTACAATAGGTCTTATTGATGCCACTACGAGAAAATTCTCCGCCTGACCAGTTGTCGACCTTTACTACTGAATACAGTGCCAAGCTTCATCGATTCCGTTATTCATCGAGCGAAATAAATGTGAGCATTTTTCTTCCGAACGCCACCGTTACTGTAATGAAATTTTCTTTATACCTCGGTCTAACGTAATTCGGTACCACTTTGATAGCCGAACGCCTAAGAGTTGTTCACTGGTAAAATATGCTCCAGCAGAAGCAAAAATTCTATCGTACACTTCGATTCGTGAAACCGTCGTGACTACTACCAATCTAAAGATGAATAAAAAAAACCAACAAATGATATTATTTCAAATAAATAATTTATGAATGATCGAGGGGTGTTGAGATATTTTGATACAGAGACAAAAAAAATGCTGCAAATTAAAATTTGCAAATTGCTTCCTCAAGATGGTCAAGATGCACGATGCTCAAAGCTTACTTTATGAGGTGCTGTATTTTTCATTTTGGCTTCCTCCAAAGTTAGAGCGTCGATACCATTTTTATAAAAATTTCAAAACGTCGTCATATTCGTATTTTTTTTCAAATTCTGATAAAATTATCAGAGAATGAAAAGCTTGTATAGATTAACATCTGTGCAAAACGGTAGCCCTGTAACTCAAACCGTTTCCGAGTTATAAACGTTAGAATTTTGCAGTGCCATGACACACACACACACACACACACACGCACATCCGGAAATTTTTCTAGATATAATTTTTCGATGTTTTGGAACATTTTAAGCACACTGACATTGAAAACTGGAAAAGAAAATTTTTCACCGTCACAAAGCTTCCTCTATGAGGAAGCAATTAATGATATAGACAGAAAATTTGCCAACGAAGTTTGTGGATCAGAACGAACTTGTCTAAAAAAGATGGCAGATATCGGATTACTTATAACTTCAAAATGAAAATATTTCTATGAGTTAAAAAATATGAAAGTCCCGTAGAGAATATGATTAATGCGCTTCTAATGGTAAAAATTTTGTGACTTTGACATCCGAAAAAGAGTTAAATTTAAAAAAATTTTATATAACGAAAAATGTTTAAAATCATTCAAAAATTACGTGGAAAGCATCCTTACCGAACTTATTTGGATTGGAAGGAGCAAGAGCAACAAGAAGAATGTAAAATAGCCAAATTCGAGAAACCAGTGTACATGGTTTACTTGGGTGTATACTTCGGTCTATTCTGAACAATGAGAGGATTGGGAGAAGCTAGAAAAACAAGAAGAACGTAAAATAGCAAATTGTTTATAAATAGACTTAAAGAGTACTTATTGATTTGAAAGACCTGTGAAAATTTAAAGAGCATGAAAGTCGATTTCAAATGAGTGAAAAAGCGTTTACATTAACAAAAGTGGATACTCAGAACGATTTATAAAGAAAAACTTTTTTTTCAAATTGAAAAAAATTGAAAAAAATAAGTTGTTAGGGAGGGCCCACGACCGAACTGGTCTTAAAAGTTTTTGAAAGAATAGTAGTTTGAAATATAAAATATTCAAAAAAATCGAAAGATACACTCACTTTCAAAAACATCATTTAAAATTTCAAACTCAAAAATTTTCATGAAAAACGCTTCGAATATTTTTTTTTGTATTTTTTTCCTTTCAGGCCATTAAAAAATAAAAATTTTGAAAAAAAAGGTTCAATTCGGACCATTTTTGAGAAGGTTATGAACAAAAAACCGAAAAAAGAGCGATTTTTTTGAAATCTCGCTATTTTTTGAACAAGTCATCGGAAGAATCTTACAATTTGTCACGAAGGCTCTTGCAAGGGGTACTAAAACATATCATAAAATTGAAAAACTGAAAAATCGAAATTTTTCAAACTGTCCGATTTGGCGTGGAATGCCCCATATATTGTTGAAAAAAATCTTCGATCCTGAAATTGCATCCCCTAATTTTCACAACTGCATTTTAACCCTTTTCCCAATGTCACACCAAACTAATTTTTTCATCATACCAAGCGCATACATCACATTATCATGTCCCACTGTTATTTTTTTCATCCGACTAATTTCCAACAAATGGCGGCCACTTCAACTTCACGAGTCAGGGGAAATCGGCCAATCTCAAGTAAAGATACATGGCCGTCTTGACTCGCTCTGCCTCCAAAACTTCTTTTTAATACTTGGCGTCAAGACGCTGCCGCGTCTCTAGATATTTCCCGTAGAATCAGAGGTGGAAGAGTGGCAAAGCAAATATGATAGGTGTGTGTCATATATCTTAAAAGCAGAAGTTGAATTAGATCCCGGTAAGGGACATCAATTCACTTGGCGAATGGAAAAGCAAAATATATAACGTTTTATGTTGGCCTTTCTCTCTCTCTCTCTCTCTCTCTCTCTCTCTCTCTCTCCCTCTCTTCTTTCCTCCCATAATCATTGTTACAAAAGAATATTTTCGATATCACGAAACGTTCGAAATTCCCACAACACCAAATGCTAAGGGAGAGAGAGAGAAAAAACGGTCATTTTTTCCGTAAATAGCAGAGCATAAATTGTTCATTCCGTGACCACTCGGGACTCAACTGTTAAACTTCGAAGTGAAAATGAAATGGACTTGAAGATACAGAGTTTAAAATTGTGGAAAACTGGAAATCACCAATAAATCTTAAGAATAACAGTTTAATAAAGTGGCGCGTCCAGCCTTTATATTCGTTCCTTCCTATCTCGAGCGAATCTCGCCTCCCAACAAATATGTATAATAAACTCGAGATATGTGCGCAATAAATGACCCACTAAATTTATTCCTATGTGAGGGTAATACTTCTGTGGAGAAACTTTTCTAGTAAAGAAATTTTACTATGATATCATTTGAGATTTATGGACTATGAAGAGAATATTTCCAGAATTCTGCATTCAAAAACAGGGTCATATTTGAACACGTCAAAGAAAACCAATTTCACGAATAAATGGCAGTAACTAAATCGAATTTCAGTAGATGAAAAAATAAATACGAATTAGAGAAAAATTGCAAGAGCGTTCATTGCACTGCACAAAAATTGGCTGGATGTAGCAATTTTTATTGAATGGTGCACAATTAAGTCCATTCAACCGAATCTCGAAATTGTCAAAGACCAATGACGGTCAAAAATCGCTACCATTTATTTGCTCACGCGTACTTTTTCGTCACTTTCGTAATCAATCGTTCAAATATCAATGATGAAAGTGACTAGACGTAGTAATTGTTCGAACGAATGTATTTTGATGAACGTTCAAAGTGAGAAAAATGTATTAAGAGGGAGACAAACGAAATTTGTGTTTCAGTCAGAGGTTGTTTTCACCTTGGAAATGACAATCAAAGGAAGTTATTTTCATCTGATTGTCTTCCGAATGCGTGCTGAAAAGGAAAGAAAAATATGTTGAAATTGTTGAAAAAATAAAACCATGGAAGAAATGGATATGCTTTTGAGGACGTTCATGTATATGAATACATATTAGATTGGTCGAAGCAACAAGTGGTATAACAACTACCCCGTAATCGCACGAAGCATGAGAATATTTACATAATATCATCTCATCTCCGTATCATTGCTCGAAGCCTCTATGTACACGTGAATCGAGGTTATGTACGTGTTATCGTCTAATAAATTGGCTCATTGTCAAGTCAAAGTCGAGTAGTGACAGAGAGCAAAAAAGAAGAGAAAGAGAGAGAGAGAAAGAAAGAAAGAGAGATTGCTTAGCTTTCTCAACTATTCCGTAGTACATTTGTTTACAAATTTCTTTCATCTAGACATTATTTTACTATATATATGTGAAATAAGCTTTATCCTGCACACTCATTGTTTTTCTGAAACGTATCGCTCTATTACGATCTGTCAACTGGCTTACAACATAAACTAAAGCACCTTCGTAAACCTGCTGCATTGCAATATGACTCTCATCATGCAATTTTTCCATATGCAATTTAATCAATTAATTTACACCCATACCAATTAGGAGAGTCGCACAGTATTCGAAATGTGGGGAAATTATTACTTTATATACCATACACATGCTATTCAAACAGCCTTTTTTCCACGCTTGTTATAATAATTTATTCACAGCGGTCACCAAATCATATTTTTCATCAACTACTACTGCTCACAAGAATTCTTCTTCTGTATTGTCTTCCTACGCACTGTTTCGACTGGCGGTGCTCGACGAAGAATGATTTTAATTTCCCTTGAGTTGCTATCAGTTTTAGGCCTTTCTGTTGGCACGAGTGCTGGGGTCTCTTCAATTTTGTTAGTTTCTTGGTTCATATGTACTTTCATTGAACTTTGCAGATTCTTATACGATGAGACACCTCTTCCTTCTGTAATTGTCAGTCCATCCAGCCTGCTCTTTTTTTTCTTCTTGCATTGCTCTTTTGTACGTGGGATATTCCCGGTTCAGTGCACCATGTTCCTCATTTATATTTTCAGTCCCTACTGTTGATTTTTAAACATGCAATTAACGCATCGAATTTTCGATTCCGTACATTCATTCGCCTTATGATTTCTCGCGCATTTATTAGACAATTTTCTTACCTGGTTCAATTCTTTGCAATAAGATGGAAACTCTAGTACTTGTAGCATCTCTTTACATTCACATTATTAAAAACTCGACATTTTTTCCAACCTACATTGTTTTTTTCTATGTTCAATAGCACACTGTGTGTTTGTTCATCAACTACTATAATGATTTTTTTTCTTCCCTGCCTCGGTCTCTCCCTCTTTTCACCTCGTTCTTTGTCCGTTCTCTTTTTCTAAGAATTCTTTTAATGAACGATACGAATCTCACATCCTTCGAGTGACTCAATCCCGTTCTTCATCTTGATTGTATCAACGAGTTGATCATCTTCCAATTTAATTTTCTTCCTCGTCGATATTTATAATCTTTAATTTTGGTTTCGTCCGCGTTGACTCCGTCGCTTCAAAATCATAACTCATTATGTCTTGCATGGTTTCTTTTAGTATTTCAATTTCTTTTCCTGTTTCACAACCTAGGATCACCGTTCCATCGCTACCTTTCTTCAATTTTATCACGCCTACAGCCATGTTCTTGATAACGACTCTTTTCTTCATTGATTTTTTCGTAGCCTCACTTTCTTGTTGTTTATTTGATCTAATAATTATAGCCTTTTCTTTCTTCTCGTCTTTGAAAACTTGACTATATCTTGTCCTTGCTGCTTCGGGATGCTCCATCTCTTGCTTTATCAATTCTTTAAGCTCTTCCATTTCCTTACTTACGCTTTGCATTTTTTCCCGAATTATTTCCATGATAACTCCACTAATTCCGTTCTTATATGCCATTTCGTCCATTTTATGGTCGTGATTATCCAATTTATTTTTACTCGTGCAGCTGACGGTGTATCGACACTTTTGTCTCCCACTGACGATGATCTATCTCGGCTGGTCTTTCTTTCCATTATTAGAGTTGTCACCTTCTATTGAATTGTATTTCGTGCCTCTTCCTCGAGATCACTTGGTAGCCCCCCCCCCCCCCCCATTCTGTGCCGATCTTGCCATCTGTTTTAAGCTAAAAAAACGAGATAGTGGCTCGAAGACGGAGCGATTCGAAAATGCGACGCGGAGGACGACCAATTCATATCGAGAATTTTCCTAGCGTTTAAACCCGATGGCTCTATTCGTCTAATATTAAATCTTGAAGCTCTTAATGAGTTTATAGACACGTCGCATTTTAAAATGGAAGACAGTAGGACGGCACAGAGGCTCATGTATCGCGAATGTTACATGGTAACGATAGACCTTAAATTAAGTCATGCCTATTACGAGCGAGCATAGAAAACATACATTAAAAAAACTTAAAAAAATTTTTTTTTTTAATTTTCAACAAAATTATTTTATAAAAAAAATACAGAACAATTTTAAAAAAATTTTACAAATCTTGAAAAAACATTATCTTTAAAAAAAAACTAATCTGTATCTATCTTTTAAAGTGTCAAAAGAATCAAATAACAAGTAAAAAATAAAAAACCGAAAAATTGCGCTTGAAATGATTTTGAAAACCGATGCCTCATTCTTCTTATTTGATTCGAACAGCTAAATCAATTGAAAAAAAATCCATCTAATTTACGTGCAGCATTAAAATTTATTATATCAATTCGAAACCGAGTATTTACTAATAAATTGAAAAAAGTTACCACTTGAATTACGTGCAGCACTAAAATTTATGATATCAATCGGTGGACAAGTATTTTATTAATCACTCCAAATTTTGTCATTATTAAATTGTTCTAAGAAGCTTTTAAATTCAAAAAAATCACATGAAAGCTAGTCATTTGTTACTCTATGGTGGCAGAGACTCATAAGAAAATCGATTCTTCTCAGACTTTCAGGATCCTCTAATATTATTCACAATATTCTACGTCGATTGGATCGATACAAATTATGTTTAAATATAAGTTAAAAGTACTTGTCCAGCCCATCACTTTCCATTAAAATTGTTTATACAAACAAAAATTAGGGCTTTTCTAGAACTGATGGAGCACAAATATTCATGCAGATTGAATTTAAAGAGTTATCTTCAAGTAATTATCCCTTAATTGCACTAATTTAATAAGAATGGAAACGAATTGTCCTGTACTATACAAGGGATGTTATTGTGCATCGATGAATAAAAAACATTTTGCACATTAAATATGTTCAAGCTTCCAAAATAACTCCCCAGTTTGTATTGCAATGGCTGCAATTTTTACTTTTCACTTCTTCCAGCGAACGAATTTCATTCGGAATAACCAACCTATACTATTATTAAGAACATTAAACTAATAATAAATAGCATTTCAATAAATTTTTAACCGGACGCTGCAGTACAATTTCGTTTTTTTATGATTGATTTTGATTTGAATGAATAATGATGGGCCGGACAAGTACTTTTAACTTATATTTAAACATAATTTGTATCGATCCAATCGACGTCGAATATTGTGAATAATATCAGAAGCTCCTGAAAGTCTGAAAAGAATCGATTTTCTTATAAGTCTCTGCCACCATAGAGTAACGAATGACTAGGTTTCATGTGATTTTTTTTTGGATTTAAAAGCTTCTTAGAACAATTCCATAATGTTGAAATTTGGAGTTACTCATAAATTACTTGTCCTTCGATTGATATCATAAATTTTAGTCACGTAACTCAAATGGTAACTTTTTTCAATTTATTAGAAAATACTTAGCCTCGAATTGATATAATAAATTTTAATGCTGCTATTTTTTTTTAACGTTGCTACAAATAAGAAGAATGAGACATTGGTTTCCAAAATGATTTCAAGCGCGATTTTTCGGCTTTTTATTTTTTACTTGTTATTTGATTCTTTTGACACTTTAAAAAATAGATACAGATTAGTTTTTTTTTAAAGATAATGTTTTTTCAAGATTTGTAAAATTTTTTTCGAATTGTTCTGTATTTTTTTTATAAAATAATTTTTTTGAAAATAAAAAAAATTTTTTTTCAAGTTTTTTTTATGGATGGAATTATCAGCAAACGAGGGACCATCAATGTACTTGTCCCAACCTTTTTTTTCCTAGGGGAAGTTTATGGTTTGATATCACGTCTTTTTTCTTAAAAGTTCCTTAGTTATGTTCAGTTGACTATAGGATTTTAGTTTAAATTTCTATGAATTATTTATGATTTTCGACTTATAACGTTGGGTTTCACGAAAAAAGACCTATTTTTCGTCAAAATTGTACTGAAAATATTTCATTACAGGTCTGTTCTTGGAGTTTGGTGATTTTTTTCCTTGTACTCTAATATGTTTTGTCAATTAGGAACCAAAGAGCACGGTCGAAAGCGGGTTGGAGGCTGGGATATGATTTTCGGCTTGTAACTTTGGTTTCCACGAAAAAAGACCTATTTTTCGTCAAAATTGTACTGGAAATATTTCGATAGAGGTTTGTTCTTGGACTCTGGTGATTTTTCCCCTTGTCTTCTATTATGTTTTGTCCATTGGGAACTCAAGAGCATGGAGCAATGCTTGTTGCGGGCCCACATATGATTTTCGGCTTATAACGTTAGAAAAAAGAAAGGAACAGAGCAAAAATAGATCAAATTCAAGACACAACAAATCCAACAGAATTGGCCATTTTTGAATGTCGCTTTTGCATTCTGAATCTGGACATTTTCGTGTCATCCAAAACGTGCCATCGATGAAATATATTTCCAAAGTTTGCAAGTGGCCGCTGAGATCCAATTATTTACAGTTTGATAGTTGCAGAAAAAAGGCACCAGGAAACATTTATCATGTCAGAACTCAAAGAAGCAAAAAAACTGAGTGTACTTATTTCAACAGAACAACGGAATTCAAAGACGTTTAAGGTACCTGCATTGGTTTTGGAGAAAAACAATTTCAGGAGAATTTAGAAATGATTTTAGCAATTCAGAAATTTGGCATAGAATTTAGGAAAAGGAAAATTTAGTAATTTATAAAAACTGAAGACTTTGTGATGAATTTTTGAAATTACATGTTACGGTTGGAGTAAAAAATTTGAATGATTGGCACACAAGCTGCGACACAGAAATATGAAAGTTTGGAGGTATTTGCTCCATGCCAGTAATACAAACTTCAATACTATTTGAAAAGAAACACTTCAAAACTTGCTGAACCAAGTTCCAATACATATTACCATAATCAAATATAGGGGGTCATATTGCTGAAGACTTTTCTAATGAATTTTTCACTTCATATTTATGTTATGGTGAGAGTCAAAAAGTAAAATGAATGGCACAATATATAAATTTTATAGTTTGCAGATTTTAGCTGTATTTCAATGATCCAAATCTATAGTATTATAGTGAAAAGTTGTTACAAGTCATGATGTTACATTAAAATGATATAGCGCACATAACATTCAGAAATTCTGTAAGTTTCCATGATGTTGGCAGGTATTATACTTAATCGCATCCAAAACTTAGCAACTGCAGACTTATCGTAATGAATGTTTTCACCAATAATTGCACATTTGCAGTTTGCAGAATAGGAATACTCAACATACACGTCATTTCATAAATATTGTTGTCAAAACTTGTGTTTGCCTATCGCATTCGGAAGATTCAACTTTTCATATTATCAGCAGAAAAAGCATCCAAAGACTTTTTGGAACAAGTTTTAAAATTTATTACTCGACAGACCAGGTGGAAAAAGAATAACTACACTTATATCAAGACCAGAAACTGTATTGAGAATCTGATGTACAAAATGTGCGATTGATGATCATAGTTGGAAACCTCATGAATCACGTTACCACAATCAGCATGAAAAAAGAGTAGAAAATCATAGGACACATATTAGGCAACCAATTAATAATATGCAGAGTCAAAACAAGGATCGGAAAGAACAGAACCAAACTCAATAGGAAGCAAAATATGAGAATATTCAAAAATAATGATGACACAAGAAATAAATTAGAAAACATTTATTCGATTGGAGTTTCTCACATTATACACTAACAGTTCTGTGTGTTCTTGTTTTATTAATTATCAACCATAATATTTCAGATCGCAAAAAGAAAATTTGACGTTATAGGTTGACGAACATTTTTCCTTACAACTTCCAGACCTATTTTTGATAAACTGATTTGCCTTATTTATATTATTCACTAACTATGCGAACGTTTGTTACATTTGTCCCGCACTTCGTAACGTCAAACCCCGGCCGGTTCGTTACCACACAGCTATCAAAGGGATCTCGTATGTATAACCTACATTATTACACATGATATATAATCACACAACTGACGATATATTTACACTGGACAATATTCCGCACACTCTGGTTTAATTGAAAGATTATCTCAGTTGACACTTATTTCCAATCGAACGAAATAATGAAATCTTGAAAAGTTTCGTTGACATATGCATCGCGCATTTTTTATTTTCACACACAGATCACAGTCTACATTTACGCGGCCGCTTTTATACCGGTTAAGTATACCATAAGTTTTAACAAAATAAATATTAATATACACTTCGTTAGATGACGCGAAAATTATTTTTATTTTCCCGCACGCACTTCATAACATCATAACCCCAAACGTCAACATAACGTGAAACTTCGGTTGGTGACTTTCGAGTGCTTTCGAGCTCTCGAGCTTCTTAGCTTTCCGCCAAACTTCCTTGCTCTTTTTATTGAGTGTCGTTGGCCCAAAAATTCTCTCACCCTTTATTGGTTGCAACAAAATTTCTCTCACCAGGGATTGGTGATCATGGGGGCCAAAAAGCCTATGTTTGTAGCGCTTGGAATACGCGTATACAGATACGTCAAATCCTGAATGTGATAACTTTTGCATAATCTTAAGCCCGTGCAAAGTTTTTTCTCAGAAATTAAGACACCGATCATGCTGATTTTGGGCTCATTCGACAGAGAACTTCTCAATTAGCTAAAAGTTCAATTTTCAAAGCCGTACTTAACTCATGAGCTTCGCAATTAAAGAAAATCACATGCCAATTTTACCCCCACCACCGCGAATCGTTTTATTCAGAGAAAGTATAAGTCTCGGCGAGAGCCTCAGGCCAGCAGACGACAGGGCTGTCAATGTACTCGTCCCGAGACTCTACCGAGTCTCTTGATATTTATGCTTTTCGTTCCAAGGTCAATTTTATTAATTGACCGTGCTACCATTTTGCTTGAACTGCACCCCGTTAATTTTTACAAAAATAATGAAACCTATTGTTACATTTCTAACGAAAAAAGGGCTCATGTCCGTTATATATCTCGACGGTATATTACTTTTCGGTCACTCGGTAACAAATTGTTTAGACAACGCCAATCAAACGATAGCGCTTTTAGAAAGTCTTGGTTTCATTATTAATTATGAAAAAAGCAGGTTATCTCCATAGAAAAAATGTATATTTCTAGGCCTGTGTCTAAATTCCGAAAAAATGCAGGTCGAACTACCTCCGGACAAACGGCTAAGCGTATCAAAACTAATTCGTATATACCAAAATACCAAAAGATGTAAAATTCGCGATTTTGCTTCATTTATTGGATCTCTTAGATTTCGTTGTCAAGCAGCAACATATGGTTGGACATATTTGAAAAATTTCGAGAGAGAAAAAGTTATAGCACTCGAAAAATGTCATGGCAATTACGAAACCGTTATCGAAATTAACCCCGAGTTACAAGCTGATTTTAAATGGTGGAAAAACAATATACACAAAATAGTTAAGCCAATACGCAATCCCAAATTTTCGCTGGAAATTTTTTTTGATTCATCGTTGACGGGGTGGGGGGCGTATTGCAAAAAAGAAAAAATTCACGGTTTTTGATCTCAAGAGAAACGTAAGCTTCACATAAATTGCCTAGAGTTGCTTGCAGCCTTTTTCGCGCTGAAAAGTTTCGCTAAAAATTTGATTTGCAATGTACTGTTAAGAATTGACAATACAACAGCAATTTCTTACATCAATCACATGGGTGGTATGGGCAGTACGAAATTGAGCGAGGTAGCAAAAAAGATATGGCTATGGTGCGAACGTCGCAATATTTTGCTTTTCGCTTCCTATATTCAGTTAAAAAATAATTGTGAGACGGATTTTGAATCTAGATGATTAGAGCCTGAGACGGAATACGCGCTATCGGAACAAGCCTTTCGAAGAATTCGGAAAGTATTGGGCAACCCGGATATCGATTCATTCGCTAGTCGAACTAACAAAAAATGTAATACTTACATTTCATGGAAAAAAGATCCAGGGTCAATCGGCGTCGACGCATTTACAGTCGATTGGACGCGTTATTTCTTTTACGCTTTCCCCCCCTTTATTTATTATTTATTATTATATTATTATATATTATTTATATTATTATATATATAATACAATATATTATAATATTATATATTAAAACGCTAAGAAAAATAGAGCAGGAAAACTCACGGGGTATTTTAGTAGTACCGGACTGGCCGTCACAACCCTGGTACCCGTTATTTATAAGCATGACAGGATCGAAACCTTTAAGATTTAAACCAGACATTGATCTACTACGTTTGTCTAACAGGGAACCCCATCCACTGTGGCCACAGTTGTCGCTACTAGCGGGGATTTTATCAAGAAGGCGCTAGCGAGGAGAGGAATATCTGATAGGGCAGCAACAATCGCCTTGGCCTCAGTCTCTAAGTCAGCGTCGAAGCAATACAAATGCCCGATAAAAAAATGGCGTCAATTTTGTGTTCGAGAGAAGCTTAACCCCTTATTGATAAATTTCACAGCACTTCAAGATTTCCTCGCTGAAGAATTTTTTAACGGGACTTCGTGCACGACGATCAATTGTTATAAATCGGCTATGTCATTTGCATTTGGCTCGAACGTTGCAGAGAGTCCAGGGATCAAAATAATCTGTAAAGGCGCATATAAGCATCGCCCACAAAAGCCCAAGTATAATTCTACATGGGACCCGAAAGTTGTACTCGAACGTCATGCCACATGGAGGCCAAATAACGATATTACATTGGAACAGCTGTCTAGCAAACTTGCAACACTGTTAGCGATAGTGACGGGGCATAGAATACAGACATTGTCGCTCGTAAATATTAATGATATAGATGTATTGAAAGATAAGATAGAAATTAAGATTCCTGCGCTAATAAAAACCTCAGGCCAAAAGAAAAAACAGCCCGTACTAACTTTGCCGTTTTTCGATAAAAAAGAGATTTGCGCTGCTCAAACGTTACTCGATTACCTAAAATTAACACAAGAAATTCGCGGAGAAACGGAAATTCTATTTATATCGTTCAAAAAACCACATAAGGCTGTGGGTATGCAAACTCTAAGTAAGTAAATGGATTTAAAAAGTCTTAGAAGAGAGCGGAATTAAGGGAACCGCCTACATTAGAGGATCAAAAAAATCGATTTTGTTTTTTGCTTAAATCGAAAGTCCTTCATGTATAGTATATGCTCCTAAAGTCCCAAATCTAAATCTAAACTAGAAAAGGTTCAAATAGCCTGTGTATTATTCGTGCTCCAGGCGCTCCGAAACAAGCGCTAGGTCAGAATTTGCAACGGTCGGGGAGTGCAGGTACACAGCCATCTGCCATTTCTAAAGGCATTGTCAGTGTGAAAGTTTAATACATACAGTATTGATTGTGTGTCTTTCAAAAGGAACCGTGATGTACGTAGTATATATTTTGATGTCCTTCCCGCCGAACTTTAGTATGAAAACCGTTGCCGCAGCGTAAACACATTTCATATTTTCTGTGCTTTTGCTCGCTATTCTTCTCTGGCTTTCCGAATTATTCAAGTTCTCGCGATTTTTGAGCCATGTCTTCATATCCGAAAAGTGCGAAAGACGATTTGGATCGTGCGTCAAGGCCAAAAAAAAGACGTTTCCAAGGAAATCGTTTTACGAATAAAAATAGGGAGCCTGTCGGACAGAGCGCGTCTGCTCGAAAATTAGAAACGGCGCCCCAAGAAGATGTGTGTGTAAAACTCACGCATATTAATAAATCGAGTTCATTACCGTTTTTTCTGCTATTAGCGAACTCGCTATATGCAAAATATGTAAGAAAAACTTGAATTTTGAAGAAACGGGAACTCGCGGTCTCGGTTTCAAAATTGCTGTGAAGTGCGCATGTGGAACTCAACTGATTGATTCCGGACCATTGCGAAACACTGGCTACGAAATAAACCATAGGGTTATATTTGCCATGAGACTTTTGGGAATCGGTCTACGAGGTTTCAACTTGTTCGTTTCAATTATGAATCGATGAAAATGGTGTTTGACGCCATGTGCCTACGAGTAGTTGAGCAAGAAAAGGGAGAAAATGAAAAAAAGGAGAGGCCGTTGCTCGATTTCAAAGTTTCCGGCCATGGAAGTTGGAAGAAGCGAGGATTTACCTCTCTGTACGGTGTTACAACATTGATCGCCTCTTACAGCGGTAAAGTGATTGATCTGGTGGTGAAGAGTTCGTATTGTCAATCGTGCGTTGCTTGGAAAGGGAAGGAACAGACAAATGAATTTCAAGAATGGTACGAGACACACGAGGAAGAGTGCTCGACAAATCATGTTGGTAGCGCAGGCAAAATGGAAGTTGACTCGGTGAAAGAAATGTTCTCGGCTTCGGAAAGTAAATACGGCGTACGTTACATGATCTACATCGGCGATGGGGACTCTAAAACGTTTAAAGCTATCCTCGATTTAAATCCATACGGTGATGATCATGTTGTTATGAAGCGTGAGTGCGTGAATCACGTGGACAAACGTATGGGTACACGGCTTCGTAATTTAAAAAAGAGAAAAAGCTCGGAGGAAAAGGGAAATTCACCGACAATCTTATTTAAAAAATCACAAAATATTACGGTCTTGCCATTATGAGAAACAGCGACTCTGTGGAAAACATGCAGAAAAATATAATTGCAACATACTGGCATTTAATTTCGACGGACGAAAATCCCAAACATCAAAACTGCCCCGCAGGAGGAGACAGCTGGTGCAAGTTTCGTGTCGCAAAAAGTCGTGGAATTCCATACACCCACCCACCTCCTCTCGATGCTACTGTCGCGAAGAATATTTTCCCCATATTCGAAGATCTTTCTAGAAAAGACTTGCTGGAGAGGTGTGTAGGTGGACACACCCAAAACGCGAACGAGAGTTTCAACGCGACGATTTGGCGACTGGCACCGAAACACCTCCACTGTGGTCGTAAAATTGTCGAAATCGCCGTTTGGATTGCCGCGGAGTTTTTCAACGAAGGCTACACATCTGTGCTACGGATTATGGCGAGCATGGAGAATTACAATTGGGCCGGTTTGCCGAGAAGTCGCGTCCAGGGTCGACGAAGAGCGCACGAGGAGTGGAAACCGTCGAAGCAGATCGGTCGGACTCGCAACGGCAAAGATTCAAAAAAAACAACAAACTGAATTAAACGAACTATATGAAGATGAGGAGGGACTTCCATATGGACCGGGGATAACAGATTGATCGAAAACTGCAGGTAAATAAACGATAATAAGTTTTAATCAACTATTTTTCGGGTCCGAAAACTTTGAACGCGTTTTTCTCGAAACGATGTTTTTCAAAATGGCGTACACGATTAAAGAAAAACTACTCAACGGATCAACTTGTTTTTTTTTTTTTAAATTGAAGCTTATTAAATTGTCTTCTATGTGAACTAAAGAGTTCGATTTAAATTCTCGCTAAAAAATAGTTATTAACAAAACAAAGTGGAAATTTTCCGAAAAAAATGAACTTTTTTGTTTGAACAGGGACTTTTTTTATTAATTTCAACAAAATAATGTTTTTTCTTAGTTCACACAGAAGGTATACTCATAAACTACAAAAAGATTTCTATACATTTTTGTTTCAGATGGTTCTATGAGGCGGTATCATGTACGCCGTGGAGGAGAAAATATTTCGGATACTCCAGCTGAATCCGATATAATCCGTCGCCGAATTAATAAAATTGAATAAAAAAATTTGTATATATACCTATAGATATACACAATAAACAGTTAAAAATTCAAAATGATCCGTGCTGTACCTTGTTTGAAAAAAAATCATGAAAAAGTGCTTGATTTTGCCCTCGACACGCCTCGACATCTGCGGCAAAACGCGTGGGTGTCAATATTGATACGATTAGGGCAACAGCGGGCTGGACTAAAGAATCCAAGACCTTTGCGAAGTTTTATGATCTAAACATCGTACAAGATAAAACAGAATTTGCCAAGGCAATTTGGAGCTTATAAGATTACTATGTAAACATTACTATATTAAACATGACTCTGCGAGTTATAATATCAACAATATTTAAAAAAAAAAGAATTAACTCGTACACACTAAGAGTTAGCTAGAAATAAAATTTCGCCTCAAGCGTGAAGTGTAATAACCGAAACAGTAAGTGTGTGAAACAGTAAGTCGTAATGTAACTTTAAACATCTACCAAGTGATATCGAGGAAGAGGCACGAAATACAATCGATCGATTAAACGAACTTACCTGTAAGTGAAGTTCAATCGTAATTGTATGGAGGGCCTCTTCCGAAGAGATCAGTTCCGACCGTAAAATAATGCAATTTTCGTTTGATGCCATAGCTGATTTAAATCAGCCCCATAAACGTTACGACTGACTTTAAATAATGAGGCTAGTGTCCGAGAGTGGCCGCCGCGAGGGCGCGAGGGAGCCACTGTCTCGTTTTTTAGCTTAAAACAGGTGGTAAAATCGGCACAGAGTGGAGGACTACCAAGTGATCTTGAGGAAGAGGCCTACCATACAATTACGATTCACTTACAGGTAAGTTCGTTTAATCGATCAATAATTTGCTCATATGAACTTGGGTACTAATTCTTTATGCTCATTTGGCACTTTATGCTTAAACTTACACCCCGGGTGAAAGAAGCGTTTCACGCAGGAACTTGCACTTTAACACATTTGTTGTTATGTATTTTTTACACGCTGAACACACAGATTCGTCAAAATCCTTCACCTCTACTGTAATTGAGTCATTGTCATTCATACCGTTAAAAAATACCGCCCATATCAATACATAGGAGTTAAGACCCGCAACGTGTATTACACACGTCCGGGATTCAACGTCCCAGCCACGTTGCACTTTTGGCCACCGCTCGACACCTCGCAATTATAGGCGAGTGCGTGTCGTTAGTTATCACTGATCAAAATCACAAAGAAAAAAAATCGATTTTACACTCGTAAATCAAGTTATTTTAGCAAAATTTACACTAATATAACTCCCTCTGATGAAACACAACTTTTAACAACCGACATTTTTCGAAATGCAGCTGTTCCAAGCGACTGTTCCCGAATAGAATATCAACTCAGTAATATGGGCAAAGAAATGGGACCACTCAGGCTCCATTCCTTGGATATAAATGAAAAAAATTGATTTATGGTCCTAGTTTCCGGAATTTCTTCAAAAAAATTTTCCGGGGCACAATGGACACAACCTCCAAGAGGCATAAAAATTGAAATATCGAAATTTTTCGAAATGTAGCAGTTTAGCAAACAGAAAAAAAGCTCACCAAGACAGCCAAGTCCTCGTCTTTTGAAGACGTTTCTTGCATTTTTTGCGAAAGGTTATATTCGTCGTCCTCGGAAGATTGGATTTATTGTGTAACATGACAAAAATGCGCACACACCTTGTGTACACATGTTGAAGACTAAGATGTCAGCTATAAGTGCGATTTTTGTAAAAAATGAATAAAAAAACTTTTTTTCCTTATTCGTACTTTGATTGAAAAAGCGAATAGATAGTGAAAAAATAGTTTGGGATCAATTTTGCTTTGAAACTTGAATTTTTTAGGGATGGCACCGTGGAATTCAACAATTTACCATGATTTATAGTCAGGACATGATTTGGAACCGAAAAAAAAATGTTATGCATTTTATGAAATTTCAGTTTCGGGAAAGTCCGTTTTGCCCCATGTGTTCATTTTGCCCCATATTACCCTAAGTGCGAATATTAAAGAAAAATTTCACTCCCAAAGATGTTAACGGAGTGCACGATTAACTACCATCTGCTAGCTTATTGGACTTTTTTTTTAATTTGACTACTATATATCTTTTTTTGAATATACTTTTTTTGGATTGACTACTATCCGCTAGATTAGTTTGGACAAAATTTCGAACTGTCCCCAATTTTACTCAATGGACCAGTCTTCAAGGTAAGTTATAAAAAATCACGGTCAAACCATTTTCGAAGGTCATTATACAAGTATGTTGAAAACAGGTACTTCTTCATGGATTTTTGCAGATAATGCTAAAATTGAGAAAAGAAGTTGGTCAAGGAATGCTACAAATAGTTACGTGGTTTTTTTGGAACAAACGAAAAATAAGATTTTTTACCAAGCAACTATTTCATGAGCAAATTATTTTAGACTACATATCGCCATGCTTTGCTATAACATGGGGAAAAATACTGATCGTTTTGTATCATCCGAGTACTTACACAACTTAATATTGCCATACTTTGTTATATTACGGAGGAAAAATGCCGATCGTTTTGCATCATCCGAGTACTTACACAATAAATTGACATGTTTAATACACGAGCTATGAATTCCATACAAAAAGTCGAAAGATCCCCGCCAAAAAACAGCAAAAATGCTGTAAAAAAAGTGAGACAAATACATTTACTTCCCTCGAAAGTAGCCTCACGAAAAGTTGTTAAATACATCCCCAAAAGTAGCCCCACAAAAAGTTGTTAAATGAATGAAACCGATGAATAAAAAGCATCAATATAATCAAATACATTAACCTTATTAACCTTGAGTGAATATTTTTTTAATTAATTGAAAGTATAGTTGTTCTACACAAAAAAAATCGATATAAATAATTATAAAAAAAAATCCCGATACGAAAATAAACCTCAAACGAAAAAAAATTTGACTGAAAAAAAAATTGAAAAGAAAAAAATTGACCGAAGTACTTGGCCAGTGTTTGTTCACATAATTCTTATTATAATGTATTGATCATTACCATAAACTCGTCAAGTACTTCGGTCAATTTTTTTCTTTTGAATTTTTTTTCAGTCAAAATTTTGTTCAATTAATTTTTTTGTTTCAATTATTTTATTTTCCTTGAATTAAAATAATTTTTTCCTTCAATAAAAATATTAAAACGATAATGTGGACTGAGGCGACGTTTTTTGTGCCTATTTTACCTCATTTTTGTATTTATTTTGAATTTTGCTAAAAGTTCCTTGTTTCTTGACGTTCTACTTTAACGGAACTTGGTTGAAATTTATGAAACAAAATTAATCAATTGAAGAAGAACAAACGCACTATTCTCATCACACTCATTTTTATTTGAAATAAGAAAAAAAATCTTATGACGAAAATAATTCAGATTAAAATTTGAGTCAAAATCCACGACTGAATTCTTCGATGGAGATCGAAATGGGATCAGTTTATTCGAAATCTAGAACAACATTTTCAGTGCCACTAAAAGACATTTTCCTATCCCAACCATAAGCAATGTTGAGCCTCGGAAGGAACATCGTCGGAGAAAAACTTTAATTCTAACGAGTTCGCAAGCTCATGGGTGGATATGGCGAACATTGCCAACGGCTGGGATAGGTAAAATGTCATTTGGTGGCACTAAAAATTATGTTAAAACGCCTCGAACTGCTATTGTTTTATTGAATACACATTATATCCATTTTCCTTGGTGTTACCGAAAAAGCAAAAAAGTTCTGATGTTTCTCACTTCCAGATATGTATCCTTAAAAAATAAAAGTATATCATGAAGTTATCATATATGGTATAAATGAGATAAAATTGTATAAATATCACATATGTTGGAAATATTCATATTTTCAGTGATAATAACTATTCCATATCTCATCTCGAGCTGATAGGTCAATTTATTGATTGAAAAATAAACGCAATTTTCAAAAAAAATGTTTTGTTTCTTCAATTTTGGGTTTTTGAAGCATGTTATCAGCCGAATAACGAAATTTTGCACAGTTCCAATGGAGAAAAAAAATTTTCTAAATTTTCGGGGAGTTGTTCCGCTTTACCCGTCAGTTCCGCTTTGCCCTACTCTTCCCTATATTTGTGTAATATCAATAAAATAATTAAAACATTTAGTCATTTGGATGGTGGTTCATTGTTAAAATATTCAAGCTTAGTATTTTTAGATCCTCTGGTCTTTCGTAGGAGAGATCAGTATGGAGGTTTGTGCATGGACTGCCGGATTTTGGTTGGAGCGGGAAAGACCTCCAGATTCCCCAGAATTGCTACCCGAGGAGTTTTGCACTAACGCAATTTTCAAGAACGAATACTCTCCTCGGATTTGTGAGCATCTAGTACTAGTAATCGGGCATTTGTTTGACACCATTTTCATAGGAATAAGGAGGAGTAGGAGGAGGAGAATCGAAAGGTTGGGAGCCTTTTAGGCATACAGGTGGTGCTCCGGTGGCACGAGAACGCTCCATCCGCGTATCCTTCTGGCTGATTTCTGTCACACCAGAAATCGTACCAGGGGATAAAGCTGTCCGGTTATACAATAAATATCAATCATGTACATCATAAAATATCGAAGAAAAAGCAATGAGTTTACCCATGCGTACATTTTGCCATTTCTAATTTGAGAGTCGCTTAAAAAAGAATTAGATAATTTCTTCATCAAGTGCTAAATCATAAAACAATAGAGTAAACTTATCCTTATCAGACCTACGTGAAAATCCAATTGTTTGTGTGGTTATGTTGATGTTATTGTTCATGGTTTATAATTTTTTTTTTAATTATAAATGAAAGAATTTGTCAAGTTTTCCCCCCGAGAGGGAGAAAATTGGAGAATACGAAAAAAATTGAATATTTGATCGGCTACACGCTTTACAACCACGTTCGACAGAATACTGGAGATTGATATAAAAGACGTATACCGGCTCCGTTGGCTCCGACACAATTGATAACGAATCATGCAACATCATCGCATTATATATCATCGTTACACAGCGCGTATCATCACTCGATCGTACATCTTAAGCGCACCATGCACCTTCATACCAAACATATACTACCCTACGAACCATACGCTCTATCAAGTAGGATCGAACAGAACACCATCGCGCAATACAAACATCCATCATTATGACGCATTAGTACCTCAGACATAATCACGTCACACACTACATGAACCATGCATTATATCGCACCACGTATACAACAAAGTATTTGAAAATTTCAACAAGACTTTATTTTTTGAAATCGTGAATGGACATTTTTCTTGTATAGGAACCATGCGTAGCGTCTACAGTGATGCTATACGCCGCCAATTCCAAAATTTTCTAGGTGCAATTTAAAGCAGGCGCATATAGGAATTATTAATTTTCGCATTATTTAACAGAATAAAATATTATTTTTTATAATTTCTCGATCGAGAAAATATTGCTGCATTCGAAGGTGTTCTAATGCAGAATTTCGACGTTGAGACGATTAACTACCAGTAAAATTTTATTGTTTCCTGGAGGACACAGGAAACAATGGAAAAGTTAGAAGGGGTCAAATGAATCAAAAGCTTAAACACCGTCAATTCATCCACTAAATTTTTTGTTTCTACGACGTTTAAAACGTCATTCGATTGAAACAGTTTTTTTCCCTTTACGTAATTGTGGTCTCCAATGCGATTGTTGTTGATCGGACGAAAACCGTATTTGATTATTTTTAACATTATTTTTTTCCGAAATTTTAATTGTTTTCAATGTTTTCACAGCCAAAATAGCACCGGACAAATTAAGCATTCAGACACAAGAGCGCGCACATCGGCAGTAATGCTGCTCTCTATAGCTCACGCACAGTCCTTATACATACAACAAAATTCTTGCTCCCCAGCACGAATAAATTCTTTATCCTTTTAACTAAAAGTTATTGTCGGTACCAAGAAACTTTATTCTGACATTGAACATTTTCTTCAGTAAAGTGAAAAATTTTAGCGAACACGTACTACTAAATATTTCGATTTTTTAATGGATAGTCGTTTTGATTATGAGCCGAGTACCCAACGACCCTCCCCTAAGAACGCATTACCCAATCATATACACAATGACTGGATCGTCCGTACGATTTTATCACACCGTTGTCACAGTGTGATGAAATCATACTACATGGAACCACGGCATAGGGGATTGTCATGCTACACATAATCAGATACCATGGACCCGCGGGTCACATCGCACGTATCAATAAATACGGAAAACATACACCGATAAACGATGATACAGCAACTTTAGCAATTATTTGTTCATTAAACGCAGAATTAACTAAAAATAGTTTTGTCATAAAATTTTGAAGATGAATTTGGGGAATTAATAAAATAAAAGTGCGCTTTACAACGCATGCGCAAATCGAATGTTCTGAAACAAACCGCTATGCGAACAACATTTTTTTTGGTCAATTTTAATTCTTAATGATTGATTTTGTTATAAAATGAAACTTTTGTAAAAATTGTTGAATATAATTAATAACGTTCAATTTCGATCATTTCATGATAAAATAATAACGAAAACTTAAAAAACGAACTATCCTCAAATTTTTCTTTGAGTGTCTGGGATATTGGTGGCGTTCTGCGACGTTTGCAGCCCGTAGTCCAGGGTTCATTCCCTAACCTCAAAATTTCCGAATTGTTGTTGCACGGGACATTAAAGGGGTTCGGTGACGTTCTCATCCCGTGGTCCGTGGACAATCAATTACTTAACCTCACGGATGCTCAGGATATTGGTGAGACTCGGCATCGTATCGATCCCGTAGTCTGGAGTCGAAGGGGTTATCCTAACCTAACTCTTTTTATTCTTTTTATCTTGGTAGAATCATGGATGATCTTTTTCGTAAATTCAATAGTAACTTTTGTAAATTTTTGTTGTTGGTAAATTTTCAATTCAAAATTAAAATTAAACGAGTCCGAGTCAAATTAAATCGTAATTTTTGTACAAAATGTAAATTTTATAAATTTATTGATAATTCATAAGGCGGCGGTACGAATTATAGTATATATTCCTCCAATTTAACCGAATAATATTTTTATGATTGCATAAACTCAGTAACACTTTTGAATTATCAAATCTTTTTGAGTTTTTATATTTTTTGGATTTTCTTTAAGCCGAGCGTAAACCGGAAAGTGTAAAACGTAATTAAAAATTGATCTTGATCATAACCGCGAGCGCAACATAATTTCCTATAATCGGAAAGCGCGATTGCGAATTTTCCAATTCAAAAAAATCAAAAACAAATTTTTGTGTAAAAATCGTTTGAAGTTGAATAAATTTGAATTGTTAAATTTTAAAAAACACAAATTCCGCGTTCTCACGGTTCCTTTATACCTGCTCCTTTTTTATTATAGAGTTATTTTTCCCCATGGAATTTCACGTCTTCAGGTTATTATTGCGTGTACACTGTGAGAATCTAAATCATTCAAAAATAACTATGTCAAACAATGATTAACTTCTCCGAATGAAATTAAAAAATTACAGAAATTAAATTTTTCACGGGCATCCTATTTTACTTTCGGTTTTTTCTTGTATTGGGGCATTTGGATTATTTCAAAACAGAAAAATTATAACCATATTTTTAACCATGGGGAAATATGGAATTCCACAAAAGCAAAAAGGTTTCGCGATATTGCAATCAGTGAAATAGTACACTCGAATTAATCGTGCCCGGAACTCACGTTTCACATTGTTAAACACGATTGTAAGACAAAATGAATAATTGAACCAGCCCTCAATAAACGAGAATATCGAATGATTTCCGTCATTATAATTCAATTAACTGGAGAATTTTTATCCTTTTTTTCCAATACAGTTGTTGGATAGAAGTTGACGATAGAAGAAAGAATATTGGTTGGACGAAAAATCTGAATAAGATGAAATTTTCATCATTAAAGATGCGAAAGAAGATAGATGGATCTGAAGATTGGAATAAGGTTGAAGAAGGATTAAAAATTGTATATGAGAATGTACAATGAGTTGGAGAGGACTTGACTAAATTGGTACTGCACCCACCGCTACTGTGAATATTCATACGTAGAATTACGATATGTAATGAAGTAAAGGTTTTACGTATTATAAAGAAAAGTGGGGGTTGCGAGGGTGAGATCTCGAGGGAAATTCATCATGGTGAGTTCGCTCGAAGGTTTCAAGTTTCACCATTCTATTTTTTTCTCTCGGCTTTCGTGTCTTTCTTTACGTGAAATATTAATAAAGGATGTGTCGCACATTGTACTGTAATTAACAGAGTAGGGAGGAAGAAAATATCCTGTAGCAACGAAATTAATCGAAACTCGCGCGTGTCAGCTTGAAATTGTGACAGTTTATCGCTCGTCTTACCAACCATGGCTTATAAACATTGAAAATGTTATATTTTACAAATATACAAGAGCCTAATTTTCTCATGAGATCCAGCATTGTTGCCACAAAAACATAATTGAACAATTTTTTTTACGCTCCCCCCACTCCAGTTAATAAATGATAATTTCCATATTTTCCACACCCACGTCTCGCTCGTTATTCCGCCATAAAAATATTCCCCAAACACCTCGGAATTATGACAAATTTTATGCGAGTTTAGGGGGGAAAATTCTGTTGAAAATATCGTCGTAATAGAAGGGTGAATAAGAATTTCCCTATCAAATTCTCCTGAGAAAAAAAAATCCATTTTTTTTAAATTTTTTTCCACTCGCTCGCAATCTCATCGAGATAGCCAATCCGGCACCTATGTGTTATTATGACCCGGTCTATACATACGTCGTATATCCTCGGGTTTCTCCTTTCGCTCTTTTCCTCTTGCCCAGCAGGGTTTTTACTGTAACATACCCGCAAACTTTGTGTGCGTGCTTTTTCTTTAGTTTTTTTTTAAGCAAGTATTCCGAACGTACTCGCGATGGAATTATACCGGGTTTACGTACGTCATACATTGTGACGAGTGAAAGAGAGAGAGAGGAAGAGAGTGCTTTTTTCATGCTGTCGGGAAATTTACACAACGCTCTCTGGTGTATCGATCGAGAATAAAACTCGGAGGACAAAGACGACGTTATATATATATATACACACACACATAAGTATGTGAATATGATATACGTGTTTTATAATTTGTTTTATAATTCGTGTTCTTAGAACAAATTTATGAATTCCGATAGTAAAAAAATGAGACATAAACACACAATTTCCGTAATTATATTGTGAAGATATAAATGATTCGTATAATTAACATAATTGGAGGTAAAACGATGAACTGCTACTCCAAGAATTATCCGAACTTAATAACGCTCGTAATGGAATAATGAATTAGAACTACCGGATAACCTCGAATCAATTGATTCACTATAACCATACAATATTCACGATAGAAAAATTTACGGGATAATGATATATCGGTATTTGAAACCCTGTTCGATAATTATATTTTTTCCGACGTCAAAAGAGGCGACGACATTTTTTTCAGCGTTCTCTGACTGACTGGAAAGGTTTGAAAGATAATAGAGTAAAGTTAAACTCGTTACTCATGGAAATGCGAAGTAATTTATCTCGGGAAGCTCTCCGAAATAGCGATGCTAAAATGTAATGTGCCATGACCTTTTGACGTGAAACGAAAGGTGCAGAATAATAGCGGAGGCGGAAAAACCGGTGTGTTTTTATTTTTTTTTCTCTTTCCGTAGGAGGAGAAAAAATGTCGTGAGTAAATAAGAAAAATTAGTTTGCTCGATACGAATCTCTGCCCGAGAACAGAGGCTACGAGGCGAGGGAAAATTAAGGTTCAGCAAATAATAAGAATCAGCAGTCGACTGTCGTCTGAACCTCGAAAAAGTTTGAGATCTGTATTGGATTTGGGTCGAGATAACCAATTCCATCATCATCGATGAACCGTTTCTTTTTTATCGGATGATCTTTCGCTGATATATTTATACTTGTGTGGTTGTGAAATTATGGTTCCACATCAATAGAGGACGTCAATGAATAATCAACGTTCATTTAATAATACAGGGAGAATTATGCGAGTATAATCAAGGAAATATGACAAGAAATAAATGCGTCTATAGATATTAATGAGGAGAGCTGAAATTTAAACCGAGTTGGGAGCGCAACTTTATCGTCGGTATAAAACAGCGATACTCAAATGGTAAAATCAAGAAAACTCACCAATTTGAGGAACATCGTATTGGCGATTACCCCTCGCCGATCTGAGCAGGAACTGTGAAGCGATACTCGCCCCGGGGCCCGTGGGTGGCCCGGATTGTGACTGAGGCCCGCTTCCGGACCATCCTGAGGGAGTAGCTCTTGAATTGGAGCTTTTCGAACGCGCATCATTCCTCTTTCGAAGAAAATTATCGTTGTTGAGCCATCGGTCGTCGACCGCGCTGTCGCGTCTTTTCGTCGTCGAGTGATCGATCCTTGTCAGAAAATTAGAAATCTCGTTGCTCTCGGCATTGATCCAGTCAGCAGGATTTCGGAGATCCTTGGAAAAGTCGTGGTCGCGGTACGAGAAGAACGGGGCTTCTGGCCGATCGCTGAAAACTCGAGGGGCGTTCCACGTGACCGGGGCTTCCGCCGGTATTGTTCGGTCAGCTCTATAAACAACCTCGATAGGTAATTTCGCGTATTTCCTCGTTAATTCAGGCCCGTTTCTTCTCCCATTTAACGATAATCTGGGAGGAGCATGAAGGTTCATTTGATCGTGATAATTAGGGATCATAAGTCTCAAAATGTCATCGCTTCTGTCCTTTATATTGGGCGGTTTGCCGGAAACGAGAAGATCTCGATTACGTGGATATAGAGTATCGAGTACGGCGATAGCGAATTCATCGAGAAATCCTTTCTCTCGAGCATTTCGTACCTTTCTGTCTTTTTCTTTTTCTTTCCCTCTCCTCTCTCTCTCGTTGTCGTCGTCGTCATCGTCGTCTTCCTCCTGCTCCTCTTCCTGTTCCTCTCCCTCCTCTTGCTCGATGCGTCGATCTCGTTTATCTTCAAACCTTTGAAAGTTGGACTGTTGATTGAATCCCACCAGAGGCAGTTGCTCTTCGTATCTGTGAGAGCCACTATTTTCAAACTCCAACAGATGAGAAACAGTCGCCATCGACTGCAAACTTTTGCTTTCTTCGTCGACCCTCGTCAAGCGATTTTCTTGACGAGACTTGAAACCCTGCCCGGACGACGTGGATTGTGGTTTTTGTTGCTGTGACGACGAAGACGAGGATGACGAAGAGGAGGACGCCGAGGATGAGGAGGATGTTCCGTGCATACCGGTTGGCCGATTTCCTAAGCTCAAGGCAAGACCGAGACTGACGTAACTAAGAAGCCAAAACATTTGGCTCGACATTTTCCTTCGATTCGTTTGCCACGCTTATCCAATTTTTAATTCCCTTTTTCTATCTTTCACTCACAATTCTTCCTTCCTCTCTTCAATATTCTCCTTTACTTTATCCCTCAGATTCGTAACTCTTATTTTCTTTTTCTCTTTTACTCTCTTCAACAAATAGATCCCTGTTGATTTTTTTATTTTTCTTTTTCTTCTTTTCTTTATCTCTTCCCACTCGGACTAATTGAAGCCGATTTTTTAGTCGAGCAGTCTTCGGGCCTGTTGTGTCGTAAGTTCACGACGTTTATAAGCTACGAGGAAGAACGCATTGGAGTTGACTCGTGAGTGTTCTCATTCATCAATGTGATCGAACCAGGAAGATATAGCAAAAGTTTGAGAGTTTGAGAGAGAGAGAGAGAGTGAGTGAGAGAGTGTGTGTATGTGAGTGAGAGAGAGAGAGAGAGAAAGAGAGAGAGAGAGAGAGGGAGAGAGATAGAGAGCGAAGAAAGAAGAGATTGCGTTTGAGGGTGTGCGATTTGAAGTAGCTCGTCTTCGAGATTTCTCTCTCAAATGGTTTCGAGAAACGAAAATTCCCACGACTGATTTCAGAGACTGAGAGAAATCCAGGGACTTTTCTTCTTCTTCTTCTTTTCTTCTTGTTGGCTTAGTTCGTATCGTGACGTTGCTTATCGATCCGAGCTCAAACGTCACAGGTACAAATAATTTGTTCCCTCTCGTTTTTCGATTATGGCTTTTTTTCTCTCTCTCTTCCTCTCTCTCTTTCTCAACCTCTCTCTCTCCCGCTCTCTCTCTCTCGCCCTCGATGTGCTCAATCGATCGATTTTCCCTCGGTTTTACACCCTCCTTAGGCCTCGCGCGAACAATTTTCTCATGTACTTCAAAATCCCTTGATTCTCTTCCCGTTGATCCTCGAACGGAACGCCGATCTTATTTATCTATTCCCTTTTTCCAGGGTTTGCTGTCGACGCCACCGCTACCACCACCGCCGCGGTTGCTCCGACAATTCACAAAAAAAAACCACTAACACCATACACCCACTCGCGGCACTGATTTGCTCAATTATTATCGCACTATTCGATCTTCTCAATTCAATTTTCCTTCTCGTTCTTTCTTTTCCTCTCTTCAAGCCCTCGATCTCAGAGTGATTACCTGCAAATAAAAAAACACTAATTCACGATCTAAAACAAACACAATAATATTCCTCGAAAAATAAAGCACAGTGTTGGACAATCGAAACGAACACAGATGTTCCGTCGTCAGAATGATTTTTCATCGTCACTGATAATATATGATTGTGAAAGAAAATTTTCATCAGCATCTGATCTCTCAACTGAGAGTTCATTCATGAGCAGATCCAATTTTCCAACTCCGTGATCCAAGGAAGGGAGGGAGAGATAGAGAGAAAGAGAGAGAGAGAGAGAGAGAGAGAGAGAGAGAGAGAGAGAGAGAGAGAGAGAGAGAGAGAGGTGCAGATGCATTGAACCCAAGCTCCGTGTCGTTTACATGAAAATAGAGAAAGTATCTGGAGTATTATAAAAAAAGGAAAAGGAGTGAGCACGGAGCAAGGGTTGATTGTCCATAACAAAGATTTTCTAATACCTGTTTCAACGATATCCGGAATCGGTCACAGTGAGTAATTCTGTGATTGCGAACAAGGTGCTCGAGATATATTGGTGCCGTGCAGCGGGTGCTCGTGAGAGGAAGGTGAGGTTGTGTGCGAGTGTCACGATAGTGTGGACACTGGAACGGTGCTCTTATAGGTGCTCGTGGGTGCAAACAACACTCATACAAATGGTACGATTTTTTAAAATATAGATATATTCATAAC
The DNA here is from genome assembly GCF_019457755.1 of Venturia canescens. Classification (NCBI taxonomy): domain Eukaryota; kingdom Metazoa; phylum Arthropoda; class Insecta; order Hymenoptera; family Ichneumonidae; genus Venturia; species Venturia canescens. The sequence goes on from NC_057427.1 coordinate 16,412,333, forward strand.
TGAATCGGATTTTAAGTGCATCATCCATACGAGTATAACTATCACTCGTTATTTTTCCTCTCATTCGTTACCGTGGAGCTCTCATTATTGAGAGTGTACAGACGAACCCATACATCCACGCATGAATACACGTATGTCGCAAGTGTATGGAAAATCGCGTATATGTACGTGTGAAAATACAAATGTTAAGATAAAAACGTGGCGCGGTAAGAAGAGAGCGATTAATCCAAGTCGGCGTAGGGGCCCTTTGTTAAAAATTTTTTTCACCTCTTAAGCCACCTCCGCCAGCCTCGCCCCTAATCAGCCGTTCCGCCTCCATTACTTTCATCTTTCCCTCGGGAACCTCATTATTCCCAAATATATTTATTAATTGTATTGATATATATATGCGTGGGCGTGCTCGTATGTGTGTGTGTGTGTGTGTGTATAGATGTATATATAATAACGTTTCTACAATTTTATATACTCTTCGAATATGCTTTCACCGAAATATAAGTACAAATGTATAACGCGCTTCACTTTCTAACAATGCCAAGTCAATAATATTCATTTGTATTCTTTACATTACTTTCCTTATATTTTCTCTTTCGAGTCTCTATCATCTCGATAAAATATTCTTTTCAGTTGTTCATTTATTTTTCTTTACGAAACTAGATTAACATGGACGGTAGTTCGACTAAATAGTACATCCTTTTATCCTGACACGCTTTATTATCAGATTTATATGTCAATAACCTTCTCATTTTTATTATCTCACATTTTATAGCACTTTCGAACCTTTGTACAAATATAGTTACTATTTGTGTATGCACCCTCGGTGCAAATTAAGGCTACTTGAGTGAAAAAATGTGCTTATAAATATATATATAAATATCGATTCCTCACTTTTTCTCTTATTCTTCCCCTCCTTCTCTTCCTTCTTTTACGCGAGCATATGTCACTTATTCGTATACTACAAATATAAATATATACGATTATATGTATATATGTATGTATGTAAATATAAATGTGCGCTTACGTGCTAAGGCCCATGGTGCTACATACGATATAATATTGCGTGTGTGTAATTGTAAAACAAGTGCAAAAAATATCTATGCGATTCTCTTTCTTTTCTTTTTTATTGTTTTTTCTCTCATCCGTCGAGTGTTTTTCGGCATCAGTTCATTCAATCTTTCGAAAGATTTTCCGTCAGCGTTATTCAGTTGCGACGATTGTTTGGAACCTTAGAAAATGACGCGTGAAAGACACGCGCCCTTTGCACAGAATAAAAGATTATTCAACGTTGTATTTTGCTGATTTTATTCTGTTCGATAATCCAATTTTCAACAAATTTCATATAAAACAGTTGGTCAGTTCGGACGTACGGGACTCCCGTATACACACAATTTAACTTGCTATTTTCTTCTATCTTTTGTCAATGTTATATTTACGAATGTTACTGCTATCGTTATTGAAAGCGGTGAACGGAAAACAACTTTGGCAAGGAAGATCAGACAACAACAACGGCGCTAAAACGATGTCTCGAAATATTAAACGTTTTTTATCTACGGTTGTATTATATATTTTTGTATATTTTTATATACATTTCATCTAGAGAAAGCCCAGCTAGCGATCCTCTTTGTACAGCTCGTCAGATCATACCGTACCCGAAGGCGCTTTTTTGGCTCCCTCAGCTCCGCTCAGCCTCTCCGCGGCTGAGGAGAGTTTCCTTCGGTTCGTAACTGCGCACAGCACCGCCCGAAGGTTCGATAGCAGAGCAGTGGTGAGTTATAATCAACAGGTGTCCTCAAAAAGTCTATTTAAAAAAATATTTCCCTCCAACTTCAGCCACGACATTATCCGTTCTTTTGAATATTTCTTCTTTATTACTGCTCTCAAATTTTTTATGAGCTCAGAGACGACGCAGTGTGTGCATGTATGTGTCCGATCCGAGTTAACACGAAGTAGACATTCGCATGAGTGTGTGCTCCAGAGGTGAGTAACTGATGTTTTTTTTTGAAAGCGCACGCAACAAAGATCATTCAGCTTTTTTGAGATGACAAAAAATTGAAAAAATATATATATATATGCACATATAGAGTGTGGAGAACGTACAGCCCTGCTTTTCTATTCGCTTCGAAAATATTTTTACTCTTTCCGCAAACTCGATGTAAGGGAACGCGAACGTTGCGTGTTCAAAGCGGGTAGATTTTCGCTGCTTCCGTCGATTCGTACGACCTTTGGTTTTCACTGTATCACGCCTTATGTTTCCCTAGCGTGCGTTTTTTAAAATCTTGTCGCTGAATATGTGCTCGAAAATGTTCCAAACGAGAGACAAAAAACCGAGGCTTCCTTTCTCTGTCGATCGAACGAAAATTTATCTACAGGACATTCGTTTTTTTTTCATCGATGCGGCACACAAAACACATGATTTTGCAGTACGAAGCACGAACGGCGAAGTTAACAACACACTCTATCACTTATTCGCTTTTCGTTGACCTTCTTCTCCGTTATCACACTTTCAATGAATATTTTTCTCCTTCGCTTGGGCACTCGTCATTATTTCGATACTCCGCTCTCTTTTTTATCGCTTTTCCGAGAGACTCCCAATCAAACGGGACTTTTACTGAGTTATATTCTGTTCAGTGTCATTTCTCAATGCAAAAGGAAAATTAATAAACGACGAACGTAAAAAAAGTGTCGGTCGCGTATTGCCTTCGAAGGAATATTTATACGGTTTTCCCCATCTATGTATGTATATATAGGTATGCGTGGATGTATATTTATTAGCTTGGACACTAAAAGAGACACCGGGGAGAAAAGAGAAACTAGCAGCTCTCACGCACGCCGCGAGCCGAGTACCCGAGGGACTATTACAGCTGGCTGGCTTGGCTCGCTCGCTCGTTCGCTCGCGCGCTCACTGACACCCTAGCCGGTCGGGCAGTATCGAGGGTGGTGGGGTAGCTCGCCCGCTAGCCTTTCTCCTTGCACGAGCGCGTCGTTCCTTGACTCTCTCACTCCCTCTCTCTTTCTCGCCTTCGAGCCTGCTTTTTCCTTTTGACAAAAGAAAAAACTCTTCCTTTTTATTTTTTGAGCGTACCTCCAGCTACGCTTTCAACACAGAGCTTATCAAGGGGAATCCAGTTTCGCCAGGTCGGTTGCGCCCTTTCCCCGCCCCCTGCTCTGCCGCTATGAGCTTTACAATCTCTATCTTTCGGTGGCGACAGCTCAGAGATGAAAACCGCGCGCGGTGTTCTATGACCAGTCCGCCCGGATAGCCCGCTTTTCCGCAACAACAACGATCCGATCTTTCCACTATTATCAACTAAATTCCTCTCTTAAATTGATCTTGAACTAGAAACCCCTCATTCGTGTTGCCAGTATTGTTGTTCCGTGTATCGAATGCACTCACGGGACACACACGAGAACACTGCCTGCTGCGTGCCGAGTAAAACGGAACAAGACCGGACCTTCTACCAGGTTTAACGAAAAAAAGAATGCAACCGGAAAAAGTGTTACCGGTGTTTAACCGTCTTCGAACTATCACCCGAATATCACACTTCCGTTAAAAGTCGTATCTATGATCATTCTTCATGCTTCCGTACATATTCCGTCGTCGATGCGTTCTCAATCGAATAAAAATGGAGTTTTGTCGATCGTTGGGATTTTGCAATATTTTTCATTGAGTTTCTTTAAATTTTTCTTTATAAATAAGGGATGAGAGTGAAGGAGCCAGAGAAGAAAGTACACAACGAAGACGTTGAATCACGAAGCGTCCGGTCGACTAGCGAAAGCCGTGTGTGCATACGGACAAGGCTGGCTGGAGAGAAACGCGCGTAGAGGGGGAGGGGGAGGGCTGCTTTTTACGAGAGAAAGGGAGAGGTTACAGTGTGGGCGAAGAGAAAACTCCTGTCTCTCTCATAGCCTGCTGCTCCCTCCCTCTTTCTCTCTCTCTCTCTCTCTCTCTCTATCGTGCTTTTATCCTCCCCCGTTCTCTCGAGCTTGTCTCTCAAATACCCCTCTTGCCTCTTCCCTCTTTCTCTTGCTCCCTCTCAATTCTTAGCCGCTCTCGAGACCCCTCCCCAACGAGGGGGACCACGACGACAACTACGAGACGCTCCTACGTGTTGCGAGTATCCGTGTATGCGTTTCAATCGTGTACTCTCAACGATATCCCCGGCGTCGTTATATATGTAGAAGAGAGAAGAGGAGGGGAGAAGAACGCGAAAACGCGGTTGCCCAGACGGACTGCGAGGCACTTGCAACGAGCGGTAAAGTGAGCATCCTCGGTCTGAGGCATCCTACAGAGTTATACATTCAGCCTCGAAGAACTAGCTAAAACGAGAGGTTATGGATGAAAGGGAAGATTGTCTGCGCTTTGTCTCTTTGCTACGATCGCGGCTGCGGCGGCCGTCAGGGAATGAAAGTAAACAATCCACAATGTTGATTTTTTTCCTTCACTCGCAGCGATCTCTCTCCCTTTATCTTCTCTCTTTATAATTGATAAAACATTACTCCACCGTGTAACGCGATTGACCCGGCTTTGGGTTCGGTGGAACCCCTCCATCACTATCTCCCCTGCCTTTTATGTACACGAATCTCGAGGGCTCGTGGCAAAAGAACCCAATGTCGAACGGAAGTAATAACAACTTTCTCTCTTTCTCTCTCGGTTTCTCTGATAATAAATCATTTATAGTAAAGTTGAGAAAAAAAAACAACATGGCTATTGTCATACAAGCAACACCGGATCGGGAAATACGAGTAATTTACCGAATGCTCTTTCCGAAAAAAATAACGAAATCGTTACTATCCACTTGATAACCTGTATAAAGATTCACGTCTAATATCTTGACAGAGCATATTCTTAAGAAAAAAAGAAAAACGCCAACATCCGTTGGGCCGTCTGGAAGCGCTTTCACCGCTAAAACATTCTACAAGAAAGGTGAAACCGATGCCGGCAGGTGCGTGTGTACGAGTTATAGGAGGGTGTTGAGAAGTAGCTCTCGGGTGATGGCGAGCGCGGAGGTTATTTTGTTGGTCGAAGCGCGGCGCGAGAGGATTGGGAGATCCCAGGGAGTTTCGGGGAGTGTTGTCGGAGATAGCGGGTAAAAAGGAGAGGCGAGATGACGAGAGCGAGAGAGAAAGGGAGTGCCGAAGAGAAGAAACGGAGAGAGGATACCCGCGGCCAGGAGAGCCCTTGGGCCGGGAATTGTGGGTTAGTTTAGCGAGTGAGCCGGTTGGCGCCCTCACCAGAACTAACTCCCACGCTCTGCGCGGCCACCGTAATCGTCTCAACGCGTTGCGCATCTCACCTTTCCCCTCATCCTCTTCCTCTTCTCCCTCAAACCCTGACAGAATACCCCGACTATTCCGTCCCTCTCGCCCTCTCGCGTCTTTCGACGGACCAAAACGTCAGCAACCCCTCGCTTCGCCGTCCACAGCTCGCTCTCTCTCTCTCTCTCTCTCTCGCTCTCTCTCTCTGCAACCGTCGTGACGCGGCGCTACTGTAGCCCCTACGACGCTGACGGGGAAATCGCCTTGACTCCCTCTTCCACTCGCTGTCTATTACCCGCTGACGACTCGCGCTTTTCCGCACTTTTATTCATATCCTCCTGTCTCTCTATTCCCCTCATTTCTGTATCAGCATACTTTCTCTTCCTTCACCGTTTCGTCTCGTGGGTGAGCCCTTTTGATTCTTACCACTTGATGCTCCCCAAGAAACAGGGCGAGACGTGCCTTACCTTATTCGGCAAGTTTGACGAATAAATTTTTTTTTTTTCATTCCACTCGCAGTCTCTGTGTACAGATTACGATATGCTAATTTTGCCTTTTTTTGCCACTCGAACCTCCTCTTTGATCGATCACTCTTCGAGTATCATCGCCACTGGTCCCAGCATTTTATCGCCTACAACCTTATTAATTGATAGGAAACAAAAGTCAACGATGGACTGGCGGATGACAACAAGAGGTTGGTAACATACAGTTGCACGGATTGTTTTCTGGAGTAAATATCTATATGCGTCCTAGACGCGTAAGAGATAAAATAACATGGGTAAAAGAAAAAAAGAATATGAACGGTAATTTTATTTTTAGATGTAGTTTCACATTTTGAACTGGCCAGTTCGCGAGCACGGTAACGAATGAACTAATCCACGGAGTTTTCTTGCCTGTTCGGCCGTCATCGTGTTATGGATGTTTACTAAATTCGTGCTTCGCAGCTACGTAGTGGTAATAAACATAATAGTAACACCTCAATATAAAGTATAAAGACACCGACGCAACTACCATCCGACGTTATACCGACTCTCTTCTTTGACCTTTTTCCGTGTTTTTCATTATCCGAGCATTCTTAGAGTATTTTTGCTTGTTCACCCCTTTCCACCCTGACCTCTCTCTCTTTCTTCGCGGGATATTTTGTAGCCATGTTTAAAGTTGCTCCGTATAAAAACAATTTTTCCATGTATAAAACCGGTTGGCAATCTCTGAAAAGCAGCTAAAAAGTGGTGTTTCATCAAATGCGAAAATATCTTGATTTACGAGTGTAGAATCTCTTTTTTTTTTCTTTGTGATTTCAATCGGTGATAACTAACGACGCATACTAGCCATTAATTGCGTGGTGTCGAGCGGTGGCCAAAAGTGCAACGTGCCTGTTAAGGACGTTGACCCCGGACGTGTGTAATACACATCGCGGGTCTTAACTCTTATGTATTGATAGAGGCGGTATTTTTTACTGGTATGGATGATAATGATTCAATTACAGTAAGGGTAAAAGATTTTAACGAATCTGTGTGCTCAGCGTGTAATAAATATGTAACAACAAATATGTTGAAGTGCAAATCCTGCGTGAAACGTTTCTTTCACCCGGGGTGTAAGTTTTAGCACAAAGTGCCAAATGAGCATAAAGAATTAGTACCAAGTCGAGATAGAACATCGTCAGTGGGAGACAAGAGTGGTGATACACCATCAGCTGCATGAGTAAACATAAATTGAATAATCACGACCATAAAATGGACGAAATGGCATATTAGAACGGAATTAGAGGAGTTATCATGGAAATAATTCGGGAAAAAAAGCAAAGCGTAAGTAAGGAAATGGAAGAGCTTAAGGAGGGTGGCTAAGTTCGTCAAATTGATAAGAAATTGATGAAATTTGGTGATAATGTTCTTCAACATCAAGTGCGAAGCCACAATTTTTTTTTTAATTTTCTTCTGCTTAGTTATCGAGTAATTACGCATTAAAGCAGATTTCTTATGCCCGGAATGTATACCTATATATATGGAAACGCTATGCTTATACACGTGAACTTTAGTGATCAATTACTCGATAACTGTACAGAAGAAAAATCTTAAAAAATTTGTATTTTCAAATTTAACTCTAAAGAATATGTTCACCAAATTTTATTAAATTCTTATCATTTTGAAATTTTTAATGTATTTTACATGGTTTAGCATGGCAACATTGTATCGTCCCTAGCCACCCTCCTTAAAGAATTGATAAAGCAAGAAATGGAACGTCCCGTAGCAGCAAGGACAAGATATAGTCAAGTTGTCAAAGACGAGAAGAAGGAAAAGGTTATAATTATTAGATCAAACAAACAACAAGAGGCTACGAAAAAATCGATGAAGAAAATAGTCGATATCAAGAGCATAGCTGTGGGTGTGACCAAATTAAAGAAAGGTTCTAGGTTGTGAAACAGAAGAAGAAATTGAAACATTAAAAGCAACCATGCAAGACATAATGAGTGATGATTTTAAAGTGACAGAGCCAACACGGATGAAACCAAAATTTAAAATTATACATATCCACGGAGGAAAAATTATTATAAATATGTACGGATTCGAAAATTCGGCATGTTAATTGATAGTTTGAAAATCAACAGTACGGACTGAAAATAAATTAAGAACATTGTTACGCGTATATTTTATATCCGCGTTTCTGACCGGTAACATTCTATTTTTTTATTAATACGACAAACTAAAACCCTAGAACCCCTCCAATTAATATGGAAAATAAGTAAAATATTAGCATTACATGTAGTATCCTAGCTCATAAGAACTAGCGCGCCAATCAGAGCCTCGTAAGGCACCAGCGCGCCAATCAGGGCCTCGTAAGGACCAGCGCAACAATCCCCGAGCCGCACGGCTCACCGTGATTTCCCCCACCGCACGACACTTAGTCGAGTAAGCGTAGCGTCGCTTCGCGCTCCCCACCCTACGGCTCTCAGCCAATCCGAGCGAGGCCGATTATTGTATAAGTACCGGGCTCCCGGAGAGCCACAGAGCATTCAATCACGGAGCGAGCGCCGCGAAGGTTCCTCCAGAGACCCAGCCTTGTATGTCACCGGTTTTGTTGGAATCAACCTCCCAGCCTTGTACCTCACCGGTTTCCCTGGAAATAAAAACTTTAAATTTCTCTGGGACTTCAAGGGGCTTTATTTCTCAACCCTCCAACGCATGGCAAGAATCCAGCCGGGAATTCAGTTCAGCCATCCAGTTGCGAGAATCCAGCCCAGTTATCCAGCTTCGAGGATTCGGCTACGAGAGGCCTCCAAAAAACCCAGTCCCAGGGCTCCTCGAATCGTAGCTGCAATTACTGCCTAAAAATGTGTCGCCGAGCCAGCGCAGGAATCACGGGTCCGGTAGCTGCAAAGCGCACCCGCGGTTCCCGGTCTCGGTGCACCAGTCAAACCTTTAATTTGGGCTTTCCGTTTTGGGGGCGCACTCCCTACGGTCACTACTTGGTGCGGTGACCGCGCTCTTAGCATAGGCGCTTCTCGCCTTCACGCGCTTAACTCCGTACGACCACCACTTGGTGTGGTGACCGCGCTCTTTGCATAGGCGCTTCTCGCTTTTACACGCTTAACTCCGTGCGACCACCACTTGGTGCGGTGACCGTTCATATAATATAGGCGCCTCTCGCCTCGTAAGCACCACTCTGTCTGCACTCCACCTTTTATCCCCTCTCCCTCCTTTTCCTAGGGCTCTCGGGTCAGCACAGGAGGCGGGTCTGGAAGCTGAGAAGCCCGACCACCGTTCTCCGGGGCCCGACACGCAAGCCCACTCTATACCGAACTATCTCGCATTAATACCGCGCGGCTTCTACTCAGTGGACCTTCTTTGGACTAGCAAATGCCTCACAGAAAGAGTGCATCGTACCTCCGTCGCCTCGACCGTCGACGCGAAGAGCGGGTATAGAGCTCCAGCGCAAGATACGAGCTGCAGCTAAGAAGCCAAGCCGGGTTTTTCCGCCATCTCCATCACCTTCAGTCGACGCCGGAGCTCCGCGCCCCAAGACCATCCAACCTTCCGCGGAGACCAGCTACAGCCCCGGCACACGGCCACGAACTCTCCGGCACACCGCGCGGAAGCCAGCGACAGCCGTCCCCCACCCGGACGTGATAAGGACAACGACGAGGGTCGTCACTCGGCCAAAACCGCTAGCCGCCACTGCCAATAAGACTCGGCAAATAATCAGCGTTTCGCCCAAGAAACGAATGGGCGTCCTTAGGCCGACACCTGCGTCACCTTCAGCCATCGTCCGGCGGTTAAAGGAGAGGAACGCCACGCCACGGCAGCCAACGATCCAACTCATTTAACCCATCTCGCCGAGACGAACAAACCAACGGCCCTTCTCAGGGCCAACAAAACTTAACGTGGGTCGCTCCTGTTGAGCACGCTCTCAAACCAAACTAGCGTGTATCAACATGGTGCACTGGACCCGACTGGATCGAGTATGTTCTACGTACAAAAGGGGAGTGCAGGAGGAAAAAAAGGAGCAGGCTGGATAGACAGCAAAAAAGAAAGCAGAAAGAAGAGATGTCATCGTATAAGAATGTGCAAAATTCGATGAAAGAACATATAATCTAAGAAACGAACAAAACTGAATTGGCGTCAATACCCGTGTTAAGGACGTTCACGACTGCAAATCGAAGACAAAAGTTCCGTATTCTCTCGGCTTAGTTCAACTGTCGCTGTGTAGCGCGCGCCGCTCTCCCTACTTCGAAACTTTTAGCACGGACTCTACGCACTAATACGTACAAGGCTCTGGCGCACCTTATACATATACACTAATACAAGTATACTTAGAGCAATGCGGAGATCTGACAACCTTGCTTGCCTGCCACGTACTTTCAGCTCACGATCAGTAGTATTCCATTTTGTATAAATTAATTTATTTGTTATTGTTGATAATTTTTCATATCTCATTTTAATATTTATAATCTCGATTGCTAAATTGAACTTTCATATGTATGAACAACTTATTTTTATAAAAAAATGTCATTCCCAAAAAGTCTCCAAAATGTCTAGCCATAAATGCTTAAATTGACAATTCTTTATCATTGAATCATTGAATCAATGAAAATCATTGAATATCATGAAAATAAATTCCTGCAAGTGTGCATGCGCGTGAGGTCCCCCCCCCCCCCCCCCTTGCCCTTACGTACCGTCGCCCGGCAGCGCTGCCGCTACATAACGGCGTCATCCCTTTCATGCCGTGGCACGCTCGCAAAATCGTCAAATTTATAACTTTGAATCGTTACTACGTATGAACGACACGGGTGAGCATCTCTATTTTTTTTATATTTTATTCCTAATATCAATATCTATCATGATGCGTTTTTTTATCAAATACTAAATAAAATTGTGACTGCTATGAATTAAAATGTCTCTCAAACTCATAATTTGCCTATACCTTGCATGTTAAATTTCCCAACTTCAATAACGAATGTCTCCACTTTGGTACGGGCATGGTCTTCAGAATTTTGCAAGTACATTAAGGAAGCTATAAATAATGTGTCATCCAAATTTTAAGAAAATCTATAGAAAATCGATTTACTCGTGAACGTTCTTAAGGCCAACAGAAAGGCCCAAAACGGATAACAACTCAAGGGAAAAGGGAATCACCATTCGCCGTAAAATAATGTCTGGATGTAAGAAATTTGTTCACAAATGTACTACTAATAGCTGAGAAAGCTATCAAACATCAATCAGTCGAAATCACACACACACGCGCGCGCGCGATTATTAAAATAATAAGCACAAAAGTATTGAACAAAGTATTTGGAAACAGGATATACAGTTAAATATGTAAATATATGTAATATACGTAAATACGTTATATATGTAAATAGACTTTCGAATGACTTTTGATCTTTAAGAGTAAATCAATATGTAAAAACTAATTAGAATAACAAACAACCGTGAGACAATAATTGACTTAGTATATTCAAACTGTCTCATGAAAGTTGAAGTACTCGAAACATCAAAGATCACTGTGTAATATTCGTTAATGTATTCGCAGGTTAAAATTACAACAATCCAAAGAAAATACTTTAGTCAAAAGATTACAGGGATTTTATTCGTTCGAAATCTCGGACATTACTAATAGAGTCATATCGGATTCAGTTTATAATAACATGAAAATTTTGTCCGCACATACGCTCACACACACACACAAGTCAAAATGATAGATTTCGTTCGCGCTCGTATCAACAAAGGAGCTTTGACGTTGGTAAATTTTCCGGTGAACAGAAAAATACAAAATGGAACAAATAACTTAGCTCAAAATTGCTTATCTTCCCTCGTTGGCTCTTGCCCGAGGACTGGAGGCTCGGAGGCGATGAGTAAAAAATCAGGCGGATGAGAATACGACGATGGGGCTGGCCAGCCGATAACAAGTGATTCTTCCAGTTTTTGGGATAATTCCGTCTGATTGATCCGGCCCCATTGACATCCCCGAGCAAAGAGAGCAAGATCTTGGACGCACGCAAATTCGCACTGGATTTTCAAAGTATGGATAACAACGAAGGGGGGGGGGGGATCAAATTTTCAGCTTTTCGGCTTACTTCGGGAGAAGTTTGACGCGGGATATTAATTGCACGAATTTTGAATTCATTATCTTACAATTCCTCCCTTTCATGTGTTATGGATTGCGAACGATAATACATGAATCCCAGAATATAATGTGGAATCATTCTCAAAATTGCCAATTCGCATTTTTAGACGAGGAGCGAAGAATAAACATACATTTCAAGCATTTCATTTCGGTTGAAAGATCGTGCCGATGATAGTAATTACACAGATTTTTACGCGTCATACTGGTCATCATCCACATTTACGCTTCCTCACGAAATATTTACACAAAGGTGAGCGTCATAACAGTAGTTCAGATTACGGAGGGATATACACCCTCTTCGTCAGTTATCGATACACCTCCTTAGTCTATATTAAATTTGTACATATATACATAGATCTCTTTCCAACAAATTACATTTCTATCGAGGTAAGATGGAAGCAGAAGATGAAATGGGGCTTTCAGATTAATGTAAATTTTAGCTAATGCGACAAAATCATGTCAAGGGTATATCAAGACGATTTGTATAATACTTTCGCAAATTGTAACGGTTATAAGTTCCAATACTTCCATTCATATCATTCAATTTGGAAAGAACAGACGCATTTTCACCCCTTTGTTCGGTAATTTTATATTGACCTTCAAAGAGGTGAAAGAATTTTTTTATTACTCGATCAAGAGCATTCTAAAGATGTCTTACTTTCAATAAAACCAAATCTCCAATTCGCAACGGAACCCGAGAAACCCCTTTCTGCTGTTTTTTTCGACTCTCGAAATTATTACGCAATTTTTTGTGCACGAGGGCGATAATACGCTCATGAGCTTGTCCTTTTGCTTCAGGAAAGGTTATTAAGGTTTGAACTTTATCTTTTATGGGTTGACCAAAATGGAGTTGGATGGGCGCGAACCCGGTACTCTGATGGACGTTATTATTTAAACATTCCTCAATTTTCGGAACAAATTCTACCCACTTGGTATGTTTATCCGCACATAATGTTCGGAACAATCGACCAAGTTCCCTCATAACTCTTTCTGTGGGGTGGGATTGGGGATGACGAATAGAGCTGTAGAGAACTTTGATTTCAACAGCTTCCAATTCTTCTTGCCAAAGGTGCGAAGTGAATTGGGTTCCGTGATCTGCCAAAATACGGTTAGGCTTTCCGAATTTGGGGATAAATTTATCGAAAATCTTTCTCAATGTCACTCGAACGATAGCTTTTCTAAGCGGATAGAGATTAACGTGTTTCGTAAAAGAGTTAAGCACAACGAATATATATTGCATGCCTCCGCGAGCAGTTGGGAGAAGCCCGTAATATAATCAACTGTGACGAGATCATTGATTCCTTCCGATGGTATATAATGATATTCCTCTGCCATTGTAAACGTCAGAAGCTTCACGCGTTGACACAAATCACATTCGAAAATATATTTCTTTATTTGAACTCTCATGTTCTTCCACCAATAGAATCGTTTTATATACCCTAATGTTTTAAGCACACCAGGATGGCCTATCTTCGAGTGAATTTCTTCAATGATTTGCCTACATAACTCTTTCGGAACAACTATTCTCCACTGAGATGATTCAATCTCACAATGAAATAAAACAATATTTTGTATAGCGAAATTTTGCGGAGGATCATTCGAGGAACATTCTGCAAACTTGGTCGCTATAGTTTCGTCTTTGAGCTACCATTTGCTCAAATTTTTCAATTGACGAGTTAGATTGGCATCGTAATTAAGCATGACTAATATAATTAACGAAGAATCGTCCTCGCATTGACTCGGCGAAAAATATCGGTGCGTCGCGGAAGTCATCATCCTCTCCTCTTTATCGTGACGAAAACTCGAATCGGGGTTACGGCTAAAAAAATCGGCAACTATATTATCAACTCCTCGACAATATGAGATTGTAAATAAATATTGCTGCAATAATAAGCACCACCTATGCATTCGAGAATTACGGAAACTAGCCGATTGTAAAAAGGTCAGACACTGGTGATCAGTTACGATTTCAAAAGGCGTTCCGATCAGATATACCCGGAATTTAGTTATTGCATAGACGATGGCAAGGAGTTCCTTCTCCGGGTAGTATAACGCATTTCGCATTCCGTTAAGCACCGAGAAACGATACTAACCACTCCATGGAGCTCATTGTCATCGACCTGATACAGTATCCCGCTTATATCTTGATCACTAGCGTCAGTTTGAACTCTGTACGGCTTTCCTGGAAGAATATGTTTTAAATGAATACATTTTCAAAAATCTTGTTTGAAACATTCAAATGCCTGTTCCAATCCCATAAATCCCATAAAACATTTTTTTGCAGTAATTGACGAAGTGCATCAACGAACTTACTATGATTGAGATTAAATTGTCGATAATAATTGCAGACACCGAGAAACTGTTGCAATTCCCGTTTATTTTTTGGTTCAGTAAAGTCACTGATAACCTTTAATTTCTCCGGATCGGGACTAATACCTTGAGCTGACACATAAAACCCGAGAAATGAGACAGTTTACTCAAAAAAAAACACATTTGGTCAGTTTAATTGTAAAATTATATTGTATTAATCTTTTGAAAATTTTTGTCTCAGCACAATAAAATGTTGCTCGATGGTTTCAATGGCAATAAGCACATCGTCAATATAACATGCAATATATTTGTCAAAGTCATTCTTCAAAGGGAAGCTCAGAGATCTAATAAATCCGCTCCCCGCAGTTTTTAATCCAAAAGGGACACGACAAAAGTGATACATGTTGGAATTATAGAGAAACGCGGTGTATTGCCTGGATTCTTTACTCAATGGTACTTGCCAGTAACCATGAGTTAAATCGAGCTTCGAAAACCACCGGGCTGTATAAAACTTTTGGAGTAATTCATTAATTAACGGGGGCGACTCGTGATCGTGTTCAATGACTTTATTCAAGAATCTCGCGTCGAGACACACTCGGACCGAACCGTCAACTTTCTTAACTATTCTTAAGGGGTTACAAAAATGGCTAGCAGTTCGTTCTATTACACCGTTTTCTAACATCTTTTCGATTGCTTGTGATGTCGCGGGGCGAAGATTAAATGGAACTGGATATGTATGCTTGATCGATGGGTTGCTAGTTGTCAATCTGATTTTGTGTTCATAACCAATCGTGCAGCCTGGTTTATTCGAAAAGAGCTTCCAACGATCCCTTAATAGATTGGCAAAAGCGAGTCTCTCACTTTCCCCCAGTGATGAAAGATTACTCGCGACCGATCGGGGGTCCACGGGGACCTCAGAATTGTTCGCTGTACAAAGTTCGCATATTTCTGTGAATTTTTCATTATTTCCAAAGTCTTGGAAACTACGACGGTTCTCAAGATAATTATTTTCCTGCATTGGTGACAAACAATCCTTTCGGTTGTCCCTTTTGTTTTTATCCGACGAGGTATTAAGTTTTTCTAACTCACATGTCAACTCGTCGCTTTGATTTACATCACTTTTTCCGGAGTACTCTTGACTTTCCCCCCTATGCTGCATATTAACTTCGTATAAATGAAGTTGAAACTTCTCCTTCAGCTCATTAACTTTTATAATGAAAATTTGCAATTCCTTTTCTGTCTGCGAACACACCAAGGTCTCCATGGAGGCCCACTCGAACACCACCGATGAGGGAGCAAGAGACACACCCCCCAACTTCAATATTCCTGCGACTATAATCAATGATGACTTTGTTATCTAATATCCAATCGTGTCCTAGAATGATATCTGACGTCAAAAAGGGTATTACATAAAATATACTTTCAATTTTTCTATCGTCAATCTCGACTCACAAGCGAATTTGTATTTTAACCCTTGTGGCTTTCTTTTCAATTGCCGTTGTTACCGACAAATTCGAGACCGATAATCTGTCCACTTCAGTGTGTGTAATTATTTGTTTATAACGGGACTCCGAAATTGCAGAAATCTGACTCCCCGTATCCAGAAGGGCCATCAGATTGAATTGCGGACCTTTCAACAATATGTGTGGACTCCTAGCTGTCACTTTACCCCCTAATTCTTTCGGTAAATTCGCTCCGCTTTCGACACCATTAGCCAGGTCGTCGACAAAATCAAAATAATCCGGACGCGCTATAGGAGCGCGATACAACGCGTCACTTTTTATTTTAAATTCTGCTCATTTGGATTATTTCTAAAATTATCCTGAGAATTGGAGTATGCATGATGCATTGATGTTCGCGGAGGAGGAAAACGGACATCGGGCATTTCAAAATTTTGTCTATAGCGCTCCGAGTGAGGATATCGATTGTACAGACCTCGATCATATCTGCGATCATATTCGCAGTTGCGCGCGTCGCGCCTACTCTCGCTATATCTGCCCGGGGGTCTGTCACTTCGGTTCCACTGTCTCCCCCCTCCGATCTCATTTCGTTAACTCTCGCGGTATTTTGTTTGGCCTGAAAATGATTATGATTTTGCTTTTCTCCCACACTCTATCCCTTCGAACTGCATCAAGATTCCCCAATGTTTGTGCAATCGCGTTTCTGTCGGTAAAATTCACGGTGGATCAGGTTTCCCGTACCCAATTCGAATATTGATGGATAATGTTGTAATTTACCTCGAATTCCGACAATCGAGGAATAAAATACCGTGCTTTTGCAAGTTGTTGATAAAAGTAGGTTTGTAATAAGTAAAACGTACGCGAATTGGAATGGCATAAAATTAATCTAAAAATTGTTTTTTCAACTCTTCAAAATTTTCAAACGTTTGTAAATTGAACCATAAATTTGCTGGTAAATATTTAGAAGTGCGGCTTTTCCGAAAATCGATGTAAGAATTTTTTTTTAACATGAACTGCTTCGATTAGTCACCACTAATAAAATTTCGTCGGGGGAGGCTGACATTCCACATACAAACCATAAGTTATGGGGTTTTGAAGTTTGTTGAAAAAATATGATGAAATATGGTATATTTGAATATTTTAGAGTTCACAACAGGACACACGCGCGCGCGCACGCATCGAAAATGCTCTGAATACACCCACCGATTTCGCACAAACATCGCGTGTGTGTATCTGGAACACACGCGCGCGCTCGCACGCACGCACGCATGCACGCACGCGCACACACACACACCTTGTCCGGAACCGCACGCATTGAAGGTGTTCTAAACCTGCCCAGCGATACCACACACGTATCGAAAATGCTCTAAATATACCCACCGATTTCGTATAAACATCGCGTGTGTGTATCCGAAACACACGCGTGCGCGCGCACACACACCGTGTCTGGAACCGCACACACATTGAAGGTGTTCTAAACCCGCCCAGTGATACCACACATGCATCGAAAATATTGTGAATACGTTCACCGATTTCGCATGAACATCGCGTGTGTGTATCCAGAACATCTTTTGATGTGTGTGCGAAATCGTCGTGTGGGTTCAGAACACTTTCGATGTGTGTGCGGAATCGTCGTGTGGGTTTAGAAAACTTTCAATGGATGAGCGAAATCGTTAGGTGAGTTTATAACACTTTCCATGGGTGTGTGGTATCGCCGGGCGGGTTTAGAGCACCTTTGATGTGTATGTGTGTGCGCGCGCGCGCGCGCGCGTGCGTGTGTGTGTGTGTGTGTGTGTGTGTGTGTGTGTCCACCTGCCTTAATGTAAACTCTTAAATGGCCTGATATACTCCAAATCCCCGCATTTTTCCAACAACTACAAAACCCCATAACTCATGGTTTTTATGAAAAATGTTAGCCTCCCCCGACGGAATATCATTAATGGTGACCAATTGAAGCAGTCCAGACGAAAAAATAAATTTTATCACCATTTTTGGGAAAAGCCGCACTTCTAAGTATCTACCCTTTGGCTTTGACCAGCCTCGTCTCGGTTAATCCCTTGTTGACTTAATCGCTCCCACTCCGTCTCCATACTCCCCTCATGAAACGCACCAGTTCCTCCTATTCTCACCTCGTCTCTCAAAATAGACATATTTTTGACTTTCGTCGGTTTGTCTGTAAATTGATTGATATTAAATTACTGTTTCGAAATTCTTCCTGATTTCGTTATATACGTTATTTTTTCCTCATTTGCCATATAGTTTCTTAGCACATAATTTCTCTGTTAAATTTATCTTTCAATAAAATTCAAATTATTGAATATATCATATCTTATATAAAAAACATTATCATTTTATATAATACAAATAGAAAAAAAATATATATATATTTTGTTGTAAATAGATATTTACTCGTCAGTCACGAGCCTCGCTGTCGGGCGCCAAATTGTAATATTCGTTAATGTATTCGCAGGTTAAAATTACAACAAACCAAAGAAAATACTTTAGTCAAAAGATTACAGGGATTTTATTCGTTCAAAATCTCGGACATTGCTAATAGAGTCATATCGGATTTAGTTTATAATAACACGAAAATTTTGTCCGCACATACGCTCACACACACACATTCCCCGCTCTCACACACAAAAGTCAAAATGGTAGATTTCGTTCTCGCTCGTATCAACAAAGGACCTTTGATTGGTAAATTTTCCGGTACAATAAACGGTGAACAGAAAAATACAAAATGGAACAAATAACTTAGCTCAAAATTGCTTATCTTCCCTCGTTGGTTCTGGCCGGGTGGGGGTCGAAACAGCGAACGATCAAAATCCTGAACAGGCATTCTGTATATCTATATATGCATATATAGATATGTTTCGACCCCCACCCGTTCTGGCCCGAGGACTGGAGGCTTGGAGGCGATGAGTAGAAAATCAGGCGGATGAGAATACGACGACGGGGGGGGGGGGGGGGGGGCTGGCCAGCCGATAACAATTGATTCTTCCAGTTTTTGGGATAATTCGGTCTGATTGATCCGGCCCCGTTGACGTCCCCGAGCGAAGAGAGCGAGATCTTGGGCGCACGCAAATTCGCACTGGATTTTCGAAGTAAGGATAACAACGAAGGGGGGGATCAAATCTTCAGCTTTTCGGCTTACTTCGGGAGAAGTTCGACGCGGGATATTAATTGCGCGAATTTTGAATTAATTATCTTACAACTGACCATTGTATTGTTAGAGTTGATATAGGCAAGAGTATAAGGGATAAAAGTGAGCGGACAAAATTTTATGTGAAACTATGCAAATTTTACAGAAAAATTTACAGAATGAATTAAATGAAGATGAGAAAAACAATAACAAATGTATCAGGACTCGCGAACTTAACAATAAATAAGATTTTTTTTTTACCGATAAACAAATTATAAAATGAAAAATTAATTAAAAAATGTATTTATTTTGTTCCCAGTATTTTCTTTTATTTCCGATGTCGCTCCATTATTTTTATTTCATAAAAACCCTTTCTTGGTTGTTTGACGTTTTTTATGTTAGGAAACGATAAGGTCTCAACGCGACAGCACCCAAGTGGCCAAATGTTTATATTATATGTAGACAATATTCTCCACCGTTGTGCTATCACGGAATGATATATCCATGAATATATCTGCATATAGTGTAGTGTTTACACACTTGGTCACTTGGCCGGCACTGTCGAGTTGGGACCCTACCGTGAAAACAACAGCTCAAAGTACAAATAGCAGCGTACAACTGTGTGAAGTTGTCGATAATCGAGCACTACGGTTAATTCGATGTGGAAAAAAAATAAGTTTGAACATAAATATTAGTTTTCTAAGCGATTTCACCATACATTTTAAGAAACTATGTCTAAGAACGTAATCCGTCACATGTAGAAATCAAGAGCAATTAAAATTGGTCAAGACAAGTGTGACCGTTCCAGAGAAAAAGTTGCTTCAAAGAAATTCCCCCTATCAACTGATCGCAGTGAAACGCATAACTCCCGTCTTTTGCCTTGCGGGCAGTCGGGAGTTAAAAAGCTCGAAGTGAAACTAGCAACATACAATGGTGTGAAGTAGTCGGTGATCGAAACATGGTTGTATTCCAATATATTCAAACGATGTATGACGTTAAAGTTTTTAAAGTTAAATAAAAAAAAAAGTTCGCGATGAATCTTGACATACTACAAATAAGAACACTGTCCGGCATAAATAGAAAGATATGTCAAAAATTGGTTAAGACAACTATCACCGTTTTCGAGAAAACTGGCGACAAAGGAATATCTCCCCACCCACTGATCGCAGTGAAACACATAACTCCTGACTTTTTGGCCTTGCGAGGAGACCAGAGTTAAAAATAGAAAATATACTTAAGGTAGCTCTGTACCTGCACGTACGAACCAAAAGTTTGGACCGCGACGTACAATGAAATTCAACGCTTATACGGTGCTGCTGGCTACTCAGTTTTGTCAAAGCTTGTACACTCTGCCTGTCTTACGCACAATCATACACGAATAGGTCTCTTACACATATAGTAAGTGGCGCTGTAATCATGGCAACAACGCCATTCTCCAGTATTACTGTACACGAAGAGACTTTTATAGCAAAAATTACTATGTTTTTATAGTAACGTCGGACCACATCGATATTATAATAATAATCGCTACAGAGTGTGTCAAATAATGCAAAAGTTTGGGGAGCTATTACCACAGTTCATAGTAAATAACGCGCTGTACTATATCAAAAATGAACACAGAGCGAATTTTGATCAAAGACATAGTAAATAATGAAATGACTTGATGAAAATTTAGGAGATAACATAGCAGTCGTTTCTCTGTGCTATACGAAAAATTGTATAGTTTCGTATTTTCCCTTTTACCGCACTGATTTTTGCTCAATAACATAGTAAAATTCATGCGCCCATCAATTATATGAGGCGTTGCGAGTATAAACATGAAAATTAACCATAGTGGCTCGTAGTAAAATTTCAAGCAATTTGTCCAGTCCAATTCACCAATTTTTAACATTTCGCCAAAGACACGAGTGACATTCGGATATCGATACATCGTTCGATGTAAGAATGTCGCAGACCTAATTTTGCCTGTCGTACATAGTAAAATTTGAAAGAACTGCTTTCGGCATCAAAATTACTATGCACTTCGGTGAAATGGAATAGAATGGCGATATAAAACAGCGCTGCTATAAAACATAGCAAATTTTTTTTTAATATATCCAGAGTACCTTAAACGAATAAGAACTGAAAAAACTCGACGAATGGTTAGACTGCAACTCACTCAAAATAAATGTGAAGGAAACTGTTCTTATGGTAATACATGACCCAAGAAAGCTGAATATAAAAAAGAAATGTGTGATTAATATAGGAAACGAAAGGATACAAGAAATAAGAGAAACAAAGTATCTCGGAGTTGTGATATAGATGAACACTTGTTAATGAGAAAACTTATATGGTATATGGCAAAAAAAAGTTCGTGAATAAATAAGTTTTTTTAATAGAATTAAAATATTTTTGAGCATGCATATGGGGGTAACTATTTATAAAGCAATTATCTAGAGTCGCGGTAGCGACTCGAGACAAGTACATTTACAAATCTATAATAAGATGAAGACGAGTCGCTACTAGAGTCTTTACCGCAAGCAGAATGGTTTCGAACGGTTTTCGAAAATTGTTTCACCGATATTTAATAAATTACAGCGTTTTCATTTGTGTACGGCTTTCATATGTCGGAGTGATATGTTTCAGAGAAAAGTCGATATTCAATAATTAATTTGCTGCTAAACTACATGGTAACTAACGTCGAAATTTTGCAAATCTATCCAGTACGTATTCATTTTTGCCTACCAAAAATATCATTGTGTAATCTTGGATAGCGAATATTCACCCATCTACCTTAACATCTATAGGAGTGAAATTTTTTTTTAATATTCGCACTTGCATAGCTGTTCCAAATTTTGAAGTTTTAAGAAAATCTCGATGCCTAATAATCTCAAAACCATCAATATTAACTCAAAAAACATAACAAGAAATCCCGATCTTTCTTAAATATATATCTCCATCTCCATACTAACAAACATGAACCGAAAACAAATTAATCACCCGCGATCTTTAAGCACAGCTGTCACTGTTTTGTATATGTATGAATAGGGTGGTCCTTAAAAGGGGTGTTTTCGAATTTCTTTGCTGCTCCCACGGGCTCAGATGCTTCCAAATTAATAAAAAATAATTCCCTGATAATTTGAGCTCTTAATATTAACCCTAAGATAGTCCGCATTCCAACCTAAGATTCTTATGGAAATAACATGAGAAAAATTCCTTTCGTTCTTTAGCATTTCATAACTCTAGGACAAATGAATTAAAAATTTCGAGACATACATATTTTCATAGAGAATTTGACGCTCTACAAAAAAGGTCCGTTATGATTTCTAGCCAAGTCTATTGGTTTAAGAGTTATTTGAGCTCGAAGTTTAATTTTTTTTCTCATTATCAATATTATCAAGGATATTCATCAAACCCTTAGGGGAAAAAAGGTTGGGACAAGAACATTGATGCTTCCGTGTTTCCTGATCATATCACGAAAAATGTAATAAAAATTCCTTCAAAAAAATTATGTAGCCAACTGTAAATAATTTCAACAGAAAAATTGGAAAAAAAATCACGCTTGAAAACATTTTGAAAAACGATGCCCCATTTTTCTTATTTTATTCTAACAACTAAATCAATTTAAAAAAAATTACACCTAAGTTACTTACAGCATTAAAATTAAAAATATCAATTCGAGGCCAAATATTTTGTAATAAATTGAAAAAAGTTACCATTTGAGTTACGTGCAGCACTAAAATTTATATCAATCGAAGGACAAGTAATTTATGAGTAACTCCAAATTTCAACATTATGGAATTGTTCTAAGAAGCTTTTAAATCCAAAAAAATCACATGCAACCTAGTCATTTCTTACTCTATGGTGGCAGAGACTTATAAGAAAATCGATTCTTTTCAGACTTTCAGGATCTTCTGGTATTATTCATTTTCGTATCGAAATTTTTTTTTATAATTATTTTTAACTTTTATTTTTATCGGTTTTTTTTGTGTAGAACAAATATACTTTCAATTAATTTAAAAAATACTCGTTCAAGGTTAATAAGTTTAATGTATTTGATTATTGATGCTTTTCATAGGTTTCATTTATTTAACAACTTTTTGTGAGGTTACTTTCGAGGGAAGTAAATGTACTTGTCTCACTTTTTTACAGCATTTTTGCTGTTTTTTGGCGGGGTTTATTGCACCGCACTACGAATATTTTAGCTCTGTAATGTTGAACTATTGTTTAAAATAGTTATTAAATAATAAAGATTAAAGAAAAAAATAGAAATGTTCATTTCCTACTGATGCTAAATATTTACCAATCGCACACACAACCTGAACATCGACACAGAAAAACAAGCCTCAGAGGAGGCCTAGATGCTTTGGTAGTTTCCAAGGTAATGAGGACAACACAATTTTTTGTCTCGGGGAGAAAAGAAAAAACAGCGGTAGAGAGAAGATCATTGATAGTGAAAGAACGATATTGATTGAGAGAAATAAGGAGAGCACAATTCTGGTATATTCATCTTGGTTCAGTTTTCTATTTCGTGATTCTCCTAATCAAGGTTAGTTTACGACTTATTAATTTATCTCAACTATAGAATATAAGGTGCAAGACATAGATAATTCTCAGCTCACACGGTTGTATCCATCTCAATGTCGAAACTATATCTCACCGTATGCGTCCTGTCTTGCACATCTCGCCATCTCAAATTTAGTAATTCTCTCTCAATCTCAAAATTGACTATGAATGATTCTCCTCGAATTTACTCTCCGATTCTCATTATTCTATCACATGAAATCATGCTTCTTCAATAATCGGTATGGATCAATAATATAATTTCTTTCAGGGATTACCAAATGAACGTTCCACATATATATTGAAACACTATAGTGAGCAAAATATATCGTTATCATTGCAGAAAACGCAGAACAGGGCTCTATGCATGCGATATTGTTGGTCAATACGCTTTTCCCGATTCGAGGGATGTTAATATGATTTAAATTTTATGAAAGTTTATGACAAAGAATTAGATATATGATTACGGGTGCGTCATATTTCGACGCGGTCGTTTTGGTGCCAGCCCTTTCGGCCCGAGAACGTTATTGGTGGGTCCGGAATATCTTTCGATGTGCATGTGGAATCGCGAGTGAATCCGGAACGTCCTCACGGGCAAACGGCTAGCGCCAAAACGTCTCGCGCCAAAATATCCTCACACCAAAACTTCCCCCATGCCGAAATGGTCGCGTCGAAATGTCCTGTTCCGAATATTTAGATATAATGTGTGAGTACACTTTGTGACGTGACATTTTGCCCCGCCACTCGTACGAATCGTGTCGACCAGTGAACCGGGTTTACGGCCCATTTTGACGCCCTTTCGACTCGTCGGTTGTTGGTCGGAACGAGACTCATCGTCACGTAACTATAATTTTTATTTTTAAGGATCGCGAATATTACCTTTCGAACGACAAGTACCTTCTGTTCTACCTGTTACCTCCGTGTGCCAAGAAGAGAGAGAATTTTAGATTGCCTAATTTTGAGTTGTAATAGAGTTTCCTTTTGACAGTTTTATTTGAATTTTGAGAGATTTGGGGTTGCCTTCACCACATTTGGCCCCGCAACCATCATTATTTTGGCGCTACCCTCCTACTGTTCGAGCCGATCTCACTCGCGAGAATCATTCCTCTCGCGCCGTCTTCGAGTACCGAAGAACATTCTCGACCTGCGGGCGGTTGAAAGAGTACGCTGGCATAGGGCATTTATTGAACGCCGCTGGTGTCTTTCCCGTCGTAGCAACCCAGAATTGCACCGCCCGCAATACCGTGAATTCGGCTGTCACAGTCCGTGTGAACCGGCGCCTCGTCAGGTGGGGTGTGGGGGAGTTTTCCGGAGGCGAGGTGCTGTTCTTGCGGTGGCTTATCGTTGTAGGCCCACTACGACGTCCGGGGTCATGAGGGAGGCCTCCCCTCGGCCTTTCAGAGCTGCCCGCCGGATCCCCAAGAGTAAAGACACCCAGATCACGGTCGAGGTGTGTTTCGAGTGAGCGAGGGAGGTAAGAGTAGCAGAAGGGTAATTATTGCGATATTGTGTAAAGAAACGTTATGGAAATTACTTTCCGTACGCGTTCCATTCCTTGAAAAGCCCGCGAAAGCGCGAGCCAAGAGTCCGTACTCTAGTTTGCGCCTAGCGCGTGAGCACTGCAGTACGTGGGCCTAGTAGTGGGGAGAGCGCCGAATCCTGAGGACCGCCTCGTACGCACTATCAACTATCAGTCTTCTGCTCGTATTCAGAATTGGAACTTTTGTTTTTTGTATCAAAAGCAATGTCAGATAATGTACTTTCCACACGCACACCTTGTGTCATTCTGGTGACGTGAGCATCGTGTCGAGAGTGATGGAAATGAATTGGACCACACTTTTGACAGATAGAAGTTCGAACCTACTAAAACCTGAGACGGACATCATCAGCTGATATTGTTTATTTAGGGCTACCTGCGACTGTTGTTGGCGAATGGTTTGACCGTTGATCAATAAGCACATTTTTACAGACTGACATTCGGATTGTACGATGATAATGATAATCAAAATGAAAAAAGTTATTCTCCTTTTTCGTATTTTTTTAGCCCATTTATCATAACCCAACCATCAAAAGCAGGCGCCAAAGATACCGTAATCTCCCCTACAGCTCACAAGCGTCGGATTCATTGAGTTATCCGCGAAGGCATGAAAATACAATTGATATGGACATTGCACTCAAGTGTGTTGCTTTTTTTGTTCCTGTTTTTTGGTTGATCCAATACCAATTTTTATTATCGAATTCTTGATGAAGGAAATTATTGCAATCATGGATTTGAAAGACTGCAAAATTCTCGATGAGCTATATACTCTTTTCAAGGTTTATATTTCCATACTTTCACGTTTCTCCAAATGCTGCGTTTGATCCTCGAAATCATCGAATCGACGGTAAAAATACCAAAAGCAGTATTGCTCCTAATGAAAAAAAAGAATTTTTTTCATTTCCATTACAGTGAATAAATAAAATGAATAAGAGATAGAGAATTCGGAGATATACATACCATATTCGAGTTTCACGCACATTTTTATTTCTGGTTGGCATATGTTTTTATTTTATTCAATAGATTTCAGCTCCAGAAGTTGAAATCGTTACATCGTGTTCAGAGAATAATACCAAACAAAATAATAAGAGCAAAACTAACAGAAAAAACAATAATCAACCGTAATACCCACTTTCCCTTGATTACACGAACTTCAAAGAACTGTACAGCTCAAAATCAGTAGGCAAAGGTCTGCCAAATTTTTTTCGCATTGAGGGAGTCACAATGAATCGAATGGGCACATTTAGAACCATGAGCAAATGATTTAGTAGAGCTATTTTTTTTTAGCATTTTTACAACTCCGCCCAGTTATTATGCAAGGCTCTGGATGTTTGCCTCTTCGATTTTCTTCGTTTTCAGGATGATTGTGACCATCAGTCCCAGAGGCAGACATGTGCAAATGATTTAGAACCCCCTTTTTTTAACAGATTTAAAGCGCTGGAGCGCAAAAACAAAGCGACATAGGACTTTTTTTTACTGGACCAAATCGATTCGTATTGATCTAAACTTCAATCCATATCGATGTGAAACCTGAGCAAATCATATACCGAAATGCTCACCAGCTGCCTAACTATCATGAAGTAGTTTTTGCTGATAAGGGGTTCCCTGGAATTCAAACGGTTCTCGATAAAAATGGAAAAGGAGCTCTAATTGTTATGCCACCATTTTTACACAACGGACAGTTTTCGACTGAAGACGTTGAGGAAACATATCAAGTCGCGAAAGTGAGAATTCACATCGAAAAAATCATGCAAAGATTACACACTTATAAAATTTTAGATAAATTTTCAATTGATATGCTTCCTCATGCCGATAACGTTGTATTTATATGTACTGCACTCGTCAACTTGCAGCCACCGATTTTATTAAAGACGGCGATGTAGAGGAAACTAATGTCGCACAAGCAGATTAAAATATATTCATGAATGATATAATTTGTATGTATAAATAATACGTTTGGCTTTACACATAAAAATAAAAATGCGATCCCAAAAATGAAATAAAATAATAAATTACAAATGTGTAATATTTTATTCTTTCGAACTATCACAGACGTTTGTGCCAATGTACAATATATTAATAAGTATTTTATTCTTTGGAGCGATCACAGAGATTTATCCCTATATTTTAGAACCAAACCTTTTAAAAAATGCTCGTCTCTGTGCACTTCCACACAACAGCTTCCCTTAGAAGACCAAACGTACAAGTCACATACTGTCAGCCCAGTCACGTACAATTGTATCTGGCATTGAATATAATATACATGACTTTTTTTAATTCAAAACTACCAGCTTTAAAATACAAATAGTTTACACTTGTTGTGTGTAAATCAACATCTACAACTGGAATCTTTTCGCATTTAGCAGGGCACTTGATTTCTATTATTCTTGTTACGCATCCTTCATCGATAACAACACTATCAGGCGATGCGCAAAGCCATGGCTGGGATTTTAACACCACTACTCCTGTTTGAACCACTTTCAATCCATAAACAGTTTCATACTCTTTTAGAGCCATGTATTCATTTTTCAAACCATACTGAGTATTTTTTTTGCATGTACCGTCCAACTTTAAGGGAGTCAAAAAATCATTGATCAGAGCATCGGCCGTCTTCGATGTCCTTGTTTAAGGAGTTTCGGTACAGGCGATACAATGTTGCCATGCTAAACCATGCTAAAAACATAAAAAATTTTAAAAAGTTTAGAATTTTATAAAATTTGGTGAACATATTCTTTAGTGCCAAATTTGACAATAGAAATTTTTTAAGATTTTTCTTCTACACAGTTATCGAGTAATTGATCACTAAAGTTTACGTGTATAAGGATAGCGTTTCCATATATATAGGTATACATTCCGGGCATAAGAAATCTGCTTTAATGCGTAATTACTCGATAACTAAGTAGACGAAAATTTTGAAAAAACTTGTGTTTTCGCACTTGACGTTGAAGAACATTATCACCAAATTTGATCAATTTCTTAATATTTTGACTTCTGTACCGAAACTCCTTAAGTTTGACAGTAGTCATTAACCTGATAATAGAATAAAAAGTAGCGAAAAATGTATTTTCAATTTTTAGTACTGTCAAAAAATTTGGTTCATATCATTGCTATGGTATAACCTACCTTAAATAAAACTATTTTATTATAGATATTATGTTAAAATGACACCATAACCAGAAAAATGTTGTATATGCTTATTATCTGAACACCATTTTTTTGTCAAATCGGAAAATAACACCGAATTAGTCCGATGTCAAATGATTAGTGTTAGTTTTACGCCGAAAAATTAGCACCGCTTTTTTACACTTACATCGTGAATTTTTTTACAGTGCATGTTTTTTTTTACGCCATAAAGTAATGTTGATTCAACGACTGCTTTAGAGATATTTATACTCGCTTCCCAGCTATTCATGCGCGTGGCTATCATTGGAGACCAAACACCGCCAATTGCAAGTTGTGCTTCTCGAAATTAAGTATAACGCAGCCAGATTGAATAATCCTGAGCGAGAAAAACGAATACCGAAATAAACATAAGATTTGATCATTTCTAACTCTTCATTGTTGTACCTGAAGAGCCGTGTTTTTCGAATTCTCCCTTTTTTTTGACATATTATGATTTTTGTTTTTTTAGTATTGATCTCTAGTTCGTTTTCGTCATGGTATAATTCGAGTATGTTTAATTTGTTTTGTAGACCAACTGCATCCTCCGCGATTATAATAAGGTCATCAATTTCTCTATGAAAAATTCTTCTGTATCCACCAGTAATAGCGGGAATAAAATCGGGCTAGCTTGGTCCCCCTGTAAAACCCCTTGTGTGCTTTCAATTTATTCTGACAGATTTATTAATTCTTACCTGGAATCGAGTATTTTTATAATAGTTTTGAAATACTGTCACCATTTGTGTAGTGGTCTCTAATTTTAGTAATTTTTTCCATAACACAAGATGAATTACTAAGTTAAAGGCTCTCCAGAAGTTTACAAAAGCTAGCCAAATGTTTCCTTTTAGTTTGCTCAATGCTATACTTATTTTTGTGCTCAAGGTGAATAAATTGTCCTTGCAGAAGCAGTTTTCTCTAAAACCTGTTTGTGCTTCAAGGATTATATAGTTCTGTTCTGCCCATTGGTTTAGTCTATTGACTTAGCCTCTGTAATTCATTGATCTTTGGTTTGGGTATCGCCGTTTTTATAAAACATTACGACTTCTGAGTTATCCCATTCCCTCGGTATTACTCCCGTAGTTAGAATTTCATTAAATAAGTGAATTATATAATCACTCCATTTGGGCGACATAGCCTTGTAGAGCTCGGAATTTCACCGGCCCTGGCGCTTTGTTCGATTTTAACTTTTTAATCATGTTCAGCAATTCATCTGTTGTGATTAGGTTGTCTAACATTTTTGGCTCTCGATGGAATTTCTAGACTATCTTTTCGATTCGATAGTATCGAACGATAAAAAGCTTCCCACTCATCGTATGGTATTAGACACTTATTCATTTTTTTCCTTCTAAATCTATTAACGATACTCCAGAATTTCTTTGCATTTTATACGCTTGAGGTTGCTTTTGTGACTGAATTAAAGTACTGCTTTTTGGTTTTTCTTACAAGTTTAGTATAAGCTTTCCATTGTTCTTTAAATTGCGTTTCATTACCTATCTTTTTGTTTTTTGACTGACTCTATCTGCTGAATAATCTTTAGATACCGGACTAGTCATAAGGTCATGTACATCAAAAAATGAACTTGACGTGGAGATGACATCA
Source organism: Venturia canescens (assembly GCF_019457755.1). Taxonomy (NCBI): domain Eukaryota; kingdom Metazoa; phylum Arthropoda; class Insecta; order Hymenoptera; family Ichneumonidae; genus Venturia; species Venturia canescens. The sequence continues at coordinate 16,441,956 of NC_057427.1, forward strand.
TCAAGTCTCCACGTTTCGCTCAACCCTATAAATGTGCAACATTCAACATCCTTTTCAAATTCCTCGACTGTAAGTTCAAAGAGATTTTTCAACCCCGGAACATTCCAAAAAATGATGCTTTGCTTCACAGAAGTTTCACTTGTTTGTATAAACCTCACATTCTCGTTTTTATGATGATTATTACCCTCTCTAACTGCAAGATTGATTGCGATTGATTGAAGTCCTTTGTTGTCTTGTGTCAGGTTGTACGGTTGTGACATCTCGGTGACGTCAGTTGTTATTTCCACATTCCTTCTTTTGAAAAGATGTCGTGTTTAAAAAAAATTAAAAAAAAACCCAATGTAATTCAATGGAAAATAATTGAAAATAAATCATTTTTGAATCATTGAGTGAACTTGGCGAAACCGCTCGCGCTCGAGTGTTTTCTTTTTCTTTCTCTTGTGGTCCGTTGTCATGAACCCGAAACGACACGAAAAAAACAGTCAGTCAACACATCGAGTTGATTGAGGATGGATGTGCGTATTGAGAGAAAAAAAAACCAAAATCAAATACGAAATCAGGATCTAAGGTAATGGCTTTCATATCATTATTCTTATTCTTGATGATCGCAATTCATTAGATGGTTCAATTCTTTTTGGCTGGTGATGGCCGCGGATTGATTAATTCATTACATGGTTTAACTATTTTTGGCTGGTGATGGCCGCGGATTGAGGAATTCATTAGATGGTTTCAATTAATTTTGGCTAGTGATGGCCGCGGATTGCTTAATGGTCTCATGATGCTCTTTTCGTATGACTTGGTACCCCAATTTTAGCTGGTGATGACTGTGGATTCATTAAACCAAATGATGACTATATAATTATTTTGGTTTCTGCGAATTGAATTTTTTTTTTGTATTTGTTTTTATTATAGTATAATCAATAATTTTTGTGATTCATTTATATCAGGTGAAAAGACAGTTATATCCTGTTCTAGAATTGATCCGGAAATTATCACGCAACCTCACACGAAAAATTGAGATTTCCTGTTGACGAACCACCAGAAGAGAAATTAAAAAAAGTTGTATACACAAAACATGTCGATTTTGTGAATTTTTCTCCGTCAGACGTCAGCATCGTAGATTTCTTAATTCTCGTGATCCACCGGTTCCAAATCATGTCCTGACCATAAATCATGGTAAATTGTTGAATTCCACGGTGACATCCCCAAAAATTCAAGTTTCAGAGCAAAATAAATCCCAAACTACTTTCTCACTATCTATTCGCTTTTTTGACTTATTTTTAAAAACCACCATAGTAATCAAAGTACGAATAAGGAAAAAAGGTTTTTTATTCATTTTTTACAAAAATCGCACTCGTAGCTGACATCTTCGTCTTCAACACTTGTACACAAGGTGTGTGCCCATTTTTTGCATGTTACACGGTAAATCCAATCTTCGGAGGACGACGAATATAACCCTTCGCAAAAAATGCAAGAAACGTCTTCAAAAGACGAGAACTTGGCTGTCTTGTTGAACTTTTTTTTCTGTCTGCTAAACTGCTACATTTCGAAAAATTTCGATATTTCGATTTTTATGCCTCTTGGAGGCTATGTCCGTTGTGCCCCGGAAAATTTTTTTAAAGAAATTCCGGAAACTAGGACCATGAATCAATGGTGGGACTCCGATATAGTGCGAATACGAAATATACCCAAACACGATGGACCCAAAGTTGATTTTTTACATTCCTCAAAAACATGACAGAAATGGGATATAAGATTTGACTCTTTTCATTTACATCCAAAGAATGGAACCTGAGTGATCTCATTTCTGTTCCCATATTACCGAGTTGACATTCTATTCGGGAACAGTCGCTTGGAACGGCTGAATTTCGAAAAATATCGGTTTTTCGATTTTTATGCCTCTGAGGGGCTGTGTTCGTTTTTCCCCGAAATTTTTTTTTACGAAATTCGGGAAACAAGGACTGGGCATCAATTTTGGGACTCAAAAATAGTTGAAAGACCATATGCTCATCAATGAAACTTGCTTAAATACTTAAGTGTCCATTTTGCCCCATACTACCCTATATAATTCTTGCTTTCAATCTAAAGTTTTTTGTATCCGATTTTGATTTACCACCCGTTACTTTCCTCAGTTCGAGCAATAGCCATAATGTTGTTTATCTGAATTTGTCATTTTCGTGGCGTACGGTCGTGTGTGATAATATGGCGAATCGTTCAGGCGACTGATGTTGTCCATGACCCTCTTTTTATCGTTTACTTCCCCGAAATTAGCCAAAATAATCCCTGAGTTCCCATCTTTTCCTTTTTTCCAATAGGCTATGCCTCCCTGATTTTTACTCTCACCTGCAGTAGTCTTTGTAGAAACTCCTCTACGCTACCTTTGGTGGTATCGTGTATACCAAGCTTGAGACCATGTATCGTTTCTTTCTTTCCCTCGAGGTGGTAAATGTTCTCATAAAAAATATTTTTTTTTCATTTTCCCATTGTTGATAATGCTTTGCAAAATCGTCTTCAATTCTTTTAATTCTTTTAATGCGATCCCACGCTTCTTTCGTCTTGATGCTGTCTTCGGTCAGTTTCATAACCGTGTCTGTCAATTTCTTTAGTTTGTCTAATAAGAATAGCATGCTTAAATCCTGTGAATTTTGTTGTTCTCGATTCGAAATGTTCAACCCCGCTTCTCCATTCTTGGTTTGAAATTGAATTTTTTCTTCAATAGATCCGTGATTTTTTGGGTAGATTGATTCTTTTTCCTAAATCCTTGATTTGTTTCTAGATTCTTACCCGCCATATTCGCCTGTTGTGTTTCACTTTCAGCCACGAGGCGCGGTCTAACCTCACTTTTTACGATAGTTTGGTTTGGTTTTAACCCTTTGTGTTACGCATTTTTCTTTTCCCAATCGGCTTGAAATTTAGTACTCAGGAGTTTTCGGGGTCGCTGATTACAATTCCACCTTCAAAATTTCAAAATTCAAAATAGCGGATCCAATATGGCGGCCACAAATGCGAAAATTCATTCAAACCGCATGATATTTGGTACTCAGGGGTTCTTGGGTTCGCTGATTACGATTTCACCCTGAAAATTTCAAAATTCGAAATGTCAGATCCAGTATAGCAGATAAAAATTCACAAAATGGTGCCAATATGATGAAGAAAAACAAAAAAAAAACGAAAACAAATATAAAAAGAACAAAAAAAATGGAGACAACCACCAAATCCTCGTTCGTGTCTCTGGTTTTGACTGAGTGTGGAACTTTGTGCAGAAGATCGTCAATTCTATTGGACCCCCAAGTGGCGACTAATTCTTATTCTTGAATACATGACTGATGTTGAAACACCAAAAAAAGTTCAAAATTTCGGTCGAAACTGATTAGAAAATGGTTACAAAACACAAAGTTCACAAAAAAGAGGTCACAAAGGGATGAAACGATTTTTGCATGTTGAATTCCCATTTAATGAGTGCAGATTTGTAATGAGCAACCCCAAAAACCCTTGAGTACCAACTTTTGCTTTCGACAATCGGTTTTTGCATTTTGGGTCCGCCATATTGGATCTGCCATCTTGAATTTTCGAATTTTGATTGAAGATTTGTAATCAGCGACCTTGAAAACCCCCGAGTACCAAATTTCGCTTTCATCAAACGATTTTTGCATTTTTAGTCCGCCATATTGGATCCGCCATCTTGAATTTCGAAATTTTGAGGGCGGAATCATAATCGGCGACCCCAAAACTCCCCAAATACAAAATTTTGAGCTATTCCCACATAAGGAAAAACGTTGTACTTCGAAAGCACCCGGAGATAATGAATTTTATCTAGAACCATTGCGATTTGTTAAGGTTTGTTTATGTGAATAAACAAAATCATTCATGATTTTAAATTATTGCACATCAATTCTCATTTATGAATATATGACTGATGCGGAAACACCAACAAAAATTTTAAATTCATCCGAAATTGCTCAAAATATGGTTCTAAAACAGATGGCACTCTGAGAGTGCCGCCATGACACAAAGGGTTAAAGTTATACTTGACAGACGATTTTTTACAACATTTAATGTTTGCACTGTTTATTTCTGAATTAATGATTATTTTGAAGCACTTTTTAACAAGTGTTTCACAAAAAATCATGGAAATTTACGGAAATTCACAGGAGCTTACTAGAGCTTACTCGCATCAAGATCCAAGATGGCTCCAGTGCCTTGATGGTTGACGTACAATTGTCATCATATCAAGAGCTACGTGCTATGCCCTGATAGTTGACGTGTAAAACCTCATATAGACGAGGGATACACTGCTCCGTTACCGCTTTTTTTGTATACAATTTTGGTAGGAATAAGAGGAGAAAGGAAAGGTTGGGAACCTTATTGGTGTACGCGGGTGGTGCTCCGCTCGTAGCGATCCCGGGCCGCAAGAAGCCGCAAGGCGGCGCGGCGAACGAGGAAAAAGGATTGCCAACTCAAAAAGGAATAATAAATCTGTGGCTGAGAAGAAGGTGATGAGATTGTGGAAACAAGGCTGTAAAAACGTATATCATTAAAACTATAAAATAAAATATTTATCTTATCCAATCCTAAAAATAATATAGACGCGTGTTCAATTCAAATACTCTATACGCTGACGCGAGAGCGCTCCATATGTAATCCTCTGACAGACTTCTGCGAAACAAAACCAAAAATCGTGCCGGGGGGTAAGGCTGTCCCGTTACAGTACATGAAATGTAATATTAAATTCTCACTGAATCAAGTGTTAAGCCAAGCCCAACATTCGGATATTTTTAATCTCAAATAAATGACGTATGCATTTCATTTAGCATTATATTCTTGATCCATACTATTCGTAAGTGTTAGACCGGTACGAATGAAAGAGATCTAGATTCACGTCTAACAAAAGTTGCCACAAAAGTTGCCAACTTAAAGCCCGTAGCGATAAACCAGCAAAATAACACTGCGATAAACCGCGGTATGAAATTGCAAACGAAGGGGGTGGATGCAACGGATAGATAAAGTCGGTGAGAGAAACACAGCCGTTAAGGTATATGTATACATACGAAGAAACGGGAGTATACAAATTAGATTAGGGAAGAGTTTAAAGGGGTCGAGGAAGAAGGATAATTAGCAAGATGGCGGTATAGAAGCTTCGCTCACGTTGGTGTTCAACGTGCGGATAAAACAGGATATCGTAAAAAATGCCTCATCTCGTGTCGACGGTATAACTGGCTCTCAACTCGATACGCCTCGTTAGCCTATTTCCTTGAGCCAACCTCTCCTTTAATTCATTCACTTACTTTTCTTTCGCTAATCCATACACTCGAGGATAATGAGAAGAAAAAATATCTTCTCTGTGTGACCCGCTGATGTAGCATCTACGGATTACGGCGAACAATTGAGTCCTCGAATCTCGAATTGCGCACGCGTTATACTGGAAAATACGTGTAAGGCGATTTTTCCATGTGTTTTATCCGCCAGCGGAAGTTATTTTTTTCTCTCTGGATATATTAGGATTCTGGTAATACGATTCTTGTGACTGATTGAAAGTGAAACTAATAGTATTGTGCTATGTGCTACAATAAGCAGGATATATAGCCGATAATGAAGTCAGACGGAATTTGATATTTTATTGGAGTGCACATTTCCAATTTTTTTTTTATCGGATAAATTTCCTAGTTTACAGTTTTTTTTTTTCAAGTTGAGCCAACGAGCCCAATTATATTGAAAATAATACGTTTGAGAAATTATGTGATATTACCGGCAAATATATATTCCTTGAAAAATAGCATCAAGCGCATACCTCGTAGAGACGACGAGGGTGGAAAAAGAAGGGCGCAGGGGTACGAGTAATTAACCGTACTCTCGAGTAAACAAACATATATACCAACCTTTTATTCGACGTTTCTATATCAGCTGAATGATCTCTACCAATTATAATAATATATGTAAATTTGCACAAGTCCCATGTTTCTCTATTCTGGGTGCCGCCATTACATTTGAAAATGTAATGTATACGTGAGGTACGTTCATACTAATGTGCGTGAATGTAAATAAAAAGGAGTGTGTTATATCGAAAACGAATCGATTGGAGCATCCACATTATACGTCGTTGTAGATACAAAACGAGTGCGCAAATTGAGGGCGTCCACTTTCTTTAAATTATCTTTTTTCATGCTTTTTCGTCTCTTTACTTGGCATAACAATATCGCTGATTCATCTCACATTTCGCTACTTTCATCGGAGATTCAGAACGCGATTCGCAATTCGTACTTTACTATATAATTCGAAATACTAAAAGACGACGGGACATGCACCAAGCTTTTTCGTGCTTGCGTCATTTAATTTTACTGCGAGTCAAAAGATCTTTTCTTCTTCAGCCATTCGAGATCCCTCGTCGCGATCTAAAATCACGCGGGTGGGGTTCAATATGTCGAATAACTGAATTGTAGAACGGTCGATATTTCGAAATTTTAAAAGTTGTGATATCAGTTTGGAGAAAAATAAGTTATTCGAAATTCTTATTCCCGATCGACTATTCAGCAGATCGCGCGTTTAACCCTCTCAGACCGAGACCTATTTCGCGTTGACGGAAAATGATTCCCTTCATAATTTTTTCTCAAAATACTTTCTAGTTTCCGAATCCATTGTGACATTTCGATTTTTTTGTTGGGAAATATGAATTTTTGAATGTTCGCTGCGCGCAGCACCAGGTCCTTGGGGAGCAAAATCAGGAAAATTTACGAATTAATCTAGCACCGAATACCTTAAATACATCATATTAGCTTCCCTTTGAAAGGAAATAACGATTGGGGTACGAAAAAAAAATTTATACCCACTTTTCTTTTGCGATAACTAAAGCACCTTTTCACACAACGCCAACTCAACATGAAACGCCGACTTTATATTGATATTTCGATGAGTTAAAGCAGTTTATCTCTTGGTTTAGGAGTATCTAAGGTGCAATCTAACCTTGCTTGATTGAAATAGGCAGTTAGAACCCCGACCTTACTGACCGATGCAGTTTCATTGGGCCTGGAAGCGCGTGTTGCGTAGAAGCAACATACGGTCCGAGAGGGTTAATCAAAAATTCCTTCTTTGAATTCATATTTACCCGAAAATATATATTTCAATAGTTTTCATTTCGAATGCAATTTTAACAGACCATCCGAATGTCAAAAGTTCATATTTTCGAATTCAAAATGGAGAGTAATTGTTTTACAGACAGACCAGAATATAGAGTAGCAAAAAATCGAAAGTGAATTTTTCGAGCCTATAAAACTTGGATATGCAGAATAGCGATGGCTCGAAAAGGCGAAAGTCAAAATGGCGATGTTTAAAATTGGAGATCACCGGTCTGAGTAAGCGAGTGAGTGAGATGCGTGTATTTGGAGCTCCGCTGCATTTCTTTATTTTGATCGATCGACTTTCTAACGTTTCGCTATTTTGACCGTTCGACTTTTTGGTGTTTCAGTATTTCAACCTCAGTAATATTTGGTCTTTCGTTATTATATTTTCAAAATTGTGAATTTTCACAGTATCGCTGACTGTAGTAATTTATGAATCGAAAGAGTGATAGTCGAATTTTCGAAAAATCGATATTTTAGTCATCGTCCTATGGGCGATTGTTACATTCTATTTTCGATGTAAACGTTCTTCGAACCTTGCAGTTTCTGCTTTATTTATTTTTGGCATTCAAAGCTCTAGTCGAATCTATCCGTCTCCATATTATCATTCGAAGTTTATAAATTCGAGATTTTAACTGTTCGAAATTTTAGTCATTCCAACATTTGATCCCCACCCAATCACGCTTATACCAAAGTTTTACCGGCCGAGCGCGAACCAAAATTTGAAGAATCTTTGTTTCTCCATCTCTCGCTAGTGACGATCGTTCGAACGAAATCGTTGCATTACTCTCGTTAAGAGAGTAACTATACAATCATAACCGATTTCGGAATGGCTTCGAATTCGCCGGAAAACAATAAGCACATGGCCGTAAGATGAACCTCACCAGCGTCCGACAACACCGGAGCGAGCCACCACAAAAGGCAGAATGAGCAAGGTGAAAAGAAGATGAAAGCTCTGCACCTTCGAAAGCCTTCATTTTGTTTCCATATATGTTTGCATGTATAGTGACTTATGTGCTGGCGATAGGTTGCGCGGTGTCCGAGCTTATGAGAGACCTTTGAGGGCATCTGAATGCATGGTTAGAGGCAAAACAATGTCCAGCATGCCTAATAATAATTGTAGAAGCAAAAAGGAATCTGGAAATGGCTCGCGATTGAAATGGTTGTTCGAGGGGAATGCAATGTGAAACAATATATATGACGTACGATGCCAGGCATGCATTTTTCAATCGGGAAGCGACGACGCGCGGTCCTACAAGCCCCTTACAACCTATAACCCTTCGCTACATATATGCATGTATGCATAATGTGAGATAGTACACGCTTGAGCGACGCGACATTTCTGCGGGCATCGGTTGAATGTATATGTACATAAATAGAATGGGAAAGGTTGCCGGGGGACAGAGGAAAAATGTGTGTTACGTTTATCACAACACCACACACCGGATTCCGTACTCAGTCACGCAAACTTTGTAGGTACATACATATGTACATGGAGTTTCCCCTTTACATGCATAACCCGAGGAAAAGCACTGAGATGCGTGTATCGAGACGATAAATCAACCGAGCCGACGATGAATCTGGATCAAAGATTTGTGGCGTTTCGATGAATTTTCAAGGCAATGACGTATGAAATATTTTTTCGGCATCGATATAAATAGTTAAAATACGATATGAAATTAAGTGCGCGACTGTTTTCATTTGATCAAAATTAATAAAAAAAAGCATTACGTAACGCGAGGAAAAAATGGGCTGTAATTACGCGTAAGATAAAGTGTTAAAAATTCGACTCAAACGTATATGTTTTTGGGTACTTGTCGCGCGCGCAGATCGAACGCCGTGACCTCCCTCATTAACTGCGGAGTTCTGTTACAATTGTATGTACTATTTCCAAGCCATACAAATGCCAACTCTACGTAACCAGGTTCCGGTGACGAAAAATAATAAAAAAAAAACGGCTCTACGTTATTCGGTCAAAGAGAGCAAGAAAACCCACCGTTTTCATTCGATGAATAAGCAAATGTTGAAAAGTGTTTTTTTTTTCTTCTTAGTTAGATTAAATTTCTCAAACGCGATGCAGCCGATCAATTTGAAATTTGGCCGATACTTGAAGTGTGCCTCCAAGAAAATACTGTATATATTAGTGTATTCCAAAAAAATGACGATTTGTATCTTCTGCATTTACAATCTCCCAAAAGTGCATATATAATGAAAGAAAGAACCACGCTAAAAGAAGGCTCTATGTATAAGCTCTAAATTTTGAAAGGTGGTACAATTCATTTTTGTGTCTTTTTTAGCAATTTTATAAAACTAAAAGGGTTTTCCTAGAAAATTAACATGTAAATCATTGTATGATTATCAAGAAACTTGATAGAGTCTCAGGACAATCACATTGACAGCCCTGTCATCTTCTTGCCCGAAGCTCGCCGAGACGATACTTTCTCTGAATAAAACAATCTGCGGTGGTGGGGGTAAAATTCCGCTTCAGGATGTATTGGCAAAATCATTAAGGTTGATCCTCTGCGACAGTCCCAACCAAAAGTTATGTACTGTCTGCATATTAAAAGGCTTGATAATTCGTTCGGATCGTAATCAATAACTTTGTAAAGAGCCTATATACGTACTCGGTGCCAGCAGATATAGTACAAATATCATTTGCTTTCGTAAAATTTATTCTAAAAGTATTTTTGATCCGACATCGTGAGTAAATTTTTTGACGGAACTATCCAGGTTACGCTTCAACACACAGAAAAGGTTGTCTATACAGACGACATTCGCTTGTTCGCTTGCAAAATATATCGTATACAGCCTAAACCTTCGTACTTCTCGAGGCTATATCTGTCAAACTAGATGGTCAATCACCTTGATTTTTTTTCACAATATCTGTGATATCCTGCTCCAGCTTCTCCTCGTTTTTTATAAACTTCCTAATTTTAGTACTAGTGGTAGAATTAATAATGTGCCGTTTGCTTATGCATGGTCCATATGTTACGTGTTAATTTAGTCAACTTCAATTACATATATCTCGGGTTCGGGATGGTGAAACTTGTTAAAATTTTATAGAGATGTTGTTCATATGTTAAACAATACGTATGCCAAATTTAAATAATTTCCTAATTTAACTGTCTCGTGGAGGAACCAGGGGAGAGTACGATTTCCGAGGCGCCAAGATTTGACGATTGATTCTTATATTTCGACCATTCTAAAACGAATTACAAGAATAAAATTTTTGCGTATTCGGCTTCCTTAAGGAGTTATGACCATTTGAAGTTGAAAAAAAGTGTTTTTTTGGCTATTGATGATAAATTTCTAACGCACGCGAATACGTGAGGGTATTAATATCTTGCGTTGAAATGATTTTTCGAAGTATAAAATAGTATTTTTAATAGTGTTTCAATGCCGTATTAAAACATTGCGCCTTGATTTTCAAAATGTGTGCGCTAAATTGCAGACTATTAGCGTAACCCGGAAAACACCACGTGGAGGTTGTCTTGTTGTGTTGTTGTGTTGTGTTGTGTTGTTTACTATCTCCTGTTTCAATTTGCGTTCATTTGTTTATTTGGCAGTATAAGCGAACATTGTTACAAAATATAACTTCAATTCATTGGGGAAAGTACGATTTCGGATGCGTCAAGATTTAACGATTGATTCCGCACACACATCGAAAGTGCTTCAAACCCACCCAACGATTCCGCGCACACATCGCAGGTGCTCCAAACCCGCTCAACGATTCCGCACACACATCGAAGGTGCTTCAAACCTACCCAACGATTCCGCACACACATCATAGGTGTTCTAAGCCCGCCCAACTATTACGTACACACACCGAAGGTGCTTTAAACCCACCCAACGATTCCGCACACACATCAAAGATGTGTCGAATGGAGAAATGAATTTCAACATTTTTATAAATTAAAAAAAAAACGCGCCTCAACGTTACAAACCCTATTGAGTGATGTTCCGGACCCACCCAAAAATCAAAAACAGTATTTCTAACGAGTTTTCGACAAATTTTCAAATGATTGTGATTCGATGAATTGTGATTTGACGAATTGTGATTCGACGAATTGTTTTCGACGAATTTTCCCCAAATCACCGTTCCACCCCCTTAAATTTTTTTATTTTTTTTAATCTTGATTTTCATTTTACTGCAAAATAGTATCATTTCCGATAAAAAAAAGGGCGCTACATGATCCAAATTAGGGAGCATACACATCATAATGATACTTCAACTTTCAACCCCCCGTTTCACCCCCTTAAAGGCAAAATTTCGATTTTTTTTACTCTTGAAAAACATCTTATTTTGGGCTAATTATGAAGACTGCATGGTCAAAACTTGGCGCCTCGGAAATCGTACTCTTGCCACAATGCTAACCAATTTTTTTATAATCAGTACATATCAACATTTGTGCACTTAAAATCGTTATTCACATTATTTTATTTTAACATTATAAAATTATGTTTAAATACTTTTCCGGATCATGACATTTTATTTAAATTGCTCATTCAAATGAAAATTAAATAAGAAATTTATTTATGTTTTCATTTTCTGGGGAAGTAATTCACGAAAAAATCATTTTTTTTCAAATTCCAACAAACGCTTCCGTCGTCCTCAAAATTTGACTTTGATATGATCCAGTGCAATCCCGGATAAATTAATATGATTCCAAATTATCAATAAATACTTGGCCTCAAATCGATATCATAAATTTAAGTGCTGCATCCAAATTAGATGGAAACTTTATGAATTCATTCAGTTAATAATCCTCCGATAAAATAATGAGGCATCGATTTTTTAAATGTTTCCAAGCGAGGTTTTTGGGTGTATAAAATATTTTTGGGGTGACATATTTGAACTTTTTTCACGTTTTATTCAATATTTTCCCGAAAACATCCATTGAGAAATCAGAGCGAGTCTAAGAGGTTTTTGACGATGATATAATAACTTTAAAACATAATTTTCACTCGTGCAAAGTTTTTTATCAACAATTACGCCAACAATCGTGTTGGTTTTCGGTTCATTAGAAGGGGATATTGAAAACGAGTGTCCAAACCAATTTTCATTTCACGAAACGTCTCCCAAGCTCCGTAATTCAAGAAAATGGCATACCAATTTTACCCTCACCATCGCGAATCGTTTTATTCTGCGATATAATATTTTATTCTGGACTCGGCGAGCCTCAGACCAGAATAAGACGACAGGGCTGTCAATGTACTTGTCTCGAGACTCTACCGAGTTTGTTGATATGCATGCAATGATTAATATATTAATTTTTTGAAAAAACCCTTTTTGTTTTATAAAATTGAGAAAAAAAGCACAAAGATCATTTTCCTCACTTTTCAAAATTCAGAGCTACAGGGCCTGCTTTTGGCGAGATCTTTTCTTCCACCATATAAATATGAACTTTTGAGAGACGGTAAATGAAAAAAAAAATCGCAATTTTTTCCAGACACCCTAGTGTAGATGTGAATGAAATGTGCGATATTTTGTCACTCATTGCAAAATTCATGAACGCATTATTAGCTAATTAATGATATTTCGAGGTTTAAGGTAATATATAGACTTCATGCGCAATGTCGATTCACGGCATAAGAGGTCGAGATATTGAGAAAGAAGCGGCACTCGATAAAAAGATGTACATATATAAAAGTACTGTGGGTGTGTACATTTTTAGCGCCGATGTCTAAACTTGTTCGCGAAGGTCGAACTGCGGTGAATTCGATTAGACTGGAAATACACCCAACTTGTACGATTCTTATGTTAAAAAAAAAAGAGAAAGAAAGATGGGATAAGGGAATCAAAGATGGGAAAAAATATAGGAGTTCGCGGCTCAATTTATGAATGAATTCTACTTATAGCCGTGAAAATGAGTTATTTCTTTGAGCCAAATGTTGCATCATCGAATATTAACGAAATAGAACCCGTTGTAGGTTAATGGAGGATTATCTAGAGTCGCGGCAGGGACTCTCATTTATGTTATGACGAGTTGCTGCCAGAGATAAGAATTATTTTGATCGTCGTTACTTCAAACACCGTAACCTCCATTTATTCATCTTGAGAAATAAATGCTCCATGAATATTGCGGAGTTATCTTGAAGCATCGTTGGTAATATAATATTTATCTTGAAAACGATTATTATTATCAGAGAGCTGATGAGTGTCCTCGAACTATCACCGTATTTCAATGCGATGTTTGCTTTACTTTTCATTCATTCCTTATATTACTGAGCTGAAATAACATACATGTAAATAAATGTAACACCGGTTTGGTTAACGTCATGGTCGAATGGAAAAGTTCGAAAAAGCAACGCAATTTATCCTCTTTCTCGCTCTCTCCACCTTTTAATCTCCAGCATTATTCGTTCTTTTCATCGAATTTAGGAACCTGCGACCTGTGACCTCGTCACGCACTCACGCACAGTGTTACGGAAAGAAACCTCTTGACCATCCAATAATGTGCGGTGCGTCCAGTACTTACGCATTCGAACAAAAATCAAGAGGACACCTGGGCGACAAAACACCGCAAATATATTATTTCGATGTGTCAAACGCGGAAATTGTAAACCGTTCATTTTCATTCGCCTTGTACTCCAATCACCAAAAATTCATAATAAACTTTGGCAATGTTTTGGCCCATGTTTAACATTGACGTAACCATTTTTCGTGTCATCTTTTTCGGGAGCACCATTCCGATTGGTATAAAATATTCTATCAGTCTTGGTCTAGCACCACAATCGTCTTCAGAATCAACCTGAAGCAGTATCACTCCGAACCAGGATCTGCGGAATAGCTATTGGCACATTTAAAATAGTTTTCATCGAATGTTTCGGAAGATTCGAGTGATCGCAAAATTCGACGATGAAAAAGACTAAATAGATTATTTATCCTGGACAAGAGCGGTGAATGTAAGAGAAAAAAAGTAAAGGGAGTTTAGATGAAGAATAAAAGGAGACCGGTTGGTCGTTGCTTCTTTCCTATTGCAGTTTCCCAGCGCTTTTCTCGGTGCATATATAATAATACTCGGGCTGCGAGAGTCATGACATTTCGTAAATAACGTGGGCGTCCGTAGACACTGCGGCGTCACTCGTACCTCTATACACACTGAATGAGTTCAAACACAAATACTATTTTTCCGGTGTGGTGGGGGGTGAAAACGGAACAAACGCGTATATCAAATTTACCCATTAACTGTACCTTTATATTTCATTCACAATAGATTTTCGGAATATTCGAGCATGAGGCCGCAAACGATTCGCAACACCCCGTTTCTAGCCCTGTTTTTATAATAACCTTGTATATTCGTAAACACGAAACCGATTTTATTATTGATTATATTAGAGTAACAAACTTCCATAGGGAGTTTGTTTCTCTCATTGATTCCTCCCGCTCATATTGATTCTTCCATTACCAGAATTCAAGAAAATTGCTGCGATTTCGTATGATCGAGTGTTATTACAATATTCGTTGCTGATATTATTCATCTCTTTTTTGTCTTTTCCCTATAGATCTGTATATTCTGTTTTTTTACAAAACAATAGGGGTTCCGACATGAATATGAAATAAATAAATAATGACCGAGTAAGGAAAAATGAAGCGGAGCTCCGCTTGTTCCGGCCTTCATTGTAGTATCAATAATCGAGAGGTGAAGTTTCTTATGAAAATAAATAAATAGAATAAAAAGCCCATGTCATAGTACACATCATTTCGGAGAGTACGTGAGTGTTTTTCTTTTGACGTGTTTTTTACCTCGGCATGAACCGAAGATAAAGGGAAATAGTAAAACGGTTGGAAGAGAGAGGGAAAAATAAAGATGAACAAACGTAGGCGATAATGGACAGAAAATACTCGCAACGTGTACAGAGTTGGCCTTTCTTATAATAGTGAAGAAAATGAATAAGATTCTTGCCTACGCGTGTGCCCAGGCGAGTTTAACTTACGTCTCGGTCCTCATGTCATTACGAAAAATAAAGCAATAAGAAAAAACAGTGAACCGTGCATATGATAAAGGAAAGATTGATAACTTATACTTCTGCTGATTACGATAATGCAAATCAAACCGATTTGCATTATCTCTCCGTTCTCCGTTAAACAATTAATAATTATCGATATTTTATCGATAATGTATCCAGTTCGTATCCAGATAGCTGCAAATTTTGAAAGTGAAATTTTTCCACACCGTTCGTCCGATCGAAATAATAAAAATATCAGCTCATTTTGGCCCTCTCCTTGCTGCGTGGGCTGACAGAGTCTTTTTTTAATCGGCTAAAGTGTGTCAAATACTTTCGATTTCAAAAATTCTAAGCGAGATTAGGTAACTGCGTCCATACTCTTAAGCTCCAAATATTGAATTATTGGATTTTATAGAGTTATATATGAAAGGTTGTTTGATTGCTTCATCCCTCGATTTCATTTCCAAGTTTTGACGATCGAGTCGCAACCCTGTCAAGATAATTGCTACTCAACTATAGCTTCCGTACACACGGGAACAAATTATATTGTACTACCAGCAGCAAGATCGTTCATTCGGACTCGGTTCATTCGGATCAATAACATTTTTTTCGTTTCGGGGAGAAAACTTGAAATGAAATAAAAAAAGACCGCCATTCGACTTTGCTCGTATCGGAGCATTTATATATCGAATTAAAATTGCGTTCTGGATGCGAAGCCGAACAATGAGAAGCGGAGCAACGGTGAAGAGCTCGTGTGCACAACGAGCCTTCATAGGGATTACCAGGAATATATATTTCGCTAGCACACTTTGGTGGTCTTTCCGGATCATCGGATCGAGTCAGCATGGACATTCGAGCCCACCGCGCAAGAGCTTTGCATGGTAGCACCGTCTGTTCTTTTATCTCGAATCTTTTCCTTCGTACATGCCGTATGGCCACGCCATCCGCTTTACCCATTTCGTCGTTTGCATCGTTCGTTGCTTCATTTTCTACTTTTCTCCGATCGCACCAACTCTCACAATATTCGAGTACGAATTATATATTTCATTTCGCATCTATTTCTCATATTACTTTTCATCTTTCGTTCGTCTATTTTTTATCAAGATTGACAACATCACCCTCAGAGTTAAAAAGTTCGACTTTATCTCCTGGGTGTGCAATATATTATTTCCCAAAATTCCAGATTAATAAAAAAACTCTTTAGATAGTGCTCAAGCTACTTTTCGATAATTTCTTGTTTTTTTTTCTCAAAAATCGCGAGGGAAACATTTTTTTTGCTCTCATAGCAGAAAGTGTTTGTGTTCCACAGAATCATGGATCTTCTAAAATTTTGACACTCTCAAAAAATTTTAAAGGCTGTCTCGCATAATTTATTACTATTTTTCTGTGTACTTGGTTGGGTATAAATCGTGAGATTAAAAACCGAGTGGCTGCAAAACGCAATTATTATTTTCCATCCAAAAAAAGGGGTGAAAGTATTTTACATAAACATTATTTTTCAAAATTACATGTTATAACACACATTTTTGCGTTTTTTCAAACGATCGGTTTCAATTTTCTTGTATTTTTCATAGAAATTTGTATGAAAAACAAAGATTTGCATAAAACATTTGTATGAACAAAAAGTTTGAAATAGGTTTATTGTACGAAATTGCCATCCTTTACAAAATCATAAAGTTTGATTACAAACAAACTGTTTAGAACTAATTTTTTTTTGCGATTTTGCATACATTGGTTCCAACGAAATCCAGTCAAAATATTTTAATAATTTTTATAACAAATGGGGAAACCAGAAGATTCGAAAATTTCCATCTGCGCTGAAATATCAGACTTTGAAAGGTCAAGTTTTCGTATATATAAGTATATATTGAGACGAATCACGCTCCCTCAACACGTTATATAATCCAGTCAAAATGCAGGAATGGGTAAATATTTAGAAGTACGGCTTTTCCCAAAAAATGAGATATTTTTTTTTTTTTTTTCTTCACTTAACCCTAATCACTCACACTTCTTGAGGAACATTTTTCAGCCCGCGTCACAGAGCAACACTGTGTTACACAATGCGTTCCAACAACAGGGAAACAGCACGAGCACCATTCGACACTGTGTTGCACAGTGTTGCACAATATTCTACAGTGTCGCTTGCTGGAAAACATCAGAACTACACAAAACAAATGGGGTCGTTCAGACCCCAAGTGAGTGATTAGGGTTAATAAGCATGTCTGACAATCATAATCTCTGAGAGGCTGAAAAAATTCCAAGAACATGGTTTTTTAAATAAAAAACTGATCCTTAGGTTTCACCATTTTTTCACTTTCCCAACATTACAACACACATAACAAGTGTGTGTCTGTCTGTTTGTTTGTTTGGGTGTGCGTGTGTGTGTGAGTGTGTGCGTGCGTGTACTTCTCCGAATCAAAAACAAACAAATACACCGTTTACGGTTCGTAATTGTCGTGAATACTAAATTCCTCAGTATTCAAAATGATTTGCAATGGGTGTGACGTTTTGGAAAACGTCAATGGTGTGAACGACAATGGTGAAAAACGGGTTTTAAGACAAAATTTGGCATATCGAGCACCACTGGGACATAAAGAAGGATCGAGTATATGCATACATCTCTGTCTATCGCACTCATTAAAGCGTATTGTGCGCACGCGTATCTCATGCAACGTGCTTGTGTGCGTGCTATGGAAAACCAAAATAAACGCACATTCAATTGTATTTTTTCCATACTTAAACAATATTTAAAAAACAAATTTTTTTCTACAAAGTTCAATTAAAGCCTCCTGAAGTATGTAGAATCGAAAGAACCTATCTACAAATTTAATATGTTTTGAAGCCTTTGAAGTTTCGAGGTTTTCACCCCGAGCTCACTGTTGTTTTTTACTATTTAACTATTAATTTTTTAGTTATCGGAAATTAATAGGGTGTTTTCTTACGTATTTTTTGTCATCCGAAAACAATGGTGCAAGTATTTTTTCAATCAGTTAAATAGTTTTCGAGTTATAAGCGTTTTAAACATTTAACCCTCATTTTCCCAATGTTACCGGGGGTTGATCGCAAAATAATTTACACCATTCGATTCAGCGTCATCAAATTATTTGATTAAACGAACTTACCTTAAGTGAAGTTCTATCAAAATTGTATGTAGCGCCTCTTCCGAAGAGATCAGAGTGTAGTACCACCTATTTTATGCCGATATGTTCACATTCTTCAAAGTAAAATAAAAGATTTTACCTTAGCAACCGCTGTTACGTTGTTCATATATACGTCATTACTTCCAAGTTATGCCGTAACATTTCCACGGGTGTCCTTATTATTAAATATAATTTTAAGAAGAAGGATAATTGGGATTATGATAGGGCGGGAGTCTGATCTCTTCGGAAGAAGCGCTACATACAATTTTGATAGAACTTCACTTAAGGTAAGTTCGTTTAATCAAATAATTGTATTTCGCGCCTCTTCCTCGAGATCAGAGTGTAGTTGTTCAAAGTATGTTACGGCTATAAAGAAATAAATAACAGTCAACAGTTATTAACAGTAATTAAGCAACGTATGAATTATTAATCAGAATACAATCAACCGTACAAATTAAAATTCACGATCGATCATATGTGAATATTGTCTCTGTTATCCACGTAAAATAGAAAAAGCGAATTCATTATCGCTTGTAACAATCTCTCGCTGATAAAAACGTGCAAATGTTTTCGACTTCGATGTCCAGCCAGCAGTTTTCCGAATATAGTTTACACTAACACCTTTCTTGTAAGCTGACGATGTTGATGCATGTCTAGTGCTATACGCAGTAAATTTATTAGTATCAACGCCACTCTCGCCTAAAACATTTTTTATCCAGCGACTTAAACTTTGTGAAGAGACTGCTTTATGGGGTTTTTTCCACGAAATGAAGAGATTCTTTTCCTCGTTCCTTAAATTTCTAGTCTTTTCTATATAAATTTCCAACGTTGATGCAGGACAAATGATTTTTTCACTCTTCCAAAATGGTAACACAAGTAAAGGTTGAGCCCTGTTAATGCCTGATGTTTTAATTCTATCAGGAATCATTATGTTAATAACATCCTGTGTTATATTTATATTTCTAATGTCTATCAACGACAAAGTTTGCATTCGATGGCCTGTTGTTATAGCCATAAGCGTGACTAATTTCAAAGAAATTTTTTCCAGCGTTAGCTCCTCACTTTGCCCCCATTTTCTGAAACAATCTAGAACCAATGATGGGTCCCATGTATAATTATATTTAGGTTTTTGAGGTCTGAGTCGAACCACTCCTTTAAAAAAACGCTTGATCTTTCGATCTTCACCAATCTCTGGTCCACAAATTAGTGAAATAGCTGAACGAAAGCTGTTAATAGATCCATGAGACGCACCTTTGTTGAATTCTTCAGTAAGAAAAGAAAGTATATTTGAGATGCACCCCTCAAGAGGATTCAATTGGCGATCCTTGCAAAATAACCACCACTTTTTAAGTCCAACATCATACTGCTTTTTTGATGTTTCACTTAAAGATGAAATCATAATATCCATGGTCTCTGCGGGGACTTCTTTGACTTGGAGAGCTATCCTGATAAGATTCCCGCAACCAGGGTAATCCTTTCCCACATTGGATGATTTTGACTATTCGAAGATAACATTAGGTCAATTTTAGGTTCGAAATATATTGGCTCTGACTCTAACATGGACATATAAATTGGATACCAAACTTGAGCTGGCCAGAGTGGTACCACCATAATTCCTCTACTGTTTTCTATCCTGATTTTTTCTAATACCCGCAGAATAATAGAGAAAGGAGGAAATGCGTAAAAGAAAAAAGGTTTCCAATCCTCTGTGAAAGCATCTACTTTCAATGCCCCTGGGTCTTTTTTCCAAGAAAAATATAATTCGCATTTCGCATTTGTACGTGATGCGAATAAATCTATATCTGGATTTCCCAATTTTCTCATAATGTAATTGAATGCTACTTCTGATAAAGAATACTCCGTTTCAGGTTCAAGACGACGAGATTCGAAGTCTGCTTCAATATTATCTTTAGAAGCAATGTACGAAGCAAAAATCCATAAATTCCTCATTTCACACCAGTTCCAAATCTTTTGCGCAATATCATTCAATCTTGGAAAACTTACACCACCCATCTTATTTACATATGCAATTGCTGTAGTGTTATCTACTCTCAGCAATACATCTACGTTTTTTGAATTTTTTGTAAAGCACTTAAGAGCAAAAAGGACTGCCAATAACTCTTTTTCGTTAATGTGTAATTGTTGTTCACTTATGCTCCAATAACCATGGGTCCGACTGTTATTGCATACTGCCCCCCAGCCTGTCTGAGATGCATCGGAAAATATTTCCATAGAGGGTTTAAATGATTGAATTTTATTCGCTGCGAATTCTACATTTTTTACCCACCAATTAATGTCATCGTTGATTGATGCTGGAAGATCCATATATTTGTCGAAATCGTCATTATTATATTTTAGGGCTAGCATTCGAGTCCTTTCAAATGATCTCATATGTGCTCGGCTATATTTTAGCGTTGCACAACACGATTCTAATGTCCCAATAATTGACGCAAAAGCTCTTATTCTGCATCTTTTTGTGTGTCTCATCTTGTGCACTAAACTCAATACTCTTCTTTTTTTATCATCAGGAAGCTCAACTGTCATTTTTGATGAGTCATAAATAAGTCCCAGAAATTTTTGTCTTAAATTTGGGAATAACTTACTCTTCTCGTAATTAATTAAAAGCCCAATTTTTCCAATAGATTTTTAGTTCTGTCGATATTTTTTTTACAACTTTCGAATGATTTTCCAAGTAGAAGTATATCATCGAGATAAATGACTGACATGAACCCTCGTGATCTCAAAAAAGCTATCACTGGCTTCATCAGTTTCGTGAAAACATAAGGAGCGATATTTAATCCAAATGGAAGACAAGTGAATTGGAATAGTTTTTTCCCGAAATAAAATCTGAGAAATTTCTTATCTGCGTTTGCAATTGGAATTAAATAATACGCATCTTTCATATCCAATGATGCCACCAAACACCCTGGGAATAAAAGACGTCGTACCGTTTTTTGATCTTCTAACTTGAAATGGTCTGTATCGATGAATTTATTGAGGTTTTTAAGATTGATGATTAATCTATTACCTCCGGTTTTGGTACCGTAAAAATATTCGAAATAAATTGTCCCTCAACTGATTCAACTTCTTCAATTACCCCTTTTTGCATAAGTTTTGTCAGCTGATCAGAAATTATGTCTTTTTCTTTTGCAGTCCAGTGAGGTTTTTGTACCTGAATTGATTGAATTGGTGGTTCTCTAAAAGGAATTTTAACCCCACTAACCCAGCTCAAGATTGTTTTGTCGGTAGTAATTTTCAACCAGTTATGTTTAAAATTTGTTAATCTGCCAGCCAATATACCTACATCACTCGAATTTACTCCTTTTTCCTGAAATTCGTCCGATTCCATTTTCGATACGTCGATTTCTGATCTCGATCCTGTTTTCGATCTCGATCGTATTTCATCCGATCGAATGATTTTGGCCCACTCGACGTCATCCGAGTTTTCGTCTTGTACACAGTACGACGTGGCGGGCCCTTCCAGTTTTTTGAATCATAAGGCTGACTTTGTTGAACTTTTGGTTTTAATGTCTTGCTAGAAGCTTCTAATACTTTAGCTGCTTTTACCTTCTCCTCTAAATTTTTACCGAAGAGCCACTCATCAACGCTTGTTGATTTTAAGGTATCACGCATAGAAATATCAATATTTTTTAAAATCAAACTTTTACGTATCTCGGATTCTTCTCTTTGCAAGTCCGCCAAAATTCGGAGAACACCACTCGCGGTTTCTATCATCATAATTTTTTCGTTTGAAGATTTTAACATCAACGATATTAATTTTAATGAACCAGCAAGTGCAGCAGAAATCCGTTCCTGTTTCTTGATAATACGAGTGTCTCTTTTTATTATCGCGTCTTGCAAAGAAGCTTTAACCTCAAAATTCAATTTTGGCGGATCCATGAATAACGCATTTTCAGGAAGATTAAATTTTTCGATCAATGATTTTCGTTCGTCAACTGGTAGCCCTTTTGATAGGACTTCCTGCAGACGAATAGCTAAATCTTTATGTATTGCGGGATCAAAAATTCTTTCCGGTAACAACCGATCACCAAGTACCTGCAGTATCTCGATATCAAGATCTTCCTCTTTTTGCTTTTCCGTTTCCAGAGAACTTTCTTCATTTTTCTCTTCTATGTCCGGACAACCATGAAGATCTTTTTGAGAAGTTGAAGGAGTATTAGATGATATTCCAATAGCCACTTCCTCCTCGAAATGTTTCCGAGGATGATGTTCCTCACGGCTTAAACTTCGATCTCAAATATCGTTTTGGGAGTCATACGATTTTTCACTATCACTAGTGTGATAGTGGTCCAAAAAATGATGATCTGACGAGTCATCATAATTTTTTTCGTATCCACGACGCCCAGGAGTTGAAGAACGTCGTGAACCATTCTTCTGACGATCTCCTAGCAAGAAGAGTCAGAAAATACTAGTTATATACGTATTCTTTTTGAGAAAAAACCTTGCAGAGGTTATCTCATTTGAATACTTATATAAAACTGGAGTAAGCATATTTTTCGCTATTTCCAGACCTGATGGACATACACCCGCCTTGCTAGACGTTTTTGGTGTATTTTTGTCTTTCATCTTATTTTCGCTTATACTGTATTTCATTTATATATCATGGCTGCAAACCAGAAATATGAAAAACCATCAGTGTAACTGCTAAGATAAATTCGGTTTTCATTATCTTATAACCTTACTCACCGAGTTTCGTTATAATTTTTTCAAGACGTTTTAGTCTTTTACCAAGACCTTTTGCATCATATTTTTCGTCCGCGGAGTTGGCTTTGTGTTTCCTCTTGCTCATTGTGTATTATACTTGATAATTATTAAGAAAATTAATATTCTTAATTACTGTGATGCGACGCTATCGGCACAAAAAAGTAGAATGGCGTATATATGAACAACGTAACAGCGGTTGCTAAGGTAAAATCTTTTATTTTACTTTGAAGAATGTGAACATATCGGCATAAAATAGGTGGTACTACACTCTGATCTCGAGGAAGAGGCGCGAAATACAATTAGTCTTAGATCAAGTTTGCAGATTTGCCCTTGAAAGTTGCTCTATTCCTGCATTTTGACTGGATTAATATGGCACGTTCGATTGTTGACACCAGCGGCCATATTGAAAACTGCCAACAGCTGAAGAGCACGTTAATTACACGGAGCGCGTAAAGGGGCTCTGGTGACGCGCCTATGTCGGTGTCTATCAGCATTTTTCCAGACTAAATGTACGATTGCGTCATTCTTTTATTTTATTCAATTTAAACGAAATTTGAAGGCCATAATTATTTTTAACAATTTGGTGGAGATTTTAATACAAAATATTTAATAAATTCAATGGCAGTAGGACAACTCTAATCTTTATTTCCCTAATCTTAAGGAAGGAACGCAACTAGCAACTACCCACCTAGTCATAAAAAAATTTGACCTAAGTAGTACTTAATTTGGCAACATCGCTTTCGGTTGGTATGTGTGCGCGTGTATATGCGTGTTTAAAGCATTGCATATGCCGTCGGCAGCCCATCAGCTGTGTCAGTGAATTTTCGTTTAATTTAATCGCGAGTTCGTTATGCCAAAAAATATTTCAAGTGCATATGTATCTCAATTATTTGAAAAGTAATGGAGACTATGTTAATATGACGAATATTATTTGAATTCAAAAAAATTCCACGTACGTAAGATAATACGTATGAAAAATAAAATTGTTTTTGAATATGTAATTTTTTTTATTCTATTGATATTAAATATAATATGTTATGTAAACAAAAAACACAAAATTATAAAAATATGTAGCAGTTAGCCGGCACGAACTTTTACATACGTTGAAATTTAAAAGTGCGCGCTGATAACCTCGAGTATGCGACGTTCCAGCACTTCGAGCAAAGGTTCGAAAATTTGCTATGAGTACTTTTTATTGTTCTTACTATTCCTGTCATAAGTCACCTTGTAATATTTTTAAACCAGATAAATGATTCTAAGTATTACATCTCTCTGCTGTTTAAGGTTGTTTAGAAGCAGGGTGGGGATGGATCAAAGTGGGGCGAATAATCGCAACCAATCACTTTCGGGTACGGAGCTCCAACATTTGCACGCACGAGAATACTCGGAGCTACGCGTGACCGCATTATCACGCTGCGCTTTGCCGAGTTTTCAACAGCCCTAACAGTTTGAAAAAGTATAGAGAGATTGATTTCTACCTACAAGTGCAATTTCATAGCCATTTAAATATGCAGTTTCCACCAATAAAATTATGAATAACGGAAAATGATAAGATTTGAATAATTCAATCTTCCACGGGTAAAATTAATTTCATTGAATTTACAATATCGGTGACAGATAATCGATTGATTGAATATAGCAGTCAAATTTGATTTTCTCTTATTTCAGAATTGTATCAGAATGAAGTTGCATAAGATTAGAGTTGTATGGGATTTGAGATTTTTTTGCGAATATTTAAGGATGTATAAGCACTAGGCTCCATTTCAGATGGCACTCTAATTTTTTTCTATATTATAGTCCAAGCTTAAAACTTAATCTCTGTGAAATTTCAAGGTCTCTTAACGACTGTTTAATCGAAATATTTTTAGTCAAAAGAACACAATTTTACGTGTCATATATGGCCACAATGACTTCGAAGCCTGTATAACTCAAAATTTGATGTATTTTTATATCAGATGTTAATCATAAAAAACGTCTATTATATGCATTGAACCGTATTGAACCCTGAGGATTTTAACGGTTCGTTAAAAAAAGGGGGTCAACGGACATCTGAATTAGAAATATATTAAAGACGACAAATGCTCACGGAACCTCAGGATTTCGTAACCCCGTAAAGTTGTGACAAAGTCGCACAACCTATAAATGTAAACATTTGTTCAATGCTTTATGGGACTTTTTTGTCGTTATGGTAAGCTCTAACCTTAGCTGTCAACTGACTACGTCTAATGTTGTCAGACGTAAACTTTTCACACTGCACTACCGAGTCGTGTTAATAACTCTGCACAAAATCCTTTTCGTAATGAAATGAACTTAATAGTACACGCCTAGGGAGGGAAAGTAGACTTCTTCAAACCGCGGGCAGAATTGTCACCCGAGCCGAAGGCGAGGTTCATAAACACGCGGTTTGAGGTAGTCTAACTTCACTCCCGTGGAGTATATACTATTTTTCACCACACATGCGTCGAAAGTTCAACTTTCCGAAATCGGAAGGTTGAATTTTCGGTGGCGAGGGCGAGGTTCATAAACACGCGGTTTGAGGTAGTCTAACTTTACTCCCGTGGAGTATATACTATTTTTCTTGCTCCCCTAGCCGAAAGTACGCACTTTCCGGCCGCAATTCAGGCCGGGAAGAGCATTTTTCGTGGTCGGCTAACTCGGCTAACTTCAGTGCACTCTGACGATATTTTTGCGGCCGGTGATCCTTTCTTAAAAAAATACATTTTTTAATCTTGAGTTTTTGAAGCATGTTCTCAGTCGAATAACGAAATTTTGCAGATTTCCAATGGACAAAAAAATTTTCTAAATTTTCAGGGGGATGTTCCGCTTTGCCCTACCCTCCCCTATTACTCCAAAAAGGGATTTAAAAAAGCAATTCTTTCGATATTCCTTTTCATCCGTCTTTCTTTTTTTATACTTCGACAAAATGCACCTTGACTGCGTCTTTAAAAAAAATAGTGCATTAAATTGAGAATTACAGAAAAAAAATCACAAATTTTTGAGAATTTTCGCGCCTCGTTTTTCACAAAAAAAAACCATTTTTTTTCTTTAAATTGCAAATAATTTCAGTACATTTGTTGGCTTATAGCTGCTGATATTTCCGCAAAATACAATATTTCCTTGGGTAGCCCATTTTATCCGGTCTCCCCTATATCTGCCAAATTGCTGTATATAACTTCGTAATATTTCTTAGCAGCCAAGTTGGAGCCTCAAATTACACTTTACACCCACATATCAATATAATCTTGACGCCCACTCGCTTTGATTCATTCTCTTACGCATTTCCTAATACATATACCTACACCACATACCCATCAATTCGACAAATACAAAAGCCAATTTTTATTTTGTTTTCTTCGAATTGAAAGTCTTGCAATCATTGATTTTCATGATTTTCTCATAATCTGACCTTTACACAGGGTGCGGCACTAACTGTTGCTATTTTAAATAACCCGATAATTATATCGACATTACAAAAAAATATTCCGGACAAAAGTTCTACGGTGCGAAACTTTTTTATAGAGCATTCGATTCTCTAAAAAAATATGCCAAGAACTTTACAGTACGACGTATCGTTATTAGTGAGTTGCAATGATCACGAGGAAAAAAAATGTTGTGATTTTTATGGGAGACCAACAAGAGCGATGCGCACAAACTTAATCTTAATATATTCAAGGCTCATATTTTGATTCGTCTATTTTGGTATCTATACGAGGCTTTTAATCTTGATTCCAATGGAAATCACATTACCTTATTTAAGATTGAATTTTTTTTTCAAATTCCAAATCACTAAAAAAGACACCAAAAAAAAAGCTGGGGTCAGTGGGATGATGGGAATGCCACTGGGATTTACCGGCACCATACCGGCAAATCCGAATCAATTGAAAAAAATATTTTATATTGAAGTAATGTTTTTCTGCTGGGGCCGGTCACCTATCATTTTATTCCAATCCTTCTTCTTTTTATAATCTCTGCGTGTTTTCCTATTATAGTCTCTGCGGCATAGAGTCCAACTATCACACTTCCCTGGGAAAGCTCACCCCGTTCCGAATATCGTGTCTCCTGGCACAGTGTCCAGCTAACACGATATTCTTCCTGATATCTTTTAAATTTCCTCGGCATAGCCCAAGCCACCTTAATTACAAATTTCATCCTCAAATATTAATCTTCTTAAATAATCATAATTCTTTAATAACTTTCATATGAAATGCCGACATAGAACATCCGATGGTTCAGGAATTGCATCTTATTACGAATTGTTCATAAAAAATCTCTCGACATTGCGTTCGACTATCTTTTGACAAACAAGTTCTCAAAACAGCTCTTTTATTCCGTGTCTCTGAAAATAGCACATGACTATCACGTTATAAAAGAATTCCCTAAATATAAAAATTCACATCAAAACACCGATGCATCAATCTCTCTTCAATCAATGACGTTGAGCTCCGTATTTAAACACAACAAAAACATGTTTTTGAAGTTGCTTCCTAGATACATCTCTTTTATTAGTCTCGAAAAACTGACATAAGCCTACGAAACAAAATTATTTCGTTTCATCAGCCCTGAAAAAAAGGCTATTATTGAGCAATGAATCCCAGAAACGACAGATATATAAATTCATGCAGAAATCGCATGCAATGCAACCGCTTTTCCTCCAGGTCATGAAGAAAATATCAGAAGAAATAATGATCTAGAAATTTTAGAAAATATAGTTCTCTTAGCGAATAGAAAAACGATACAAAAGTTGTCTATAATCGAAATTCAGTAGCAAAGAATAAAAAATCATTAGATGATTAATTTCTGGACATACAGGCAAATAATGCATCACAGACAAAGACAATCAGTTGAAACAATTGGAGGTGAGGGCATGACGTAGTTACATAAATACTTGAATCGTTGTTCTTAATTACGGTTGACAAGGGTGCATTTGGATGGCTCGACGTGATCTGTATAGATAGAAAAAGAATAGCAACCGAAGATAAAACAAACAGAAATTTGACTAAAGTCGAAACAATGACCGGGCTTGCCGGCACCCTTTCCCATCATCCCAGTGACCACAGTTTTTTCGTGGTGTGGTGTCATTTTCAGTGATTTTGAATCAAACCAGAGAGGGGAGGGTTAATAAAAAATTTAACCTCAAATAAGGACCACCCTAAAGTATATGCAATCTGTATTGCACCAGATTATGACTAGTATCACTAAACAAAAAAAGACATAAGCAAAGCATCAAAGGTATGTACGGAAAATGCACAATTTGTTGATGAAATTAAAAAATAAATAATTCATATATTTTTAATGCGTTAAGCTACAGAGCTTCAAAAGGTCGCGATCGGTAGAAAATAAATGAAAAATACGTTATTAATTCATTATTAAAGAAACAAATATCAAAAACAGTTGGAAACACGATGACTCCTGTAAAGAGTCTCTGCGGCAGCAAACGCGCTTTCATAAATGTACTTGTCTCCGAGTCAGCTATATAAATGCCAAAAGCATACCGCGGACATGACCCTAATGGCATTCTCTTCGCAGCTCAAGGGACGCTCAATGAATCGATTGTGCAATGAAACGAATCCTAAAGCAGTAATTTTAGTCAATTTTTTCATGGAAATACACAAGTTTGAATAATATTGATAAATAAGTTATAATGGTATTTGATATACGAAATCCTTCAACGTTAACTTCATTTCAACATCATTAAAACTGCCATACACGAGCGCACATTCTCTTCGTATTAAATGGTCCTGGCATCTGCTCCCAAAGACTCTCGAAATCCATGAACTCTCGCACTATACGAGTATTTCGCACAGAAAGTCAAATGTACACGTATAATAGAGAATCGCGACTATTTTCGTGCAGTATTAATATCGCGTAGGAGGTGAGGTGGAACAAAAGTATAAGAAAGTACATTTTCAAGGCGAATGTTAGCACCGTCGAAACAATGTCTTCTGATTATTTCGTCAATGAATCCAAATACAATGAATAAAGATTACTCGTGAAGCAAAATGCTACAAGTGCCTGGGAACTTTTCCGAGGCTTTCTCAAACTCAAAAGACAGACTTTGTTAATACGCCCCAAAAAAGTGCCAGCAACTGGCATAAAGGGAGGAAAATTTGGCAATAAGCCAAATTAAAAAGCCTCTCACCTCAACAATTTTACTCCAAGAAGAATGCTTATATAGGAAAGAATCAAGCGTGGCGGTGTACTTTCTAAAAAATTGGATCCACAAATTAGATGCTGAACGAGGCCAGTGGCAGAAAAGAAGCAATTTTATGGAAAAAAAAAAAAAAAAAAAAAATAAACATTTGACAAAACAGAGGTTATTGTCGAAAAGCGTTTGAGAAAAGAGGGGCAGGGGGGGGGAGGAAGCTAAATGGTATTATGGTACAATACTTGTCAGCAGGAATAAAACGAGTAGGTTCATATGGGTCGGACAAAAGGGGTTGCAGGAGGTAGCAGTATGGATGATGATGGTGGCGGTGGTGTTGCCGTGGCGGTGGCGGTGGCGGTGGCGGCGGCGGCGGCGGCTGAGGCAGCAGCAGCGGCGGTGGTAGTAGTAACGATCGCACGCGGCCTTGAACGGTGACGTCAAAAGTAGAGAGCTCCGCACTCTCGCCACCCTCCAACCCCTGCCCCTCTGCTCCACCCCCCGATTCCCCACCCGCAGTTCTTTTAATGTGCACCAATCGTTGTTGCCTCTGCCACCAAACTCACGAAACGTTCCAGCGTGAGCAACGCTTGACTGGAGCAGCGCCAAAATCCGGGCTTCATTCATCCTTCGGCGACCGAACAGCCCTATCTACCGCACTCCACACCCCCTTCCTACAGGACATCTCCCTCCATCTCCCACCTTCTTCTTTCCCTAGCTCCCTCTTTTTTCTCTTTGCCAGCACCCGTAACGCGACTTTCTTCCACCCTTTTCAGCGCTTCTTCTTTGTTCCACTGCTATTTTATCGCTTTTTCACCCCTCCGGACTATGCTTACAATGCTAACGCCATCAAAAAAATATCAACTCTCAATTACTTTGACAATGCACCGGGCGTGCAATCGTATAAACACGAATCCAGGCACTTTGAAACGTTCAAATGTCTCTTTTAACAATATATCGATATACGTTTAACGCCTCAATGCGTACATCGGATGATAGTTTATTCTATTCTTATTACGCGCGAAACATTTTTTCAACTTGAGTCGGTGGATTGATCGAACGATACTAAATTTGACTTTAATCTTGGCATAAACATGATTCCAACAGGATGTGTTCATTTTTCGAACACACATAGGATATACAGTTTTGTTTCTCGTTTGGAGATACCTGACGAGTTTTCGTGGGCTCCGTATACTCGTTTCAATTAGTAATTAATAGTATAAATTAATGCGATTATAAATGGGGATTACAATTAGAATTATGAGGGCATGCCGTATCGAGAAACGGGATCGGATTTTTCGGGAATAAATCCGAAGAGACATTGACCATTGTTATTCCCGGGTAATTCATAGCCAGGAATGATGGAATTCTCGGCCAGGGCTCGATAATTTTGGGGTAGTCCTGACCGTGGGCCATTCACCAATATACAACAATGCCATGCACAGATATATATCAGCTTGAGGAGAAAGAAGAATAGAGTTGAGCCCCGTCGAAGGGTTCCATCGATTCAGACCTTTTTATTCAGGATTCCTAATTCCTCTCTTTTCGTATTTTTTTTTTTTAGTTTCTCAGCGAGGGACACCGTGTTCGTGCATCCACGAAGTCGCGTTGACCTCTGAAAAGTCATGAATCACATGCGACATTGGAACGGCGGCTCTGCTTTCTCTCGAACAAAGCAAAATAAATACGCCAGATAGGGAGCAAAAATAGACACGAATTTATTTGGTTGGTTGTTAGAATGACGTCATGGAACAAGGGAGGGTGAAAGAAAGGGACTGACATACAAGGGTATGATAGCAGCCTCACCAGGCCAACGTAAAGATAAAAGCTCCGAGACGATTCGATCAGTCAACGACTCTTGTCTGACTAAGAAACTCTGTGACTACTCAAACTCTGCCCATATCCCGCCGCTATATATACATGTCATTTCCTAAAGAGCCGATTCTTATTCCCGGATGTTTGAAAAAAAACTCTCGAGGCAATGAATATTGCTGGACGATTGGAACTCGTGTCAATACATTTCATTATTTTCACTGCGTCGATACAATTATATATAAGGTAGTATGGGGCAAAATGGACACTTGAGGATTTAAATAAGTTTCATTGATGAGCATATGGTCTTCCAATCATTTTTGAGTCCCAAAATTGATGTCCTGTTCTTGTTTCCCGAATTTCGTAAAAAAAAAAATTCGGGGCAAAACGGACACAGCCCCTCAGAGGCATAAAAATCGAAAAACCGACATTTTTCGAAATACGGCCGTTCCAAGCGACTGTCCCCGAATAGAATGTCAACTCGGTAATATGGGGAAAGAAATGGGACCACTCAGGCTCCATTCCTTGGATGTAAATGAAAAAAAAAGAGTCAAATCTTATATCCCATTTCTGTCATGTTTTTGAGGAATGCAAATAATCAACTTTAGATCCATCATGTTGGGGTATATTTGGTGTTCGCACTATATCGGAGTTCCACCATTGATTCATGGTCCTAGTTTTCGGAATTTCTTCAAAAAAATTTTCCGGGGCACAACGGACACAATTTCCAAGAGGCATAAAAATCGAAATATCGAAATTTTTCGAAATGTAGCAGTTTAGCACACAGAAAAAAGCTCACCAAGACAGCCAAGTCCTCGTCTTTTGAAGACGAAGATGTCAGCTATGAGTGCGATTTTTGTAAAAAAATGAATAAAAAAACTTTTTCCTTATTCATACTTTTATTACTATTGTGATTTTTAAAAATAAGTCAAAAAAGCGAATAGATAGTGAGAAAGTAGTTTGGGATCTATTTTGCTCTGAAACTTAAATTTTTTGGGGATGTCACTGTGCAATTCAATAATTTACCATGATTTATGGTCAGGACATGATTTTGAACCGAAAAAAAAATTTTATTCATTTTATGAAATTTCAGTTTCGGGAAAGTCCGTTTTGCCCCGGAATTCAACTTTATGGGGCAAAGTAAACACTGTGTCCGTTTTGCCCTATATATATAAAGTCGAGGTTAAGGGCCATCACTTCGAACATTTGTTAAAATAAATTTTCTGCAAAAAAACATGAATTACATTATTCAGATAATCCTATTGTCAATCCCATCATGACTTCCCGTTTTTACATAGGTATCATAGGTAATGGAAGGAATGTAGTGAAATAACTTGTTAACTATTAGGTTCAGAGCTAATGTAGATCTATACTTTTTTACTCAGAATTGCATACTTTACCATATTTTGATATAAAAAAAAATAGCCTTTCACTTAAAAAAACGAAATCGACCTTCAAATCCCCGAAACGTCTCCATCTATCAAAATAAAACATGCACCACATAATGTGCCCCTCGAAACCGTGCAACTTTTGTCTGAACATTTTTTTCATACAACGCTTATTTTAGGAATTATTCAAGGTAGTCACGTTAAATGATTTACCCTGTGTATATATATATATATATATATATACTAGGGTGAAACCGAAAAACTACTACGAAGTTTGTCCGTCAAACGAAAAATTTAATTTTCACAGTTTTATGAATTTTTTTTTTTTTATCGATCCAAATTCAAACGGCGACAGCACCAAACGGTTACTCCGAACTAATTGTCCATAGAGACTTTTTTGTAGGGGAATCGATTTTTTATAGAAAGATATTCTTATGGTTTTTGTGTGATTTTTTCCTAGAGAGTTATGATACGATGAACAGAGGTTTCAATAGTTTCCCGGGTTATATATTCTTATGGAAAATCTTCAAACGCGATGCACCGTTCGAAATATTTTTTTGTTGAGCTCTCCTTCAAGGGATCTTTTTTTTCACCTTAATTCGACTTTCTCGGCTGGATGCAAAGGAAAAAAAATATCGATTTTTTTCCGCACACCCTAATATATACGCATCGCAGTTAAGGAGTTTCGGTACAGGCGATACAATGTTGCCATGCTAAACCATGCTAAAAACATAAAAAATTTCAAAAAAGTTCAGAATTTTAGAAAATTTGGTGAACATATTCTTTAGTGCAAAATTTGACAATACAAATTTTTCAAGATTTTTCTTCTACACAGTTATCGAGTAATTGATCACTAAAGTTCACGTGTATAAGCATAGGGTTTCCATATATATATATATATATATAGGTATACATTCCGCGCACAAGAAATCTGCTTTAATGCGTAATTACTCGATAACTAAGTAGAAGAAAATTTTGAAAAAATTTCTGTTTTCGCAATTGATGTTGAAGACCATTATCACCAAATTCAATCAATTTCTTAATATTTAGACCGAAACTCGTTAATTAGTACCGAAAAAATTAGTACCGAAACTCCTTAATCCGAATATTCAGATATACGGCAGGTTGCACGTGTCCGGACACCGAGTATTAAAAAGATCATTTCCAAAGGTCAAAAGGAAAACGTGCAGCGTGTGCGTATAAGTCGACTTTTCTTTGTTTTTAAAAATTTTGATACGTTTTTTTGTATATTCCCATAGGCATGAACAGCACACACGATGGAAGTGTTCGGTAAAGTTCAATAATTGGCACCTCCTAACGAGAAATTCTAATAAAAAAAAAAAGGAGAATTGAATTATTCGAGTTGGAATATGATTACGAACTTGAGTATTTATTGAGTTACTAGGAAAAGCGGTGAACTCGACGAATTTAATACGAAATTAGGTGCACTATTTTTGGGCTTGGTAAAAAAGAAAGTGAGTGCGGCTCGAAATGACTGGAATAAATCGTATTAGGAAGGGCAAGGTACTGAAATTGGCGGAAGCGCAAGGGAAAATGCATTTAAGTCACCACGAGCCCCACCTCTCGTGAAACTCTATACATATATATGGATCGTCGTCGTTGTAACCGCGTGAGATAAAATCTAAATGAGTCGTATCCGAGTTGTTGTCGCAAGAACGTTGAAGGTCCTCCGGAATCGAGGCTATTCTAGGCTCAAATGAGAAGGTACGAGAGGAAAACAATTTTTTTCAATCACTCGGCTTCTACTCTCGGGAAACGTGCAAACAAAATGGTGGCAATGCTCCTTTAACCACTGGTGCACACGTACAAACATGATAACACACTTTTCGTGGTACGTAAAAGAATTTTAGATAAAAGAATATTGACAATAATAGTATATAATATTTACAATAATTACAATATTTACAATAATAATAACAATAACTTGAGGTTTCGAAGCATGTTCTCAGTCCAATAACGAAATTTCGCAGATCTCCAACAGAAAAAATTTCCGGGGAGGGGGGGGGGGGGTTTCCGCTTTGCTTGGCTGATCTATTTTGCCTTGCTCGCTCCTGTTGAAGGAAGAAAGTGCATGTAATGTTTGCATAACGTTTCATGACCTTTTTAGATTTTTCCAAGATGATTTACCTTAAAATAGGAACAAAACATAGAAAAGTCGCTTGAGGAACCGCTAAATATATTTTTTTTAACCTCAAGTTTTGGGAAAGTCACTTTGTTTACATTTATCCGTCTTCGGCCCACGAAAAAAAAAATTCGATTTTTTTATGAAGCACCCGAACATATGTATATCTATTAAGTTGTGACATGTTTCATATTAAGCACATGCCGGAATATTATGGTCCATTGCTGACGTGCCTAGGAGTAGGCGTCGTCATCGATTAAAAATTATGTCCGCGGAGATCGGAGTAAGAAAGGGCGTGAGGATTATCAGAGAGCATTTCGCAAACGAAGCAGAAATCAGTAGCCGATATTAATTTAAAAAAATAATCATTTTTTTATGAGAGTAAAAAAATATAATCTCGCGTTTGCATGCCATTCATTGAACAAAATCACAAAAAAAAGCAGTATTTAAAGGGGAATTTTCGTGTAGAAACATTGACGGAAAAACATTTTGGAATGATATCTCATTATTGGGAGACTGCGCAGCGTCTTATAATGAAAAAATAGTCGGAGAGAGACGGAAGAAAGTCAAAAAATGTTAGCTACGATTTAATAGAATGAGCCGGGAACTGCGGAGATAATTTCAAAACGGTAGCCGCGTTTGCTCAAAACGTTATCCGTATGCGTGCATGTATGCGAGTGTGTGTGTGCGCGCGCGCGTCGCATAAAGGAGAGGTAGTGAGAAACGCGTGGGCAGTTGTGAAAAAGGGGTTGCAGAGTTGGCGGGGTGTTTTTGTGAATGGGACGACGTCGTCGTCGTCGTCGTCGTCGACGACGACGAGCAGGAGCTCACTCACTTCGTAGAGTGGGAGTCGAATCAATATGGCGGGCCGCGCCCCTCATCGGGTCTGCGTGACGTCAGCCGTCGCCGCTGCCGCCACCGTCACGTTCTAACAAAATATACACATGTACACGAACGCGATCTTGTACGAAAAGAAGACAAGGTGAAAGTGACTCGCTAATGAAGAAGGAAACCGATGCGAGAAGCTGCCTCGGACCGAATTTTTTCCCCTATTTTTTAGCCCAATTGGCCCAATTGCTGCTGGATATATCCAACCGAGGAGAAGAGCTTTCTATGGGGAGAAACGATCGAGTGAGGTTAGGTGTGGTTTAGCACGCACAGGCATCAGACATTAGCCGGTATTTGGTGCTCAACACGTTAGCTTCGCACACCGATATCCGTTTGCTCCCGCGACTCCCTCCTCCTGTCTCACCGGTCCTCTTCTTTCCATTCCTCACATCCTTCAATCTCCTTTTCTATTCATAAATGTTCTTTATCATTTTCCTTGTTTTCTGTTCTCATTTTTGCCATCCTTCTTTTCGATTCCCCGCAGGAAATTTTCGCTTCTTTAGCCGTTAGCCCCCAAAACAAAACGTAGCCTCGAGCAGATCAAAGTCGCAAAAGCAGGTGTCAAAAGATTTATACTTTCAAATTTCTCCGCCGTGGTTTCATTTGTCCACTGAAACTCGGAGCTCCGTTTCAACCCGCGAACCTTATCCACTCACCTTTTTACGATTCCTCATTCCTCGGAATTTTTCCAGGCAATACTATCCTTTTCTATTGGTTTTTTCAACGTTTGCAATAATAATAACTGGTCAGTGCATGGTAATTGGTATAACGGAACGAACCGGAGCTTGATTGAAACTCCTACAAAATGGCAAGAAGAGGGAAAAAAAAGGAAGATTATAGAGGAGCGGCGCCACGCACAACGCAGAAGCGGGTATTCTCGCGTTCGATCCTCGACACTTTTCTCAAGGTTTCCGGGGGCGCAACAGGAGTCGGCCATGTGGGAATCGACGTTTCACCGAGCGAGAAACAATGTCGAGACCCCAAGAATACCAGCATCCGGGGCAATAATCATGCACTTTTATCCCTGATCATCCTTGTTAATATTACTCACCGTTTTGTTCTCATTCCAAAGATGCGATATTTATTTTATCATCCGCGGTATCATTCCCCGCCCCCCATCCGCAGTATAATAATCGAATATTCCGGAGCTTACGTCTCAATTTGTAAAGAAAAAGATTTTTTATAATCCACGAGATAACGTCACTATGGCGGACAATATCATGAGCTTCCATATCACGATGTAAAGTAAAGTTCATTTCCAATGTCACGAGGCAATTTTTTGCAATAGATAAACTTGTGATCGTGAGTTCAAAAAAATTTATCTTACTACTGATATCGGCGCACGAACTTGGCGACTGCTACAGCAGCAGCAGCAACAACAACAACAACAACAACAACGAAAAAAAAAATTCCGATCGTCAATTCGGATTTGATATTGGCCGAGATTCGAGAGCAGAATCGAAAACAGCTATTTCAAGAATAACACAACATGCTATTACTCCGTTCCTTTTTTCCAAAATCGAAAATCAAGTCAAGTGCCAATTAGCACATTATTAATGGTTCCCATCCTAAATAACATCGCTCAAAATAACCTGCTACAATAACCATGAACAACATAATCCATAAACAGAATAACCGAGACGAATATAACCGATATAAAAAATAACTCAAAGCGATCCCAAAACAAACAAAAACGCACAAATCTAAACATGCAAAGAAACAAAAACACACGCAAACCTAAATAAACAAACACAAATGAAGAAAGAAAAATTGCAAGATAAGTGTTCTCGAGACAATCTCGAGGTGTTAAACATGTTAAAAACAATAAACAATAAATTCATAATGAAGCATTTCGAATCGTATAATAGAAATCCCGCATAGAGTTTCATACTTATCCGCAACCAACATTTCAAATGAATGTTTCAACTTTTCTCCATATTCCAGTGATTGCAAACTCAAAGATCATTTCAAATGACGATTATTATTCTCGTGGTTAGTCTGTCCACGAGTTATATTGTTTATCGGTTTTTTGTTCATGCTTATTTTGTTCGCTGGTTATTTTCTTCATTATGGTTACGTTACCAGGTTATTTTGGCCGGACACCATTATTAATACTTACTTGTAACTTGACAATTTCATTAACAGAATTTTAATTATGCGAGCATCATTTAGAATTTGTGAAGTGAAAAAAAAAAACGGACAAAAATTATAACATTTTATTCGCTCAGAGGCGCGCCAGCTTGATCAAAGAAATGATTCTAAATAAATTTCTGTTATCTAGAGTCGCGGCAGCGACTCTGAGACAAGTACATTTATAAGATATGACGAGTTGCTGCCAGAGACTCTTTACCGGAGCGATAGCGTTTCCAATTGTTTTCGAAAATTTTCAAAATTTGTTTCTTCAATAATTAATTAACTATATCATTTCGGGGAATATTATACGTTGACATATTTTTTATTATTTTTTCTATTTCTTCACCATCAATTATGGTGAAATAAGCTTAAAAATGGATTGTTCTTGAGAATAAAATAATGCGGGGATTGCTAATTACATTGGTGAAAATACGAGTATTTCGATGCACCTCGTGTGTTACATAGCGAAAGAGAAAAAGCCGGATGTATATATGGATAACGTAACCGAGCCAAGCTCTGCGGTACGACGTACATACAATTAAAAATGCTGCTCGAACGTTTTGTTCAGACCGATCGTAGTCCGACACGTGATGCACTCGCACTACTGATTCGCTGAGTAAGCCAGCGCCTGACCAAACACCAATTTTTCCACTCTCTAGCTCAGTCAAACGCGCTCTCATGTCTATGCTCACGAGTTGTCAGATAAAAAAAAATTCGATTGTTCTTCAACAAATTGTGTACAACTTTTCAACGTGCTCAACACCGATTCTCAGCAAACGTGTCAATAATTATTTTTAAACAATTGTATTCATTATTCAATATGATGATGTATTAAGGAACAAAATGACAAATGAATGAATGTGTTATTGCTTCGCAAACGTAGGAGCGAGAACGATTTAACAATGAGTAAACGACCTTGAAATCGTTCATCGACCTCCTCATCCACTGACACTTTTTTCAAATCTCTTGAGCTTCAATTATTCCGTGTTTTGTTTTCTTTTTTTTCATTCTGACAGAAAAGTTCTACTTGAAAGTATCGACTTTGACGTAACTGGAAATGTTTTGACTCCTCCAAGTGCATAAGTCACACAGATGTATTTTTTTACATCGATATATAAATATATATTCTAACACGAGAAAAATGTTCTACTTATAGTCTCATAAATGCGACCTCAAGAGGATGACAAAAAACGACGTCAAAAGAACATATGCAATTAAAGAGTATCATTTTTTCTCGTTTCCCGGTAAAAATCATTTTGCTTTTTCATTTTTCCAAAAGACACTGAAATTGTTGAATTTTTTTTAAATTTTAAACAGCTTTGAAACTTCTTTAATGTAGAATTATTTATTACGTCGCGTTCCGATAAACAAATTGGAAAAGAAGACTTTTTCAAAGGTTATGAGCAAATGGTGACTGCTTTTCGATTTTCGCGTCAACGTACCACAGTGTGGGGATTTGTTTTCAAACGTGTCAATATCACTTCCGGTACATTTGATTGATTCACCAAAGTATCGTACGGAGGTGAAAGGGGAAAACGTGAGAGCGAATGAGAAACATGAGAGAGAGAGAGGGAGTGAATTAAATTCGTGGGAGGTCAAAGGGTGTTGCCTACAAGTAATCGATAATAATGAAAAAATATAGTCCGATATCGTGCGAACTGGCTAAACGCGTCCAATTGTCTTATATGGCTTAATATCAATCTTTATTTTCGCCGTTATAATAATTTCGATTTCTAAAAGAAATACAGTGATAATCTCTCGTGACAGGATAACTTGGAAACAATGTACATATTGGGGTTGGAATTTCGGTGATTATCGCTCCAACACATGCGCACGATGTTCCATTCTTCGGTACGAGTATATAAAAGAATTGGGTCTTTCTTTGCTTGTTCTCTATTCTCGATACAAAAAGTTTCGAGATATCCCATTCATTCGTTCGTAGTTACATTTGAGAGCTTTGAGTAGTGTGTGTGTGTAGGAATATATGCACACCACACGCAATTCTCTCTGGAATCAAAGAGATGCGACAATAAACAGCGCGCTGTAATAAAAGAGAAAAGAGAAGAGGAGAAAAGAGAAAAAAGAAAAACTGTTAAAAGAGCGAGCTATTGTAGTATCGTAAATTAAATACGAGACCTAGAAGCTATTGAGTAGTCGACACGGGCATCGACCGCCCGGTAAAGGTTACGAGCGAGCGAAAACCGTTTTTGTCGTGAATATACAGGCAGCTGTCACTGTTACACTACACAATACGACAAGGAATCAGCGAGGCAAATATAGAGAAAGAAAGAGAGAGAGAGAGAAAAGATGGAGTGCGAGTAAGAAAAGAATAGAGAGAAGAAGTGAGATGGCGTTGTTGCTGCTGGATGTGTGGCGGCGCGATCGTAGGAAAAGAGTGGGGGAGGGAGGACGCGCAGTCGTTGCCGGGCGGTCGGAGCGGTGAGAACGTCGATAGCGTCGATAGTTGTGTCTCGCTCGCTTCCATTTCTTTTTTCTTCTTTTGTTTTTTCAACAGATATGACGTCAGGCAGTCTCTTTAAAAACTCCGAGAGGCAAACGTTGTACTTTCATATACATATGTGTCATATACGTAATCGCTTGACTCAGTCGATGGCAGAATTTACGTATATACATACCTTGGTGGAACGTCGCGCGTACTACCTCTTTAAATGCATTGACATATAGTTACCAGTTACCAAGGTATGCCGGGGAGGCGAGCGGGAGTTGGCGGAAAAGGAACGGCAGCTGAGGGGGGGGGGGGGGGGGGGGGAAGAAGAGAACAAGTGCCCCCTTGTCAGCAGGGTAGGGCCGCCGCGGTAAAATACGTCATTGAATATCAGTGTTGGTGTTGGTAGGTAGGTCATCGGGGCTGTGGAGGGTACGCCATAGCTTTTATATACACCCGCCGTGTGTGCTTTACTTCTGACTTTATTGCTCGTATCCTCATAACTGCATACCTGGTTAATGCTATATACACATATGAATTCATATATTCGTGCGCGCATATATTGAGTTTTGAACGTACAACGTGTCCACTTCGTCGTAATATATAGAAACTCAAATGTAAAAATCATGTTTGACAAGAGTGTTTCACGCGTCACACACGTCAAAACTGACAAAACTACTTCGTGAAAAAAAAATAACGCATTCGTGGCACATTCGAAAGGAAAAAGTACACTCGAGTCAATTTCCCGTCGAGCTTGAAAAACTTGAACAACTCTCGCTTCGCTTCCTTTTGTTTGACTCTATTTTTAAGATGTTATTCGAGCTTAAGAATACGCACGAACGTTAGCGAAATTCCGAGTTCCGTTACATCTCCCTTCTCCGTCCTTTTTTTTCTCGTTGTTGTTCTTCTCTTTCTACTGCTATTGCGAAAAATAGTCCGGAACATAGTTTCAGCCCGACTGCCAACGATAACTGTTGAATACAAATGCTTCCAAGCCTCAACCCTCGAAACGTGTGTACTTTTAATCGTTGGCAACGCGCACATAGTAGACCAAACTTATCCACGGGATATTTCAAAGTCCGGACCATCTACCGACACATAAGAGATGCAACGTCCCTTCTCTCAATACCCTTTTTTTGTCATTCAATTTTTTTCATCGCACTTGTGCTCCTCAATTCCTAAAAATCTAACCAGACGTATAATTCATAGATCCGTGACGGAGATTTTCACCCCTACAATTTAAATTAAAAAAAAAACATTCGATCGATTGTACGATTACAAATGTTGACCAGAATTCTCGAAGATAAAACTCTGATTTAAACATCGATCCGTTGACGTCATCATAGGAGTGAAGTGCATACGAGAAAGATTCGGCGGGATGCTCGATTCCCCAGCTGTGGGTACAGCTGTAAAAGCCCCTCCCAGTATTCATCCCTCTTCAAATTACGATGTACACATATATCTACGTATGTGCGTGCGAATACATATGAATCCATTATGTAGAGATGTCAGTTTATTATTCGAGCTCTCTTCGATCGAAGAGCAGAATGGTCAGCCTGCTCGTGATATCCTCTCTCGTTCACAGCCCACACACTGCATATGCGCTGATTCACCAGCAAAAGTGTCAACGGATTTCGCAATTGGTTTTACATTCGGCACGAATAGCAACAATCGCATATCTTATGTGTATTTCGTCTATGTGTACAAATCCGCCATCCCACAAAAAATCGCTGTTGTATATTCATCACTCCATTCGTGGAACCCCCTCCTCTCTATCCATACCCACCCACGCACGCACACACGCGTATACGTACGCACGCGCAAATATAAGTGCCTATATCACTATTTCTCTGAAGTTTTATTTTTATTATCCCTTATACCGATCCACACGACCTTTCAATCCAGGAAAACAAGTTGAGAGTTGAGTGTAATGCACCGCATCTATATACTACATTAAGATGGATGGATGAATATTTGCTATCCATGATTGCACGATGATATTTTTGGTAGGCAAAAATGAATACGTACTGGATAGATTTGCAAAATTTCGAGGCTAGTTACTGTGTAGTTTAGCAGCAAATTAATTATTGAAGATCGACTTTTCTCTGACACTTATCACTCGACATATGAAAGCCGTACACACATGAAAATTTGTTGAATTTTTTCGTTAGTAATATCCAAGATTTCGCAACAACAAAAGTTGAAAATCGGCTGAAATATGAAAAAATATCTGATGAGAAATCATTCGGATTATACGACAAATGGATCAGTAACGTTTGACAACGCTGCATTCAATATACGTTCACATGTGACGTCAGTTCGACCTTTTTTGATAATATTTTGTCGTTTGTTAGCTTCGCCACGTTTTTTTGTAAATTTTTACAAAACAACGATTTTTATCCCGGTAAACTTTTTGATCGTTCATTTTTTCATTTTCCTCCACCGCAATACTACTTTAAACAGTAAACACACTTCATAACCTATAAATTTTGTAAACAAAACTGACAGCGCGGCAGCTGCTGCACCACGTTAGTCAAAATGAACTTTTCTAACGTCTTTTTAATAATAAAATTGTATAAAAATGTTGGTTCTTTACCAATTATATTTCTAAAATAATAAAATTATTGTTTTCAAGCAAGTTTCATCTTTTGAAATTTTCGAAAAATATAGTTGCTGCTGCAAAAATCACGTAGCCGTCACCCATCCACTTTAAATGACAATAAACAATCCAAAAGAAAAATATATACATGGCAGCACATATATATACTAAAAGT
Source organism: Venturia canescens (assembly GCF_019457755.1). NCBI lineage: Eukaryota > Metazoa > Arthropoda > Insecta > Hymenoptera > Ichneumonidae > Venturia > Venturia canescens. Next base: position 16,484,609 of record NC_057427.1, read on the forward strand.
AATTTTGTTGATTATTCATACGACAGCCAAGGTAATGCCTCTTCGTTGCAGAGCCACCCCATTTTCTTTTGCTACATTACAAATATAATATCGACAATATAATATCGATATATTGATTAGAAAATATTAAGGATGTATAAGCACTAGGTTCCATTTCAGATGGCACTCTAATTTTTTTGTATATTATAATCCAAAAGCTTAAAACTTAATCTCTGTGAAATTTCAAGGTCTCTTAACGACTGTTTAATCGAAATATTTTTAGTCAAAAGAACACAATTTTACGTGTCATATATGGCCACAATGACTTCGAAGCCTGTATAACTCAAAATTTGATATATTTTTATATCAGATGTTAATCATAAAGAACGTCTATTATATGCGGTGAACCCTGAGGATTTTAACGGTTCGTTAAAAAAAGGAGGTCAACGGACATCTGAATTAGAAATATGAGGTTAAAGACGACAAATTAATGCTCACGGAACCTCAGGATTTCGTAACCCCGTGAAGTTGTGGCAACATCGCACAACCTATAAATGTAAACATTTGTACAATGCTTTATGGAACTTTTTGTCATTATGCTGGTAAGCTCTAACCTCAGCTGTCAACTGACTACATCCGATGTTATCAGACGTAAACTTTTCACACTGCACTACCGAGTCGTGTTAATAACTTTGCATAAAATCCTTTTCGTAATGAAATAAACTTAAATATTATTTACCATTAAACAATCATTACAAGATTTCTTAATAATAATATTGTGCTATATATGATTGCTCGTGTGGTAATTTCTTTGAAAAAATATGGTCAGAGACTGCTTATTGACTATTACGAACCGCTTTTACATCCTTATAAGAGTATGGATCAGTTGACTAACCCCACTTGGAATTTTCGAAATCGAAATTCTTTGACACAGTTTGACTGATTAAAAAAAGGCTCTGTCAGCCTACGCAGGACGATGGCAAAAATCAACTGACAGAGCCTTTTTTTAATCGGTTAAGAGGATGGATCAGTTGGTATATCGCAACCGTGAGTGCGAGAGAGATAGTTGCAAATTTCGAAATCGAAAAATCCGATGACATTTTTATTTTTTCGATCAGATGAACGATGTAGAAAAATTTCCTTTTCAAAATTTGCAGCTATCTCTCTCGCACTCACGGTTGTGATTACCGACTGATCCATCATCTTAAGAGGATGGATCAGTCGGTATATCGCAACCGTGAATGCGAGAGAGATAACTGCAAATTTCGAAATCGAAATTCTTTGACACAGTTTCAACAGTTTGACCGATTAAAAAAAGGCTCTGTCAGTCGATTTTTGCCATCGTCCTGCATAGGCTGACACAACCTTTTTTCAATCGGTCAAACTGTGTCAAAGAATTTCGATTTCGAAAATTTCAAGTGAAGTTAGTCAACTGATCCATACTCTTAAGAGGAAATGCATTTGACTTTTATGCGATCTCTTGATGCGACGAATCAATCGCGACCAGCATCCTCCTCGTCGGACAATAGAAAAGAAAATTAATCCCTCACCTTCATCTGACCGAGAGAGAAACAATTAATTTTAGCCCAGGCTACGGTTTCTCTCACATTTGTATGACACCTTATTCAGTATATTAGGTGTAACTATTGCAAACTTTGACGTGATATTGAATTTCTCGCGTTTCTATACCTTCTATCTTGTTCCTGTGTGTTTTGCGCGAAAAGAAAAATATGTATAGTAGTACAACAAACGTTTTGCCCGATATATCTCATCTTTACACTGCCAGTTACTCATATGAAAAAAGCTGAAGAACAGCGAAACTCGACACTAGCGCTATCTCAGCGATATTATGTGAAACAACTTACAATATCTATTCAACTCGGTCTTATGTTCTGAACCAGGATCACGACCCACGACTCGATACATTTTCCATTGTTGAATTAAATTTTGTTGGTCCAACAAGATCATTATCCATTCGTTACATTTATAGTAGTCGTATTTCGTTTAAACGAGACACTTTCCGGTGAATTGGAGTGAGTATTTGGTAATTCGTTATGAATAGACTACCGCGCTCATTTTATTGCCAGTCATCCGGAAGACTCTCGTGTCATCCGGTTGACAGTTTTGTTTATTGTCCTGCACGATCAATCGTCTAATTAATTTAGTCAAATTTGATAAGTGCGTTACTCTCATATTTTACTTATTTATGCTAAATATGTATTACTGTATTGATTTCGCTTTACCTTCTTTGATTTCTGAGTTATTTTCTAACCCCCATCGAACCTAACCTTGAACTATTGTAATGACTGTAGCTTTCACCATTTCTTTACTGTTGTTTACCTATTTGTAAATATTTTAACAATTTTACCCATAATATTAATGATATCTTTCTATATAACTAACAGACAAAATTACCCTTGGATGTGAAAAATAAGATTTACAAAAAGTGCAGTGTAATGATGCCTTGTGTAGATGGCAAGGGTCGTTTTAGCTTTGTAAGCATCATCCAAAAAATATTTCTGTTTCTTCCAAATCAATCAATTTCATGATCGTTATTAATACATTCGCAACTCATCAAATACTGTATACAATGATGAATTTTAAGAATGAAAATAAAAAACAAATAAATTATTGCAAATACTTAATATTTTTTGAATGTGAAGGTAGAAAAAACTCCGGGACACAATAATGGCGGACTCAGCTAATGAGACGGGTAAGTTAGTGATGATGGATGTGGACTATACCAATAACTGCGATACAAAAATCCCAGAGTGCAAAAAAATGGCCCAAGAGGGAAAGCTCCATGATGCGCTTGATCAATTGTTGGCATTGGAAAAACTAGCAAGAACGGTAAAAACAAGAAATCAACAGTCTATAATTGTCAACTCGAAGCAATAGGTTCCATTGATTTAATCGAATTTTTACCTTTGTATCAGGCAAGTGATATGCCGTCGACATCCAGGATTCTAGTGGCGATAGTAGAAATATGTTTCGAAGCTAAAAACTGGTCTGCATTGAATGAGCATATAATTCTATTGTCCAAACGCAGATCACAGCTTAAACAAGCAGTGACAAAAATGGTTCAAGAATGTTGCACTTATATTGACAAAACCCCGGATCGGGAGACTATGATAAAACTTATTGAAACTTTGCGCTCTGTGACCGAAGGAAAGGTAAATTTGAATCCGTTTGTATTCCATTTTTGTAAACACGTTTTTGATATTTTCTCCATGATGACTGTCATACTATACCGTCGGACTCCATTCTTGTTTACTGTTATCAACATCATTATTTTGCTCTAGATCTATGTTGAAGTTGAACGAGCTCGTCTCACTCACCGCCTGGCAAAACTGAAAGAGGAAGATGGTGAACTCACAGATGCTACAACCATTATGCTTGAATTACAGGTCACCGATCCGATTCTTTTCTAGAAAAATTCAAATACTTATTTTGGGGTCTGTAAAACATGTGAAGCCGAATTTTCTTTTTCTTTTTTTCACAGGTCGAGACTTACGGCAGTATGACTCGTCTCGAAAAAGCTTCTCTGATCCTAGAACAAATGCGTCTTTGTCTCGCCAAACAGGATTACGTTCGTACACAAATTATAGCGAAAAAAATAAACATCAAATTCTTTGAAGACGAAAAAGATGTGGAAACTCAATTACTGAAATTGAAGTACTATGAGTGAGTTAGCAAACACTGAATCGAATTTATTTGAATTTCAAGATGTAACTAAGTAAGTGAACAGTAACTCAATAATGAGTAACGATAAAATTTCATCATAGCTTAATGATGGAGTTGGCACGTCACGAAGGATGGTATTTAGAGCTTTGTCGGCACAATCGTGCAGTCCTCGAGACACCAGCGGTAAAGGAATTTCCAGAAAAGCGCAAAGCAGCAATGTCCCGAGCAGTTATGTACCTTGTACTGGCTGCTCACGAACCGGAGCAAGCTGACATGACACACAGACTATTGGCTGACAAATTTATTGACGATATACCGACCTACAAGTCAGTATTCATTTTTATTTATTCTTCGAGTATTTAAATCAGATTCATTCAAAATAAGCCATCTTATTTGATGAAAAAAAAAAAAAAAAAATCATACTTTACAGAGAATTACTTCGACTTTTTGTAAATCCGGAGCTTATCAAATGGTCGGGTTTGTGCGAAATTTACGAGAAAGAGCTCAAGAGTACCGAAGTGTTTAGCAATTCTACTGAGGACGGCCGCAAACGTTGGGCCGAGCTTCGAAATCGCGTCGTAGAGCATGTAAGTTTACAAAAATCATATTCTAAAAAAAAAAAATACAATTCATCTATGCTCCAAAATATTACTTGTCCTTCAATAAATTTTTCCGTCCTCCTTATCGTTCCGTTCCATTGCGGTGTTATAATTTTGTTTATTAGAATACTTTTCTTTCAATAGTATTACGAATACCGCTGAATAATTTTTTTTCGTTTTGCAGAATATACGAATAATGGCAAAGTACTACACAAAAATAACTCTCACCCGAATGTCTGAATTGTTGGACCTCCCGATCCAGGAAACCGAAGCGAGTTTATGCAAACTCGTAGAATCGGGCATAATAAATGCTCGTACAGACAGACCGGCGGGCGTCGTAAGATTCACCGGGACTCAAGAGCCTGCCGCACTCCTCGATGCCTGGGCAGCTTCATTATCAAAACTCATGGGTCTCGTCAACAACACAACTCATTTAATTCATCAGGAAGAAATGCTTGCGGTTGCTCATTTATAATACATCTTAAATCAACTATAATTTTTTTCTCCATCTCTCACAATCTTAAGACGATAAAATTTTCTTTGCCAATTCGTAACTGCGGATTGTCAATCTCGCATTCTCACACAGTGTATTTACAACGCTCGAGGGCTGTTTAATAAAAATGAAATGAAAAAAAAAAAAAGAAAACTAAACTCAGTTATTTTATTCAGAAAATGTTCGGACCATTATAGGTTGCTATTGACTCAATTCAAAAACGTCAACTCTTATTTATTTTAAAAAAATGTTCGCCACGCGTTGATCGTTATCAAGAAAACTTGTAACCTTTGCGTAACAACCACGCGAAGTTATCCCCTGCAGAATGCGCTCAATACAAAAAAAAAAAGCGGGGAAAATTGGTATTATTCAGGGATTAATAGAAATATTCATTAATCCACAATTTCGATAATTGGACGTTATATTTTTCGGTTTCAATTATGTATGTATGTGCGCGCGTGTACATGATAATCACAATTGTATGCTCGTAAAAAATTAAGTCTGTTGATTTGGCGACACCTCTTAAATATTCAATCTTATTATATTGTTTTTAGTTTCATACGAAATTTCTGGGATGTCTAGATTTTTAATGCAGTTATTGAGGATTCTTCGGTTTTTTTTTTTAATTTATTTTTAATTTTTTTGGCATCGTATTACTGCTGTAATGTTTTCCATTGTTTTTTTTTCCGAGTGTTCAGGAAAAATTAATAAGAATGCCGATTACCGGCTTCACTCCGTAATGCGATAAAAATCGTCATGCTTTTTCGGCAGTTGGTTTTTCTTTTTGTCGAAAATTCGTTTCAATAACATTTATATGACATATGCCCTCGTTAAATAAAAATCTATCTTAACGAAGTATAATGAAAACATTAGAAATAAATTTTAAAAGAAAAATGCACCACGATTGTTATTGATAAATTACTAGAAATTGAGACGTATTTCCTGAAATGATCGTATTTGTTTTTCAATTTCTTCCCAATCAATGAACTATCAAAAATAATTGCTGAATCCATGAGTAAGTAAATGAAGAAAAAGAAAAACCGATTATTTGCAATAATTCAACTTCTAAGTACAACATTTTTCCGGTACAATTAATACTGTCGAAACGTTTTAATCATGTTATGTTTAAATTTCAATCACTCATATAAATATCTCTCGAGATATTGAATATACAATCTAAGGCAACAGCAGTCTCAATGGTTCAGATGATGTAAGATAGAAAAATATCCATCGTAAGAATGCAAATTCACAAATTTTTCATCTTTCTTAATCACGTAGATTTTATACGCAGATTCTCTATCCTTCCTAAAAATCTAAACGGCGTGTACAGTATTCACTTTCTTAAGATTAATCCTCCGGAGAATGGCAAAAACGAATAAAAAATAAAATCTCGTCATGTACATACGGACGAGAAACTTTGTTCATGCCTTCTCATTCCTTTTTTCCTTGCTACTTTCCTCTTACGAAATCTCTAGGCCAATGATGAAAAAATTACAAAATCGCATAAGGCACTGGGTAGTTACGAAACAGCAACAGTTTTCCTCTCAGAACGTTTGGAAAAATCTCGATTTCCACGGTTAAAAGGAAGATTGAACAAAAAAAATAATCGAAGCTCGCTGTGATTGTGGGACGTTGAAATAAATCGATCGAATGACGATATCTCCCAATGAGATTTTCATTCAAACGATTTCAGTCGTTATTGATGATTGTCTAGGATAAATTAGGCTTCCGAGGATCCAGGACTCGAACAACTTAACGGCGTTGTTCAATTTTTTCCCTAATATCCATTCATAATAACGGCGTCACATAGGAATTACAAGTACACTACCCCATTTTTTAAGGCTATCGCTGACTCGTTTAGGTTTATCGTGTTCATTGAACGAACAGTTAAGGATATTTTTAATGTAAATTACTAGTTCGGAGAGTGTTAGAAAAGTAGAAAAATGATTTTTCATCGATCAATTTTTTTCTGACTTTGATCAATGCGTCACTCATTGAAAATTATCAATTCATTTGAGACGATTTTTTTACGTACAGCGTTTTTTTATATACTTTTAAATTTCAAGCACAAATCGTTTACTCTGTATTACGAAAGAGAAAGAGTGACGTCTTCTTTTGCACTTGAATCACTAGCTTACTTAGGTATCTCATTCCTCAATTAATAATAATTAAATTCACAATAGAATGCTTTTCCCAATTAATGGAAATATTGGAAAAAAAACGCAAACTGTAACGATCGCAGCTAGCACCGAGACATTTGTTTTTCTTCTCTTATGGTCTCTCGTTAAATTGATCGGTTCAATTATTGCTCAATTTGATAGGAACCGTAAAATCCTGCACGTTAAGTTATCCCGAGTTTCCGATCGAATAGTTTTATCATGCCCTCGAGAAGTCATTGTGGGCCGAGTGTGCATTGACACAAATCTATATCGGAACAGGAAGTTGACGAAGGATCAACCGTTCGTCGAAAATTTTCGATCGCCGAGGATATGCAGTTTTTTTTTATTTTCGACTGCACACACGCTCAAAAGTCAGGAGTTATCGATCCAAAACTTCAACTGCGTACGACGAAGTCGCAGAAGAAAAAACTCCCGAGGACTTAAAATTGAGAAATATTTCAAATTCCTGTCACAATGGATACTTGAAGCAAGAAAAGAATGAAAATTAAACAAGTTCCGTGCGTTTTCCAATTCCGTTATGTTTACCCTGAAACTACGCGCTGCATTTTCAAAAATAATTCTTTTCTCGACAATTTTTTAGTACGGTTTTCCATCAAGGATTCCGACGTTTTTTGGTCGGCCGATGTGATTTTTTCAGATCGTCCTGGAACCTTGGGAGATGAAATTTTTTCAAGACCCGAGAATAAGAAATCAGGGCTTTGTTCTGTCAGTTCCACCGTCGTGGCTTCCGGGTCCATCTATCGAGGACAGTTTGGCATCTACAGAAAATTTTTTTTTTCAGATTTCCATTGAATATATGTAAAAAATTAATGGATCATTGCAAAAGAAATACACTAGGCACAATAATTAAAGGCTATCAAGAAAATTCGAGATTTTTACATAATGGTAGCACAGGAAATTAAAAAAAAATAAAGCAAACGTAACTTCAAATGTCTAGTTTCAGAACCCCTACTCGAAATTTTTTAGCTCAAACGGTTCGTGAGTAATCGTAATAAAAAAACAACGATTGGAAACAAGATTTTCCTCTTTTTCAAAACAGCGTCTACCGAAAGGCTTCCAAAAATGTTTTCAAATCGTACTATCAAAATGCTACTTTAAAATATAAAATCCTCTTCAATTTTACCTGCTCGTGAGCTCTGTGCACGATCATATGTCGCAAAGTTATCGTCGATCAAAATAAAAAGTAAAAAAGTTATTTTCGACTTTGGTAATTGATTACTCGGGGAATAAATGGAAAATGAAAGAAGGGGTTTATAAACTGCAAATGATTTCTTGCAAAACGCTATCGAACGATATTCATGAAAAAAAAAAAAAAAAAAAAAAAAAAAAACTTCAAAGTGATAACGTCAACGGAAAAAAAGATAAAAATTGGAACAAAATTTGAACATTTTTTTCTTTTGAAAAAACTTCATTCATGGATTTCTTCGGTGCTTTTTATTCAAGAAATATGGATTATCCTAAAAAAAAAAAAAAACACTTTCTCAAGTTGAAAAAATGCTGGAAATTGAAATTTGCAAATTGCTTCCTCAAGATGGTTAAGATGCACGATGCTCAAAGCTTACTCTATGAGGTGCTATATTTTTCATTTTGGCTTCCTCATATAGGAAGCTTTTAAGCATTGTTCGAAAAACTTGAGAAAGCAATTTGTTACTTTTAATTTTTTTTTAAATAAAATTTCAACTTATTTATCGACTTTTAACTTTTCCAAATTAATTTCCAAAAATGAAAGTTGATTTTTCGAAAAACTCATATTTTCGTAAAATTCGAAAAATCATAAAATTTAAACCGCTCAACCGATATTTCCCAAATTCAATGCCAACCTTCCTATTATGATAATCTATTTATAAAAAAAAAATTAGTAATAAATCTTAAAATTTCCAGAAATTAGAGCGTTGACACCCTTTTTTTAAAAATTTCAAAACGTCGCAGGATTCGTATTTTTTTTCAAATTCTGACAAAATTATCAGAGAATGAAGAGCTTTTTCAGATTAACATTTATGCAAAATGGTAGCCCTGTATCACAAATCATTTTCGAGTTATAAGCGTTTGAATTTCGCAGTACCATGCCACACGCGCGTGCACACACACGCACACACGCATCCGAACATTTTTTGTAGATATGATTTTTTAATGTTTTTGGACATTTTGAGCTCATTGACATTGAAAACTGGAAAAAAAATGTTCATCATCACATAGCTTCCTCTATGAGGAAGCAAAAATGAATGAGAATTGAAAAATCGCTCGCTATAGAGACTTTCGGCAAAAACAAAAGATTCGAAAAATCGCAAAGCCATGAAATTTTCAGGGTCTTTTCAGGATGAAACTTTTAGGTTGAAAAATTACAGACGATATCCTTTGTTTTTTTATTATATCCTAAGTTGTACAACACTTTTTTTCCACGGATATCGTTCGACAGCATCTCGCAGAAAATCATTTGCAGTTTACAAAACCCTCCTTTCATTTTTTCTGTATTGATACAGATCCCCTATTATTTCCCGAGTGTAATCAATCACCAAAGTCGTAAGAAAACAAAATTTTGGTAAAAAAATTTCGAGCATGAGTCCTGGAACTAGAAACTTGAACGACGCTGAACTTTCCAACGTTGGAGTCCAACGAAATGAACGAAAAAAACGTTTGTAATTCACCAATTTTTTTATTTCACGAATCGTTGGTGCAGCTTGAAAAACTACGAATCGCAAATTTGGCAGGAAACAAAATAGGAGAATTACTGGAATTATTGGACTTTTTTTTATCATTTCGTTGGACTCCAACGTTGGAAACTTCAGCGTCCTAGACTTGAAGAAGCTGCAGTTTGCTTTTTCTTTTTTTTTTCAATTTTCCGTGCGACCATTTTCTTCCGAGTTACAACCTGTTGGAAATCACCTGAAAATTCGTTGATATATCCTTCAATTGTTGTGCCTAGCGTGCACGCCTATTTATCCTTAATAATATTACAGTGTTTGGCTTTTTTCGTCACAAATATATTAGAATAAAAAATGGAAAACTACAAATGCGCCAAGTTAATGATAAAACGAAAAATAATTCCAACAGTATAGAAATAATAATGATGACACGAATATAAATAAGAATAAAAGAAACTTGCCATGAATACCGGCCTGCTGGAGCAGAGCCACAGCTTCCGCGTACGTTGGAGGTGGCAACTCATTGGTACACTGAGCCTGAGTTATTATTTCGTACGAGGGTGGTCCAATCATGCCGGCCCCGGATCCGCTCATTCCCTGAGCCGCAGCTAATTCCTATAATTAATATGTTGTAACGCAATGTTAATCATCCTGACAACGCGCGCAAACGAGAACGAAACCAATATAAATTTCATGGAAATTCCATTTTGCAAATTTTCCTTCATCCGAACTTTTTGTATATACAATAATCTCGAGCCGGGTATTATTGTCGTTTTCTTCTCTTTTCAATCTCCTCCATATATTTACGATTGTAGCAGCGCGTTCTTGTTATCGATGTTCTTTCTTTTCGTTCGAGATTATTTAAATCAGTAACTCTCGCACGTTTTCTGCCAGCAAATAAAAAAGAAGATAAACTCTCATGCCTTTGGATCTTTGCCAAGAAACGCAGAAACAACACGAAGAAAAAAACGCCAGTTAGTAAAAATCAAATGAAGTGTAATAAAACAAAATCCATTTGCGTTCACGGTTATAAATCTCTCGGTCTTCGATCGTTATGCCCAAAAAATCAAACGTGATAATGTTATATAATAATTCTCTGCTCGCATTTTTATATTTAGGATTATTCGTCTCTCAAAATATATTTTTCGCTGAAAATTCGAAATTTCACTATGAAAACTTTCTCTCCTGTATTCGTCCAATAACGAGTTATATATTGAAAAAACTAATATTACGACGAGGTACGTTATTATTTAAATGAAAACAATAAAGTTTGATACGAACGCGAAATTGCGACAAACAAAATAAGAAAGGGAGCAGGGGACACAAATTTATGCGCAATCACGAAAGAAACGAATAGGCAAAAATAAAACGAAATTCTAAACACACAGCATAGGCGATACGCGCATGAAAATATAAGAAAAACCCATCTCAAATGGATTAGGACGCTACAACCTCTTATCTGTATAGAATTATACGAGTTTTAAATATAGTAGCGAGCTCGGCGAGTCACGTGTCAAGTTTAAGGTCTCGACCTCGAGACCTGATAAAATAAAATGCATGTTAGTTGTTTGTATAGTTTTTATCTTACCAGGAATAATCGTTGATGAAAGATCATTTGGATAACAGATTTTCTTCGAAGATACAAGATGCATTTGACAGCAAGCATGAGACCGGAGCCTATAAAAATCGGTCCAACGAGCCACATGTGACCGAGATTCGAGAATACTTGCCGATCGGCAACGTCGCCAATTGCGAATATCGTAATAGCCGTACCGATCGCGAATAATACGAGGCTCAGTGCTAAATAACTGTAACTCGTGCAATCGCATCTTCCGAAGGTCGTCGGCCCCTCGTAACGTTCCTCGATATGTCGCAGCCTGTTGGACAAGTAGGGACTTTCGAAAAGCGTTGCCATGACTCTGTTCCACCGATCACATCCATAAACCACTCTCCAAATGAAATTTTATATTTATTTCACTTTATTTATTTATATCACAGACGTTATGCACACGAACTAAAACGCGTACAGCGATCGGATAAAAATTAAGAAATTACGTTTGCCCTGCCGTAAACAAGAATAATAAATGGTCCAGTGGAATAAAACACTCTGCTGCTTATTCCTCTACGATCTTCACATCAGTCGGAAGATTCTCGACTAAATTGCCCGTAATTAAAAACAACAATAAAAAAAACCATCCCGCTAAAGATACACTGCTTGAGCTCTCGGCGATCCCATCTTACGAAGACAATCTTTATGAACTTTTTTTTCAATCAAATGTCGCTGCCTGCCTGCCCCCACAAACAACACACGATTGTTTTTGTTTTGTTTGATCTTCTTGCATTCGTGACTGGCTCACGTAGCTCACGTACGAAGCGCTAATTCTGATGAGCCATCCTCTCTGATCTCCGTCGGGTTTAACTTTATCGTGTATAAATATATTTATTTTTTTTTTATGCGACGCAGAGACAATGAGGCGATTAAAGAAATTCCTCGTTCGCGTGGCCGGCTGGTACATCCGCATTGATGAATTTGGGAAAAAATTAAAAATAACAAAAGGAACGAAACTAGGCTCCCGGAGCACGAAACTCGGAGTCTCTCATTTTTTTTTGTCAAATACGTATGTTGTATATGTTCGCGTCGTGCAATACTGACCTCAAATCACATTCTCATGTAGTTATGGTTATATCGCAGCGACATCGTTACCACCACGTGCTTTGCACAATTTGTCAAATTCTCACAACAAGGTAGAGCCACTCTGACCTGGAAGATGCACTTTTCGAGAACTAACACAGAGCGACGCTCTTGTCAATTTACACAATTAATCGTTATTTTAAACTGTCTAATCAAAATCAAAAGTTATACAATGCTTAATTCTTGATCTGTTAAACATGACTGGCTATTTCACTGGAAACCAAACTCTTTGGTTTTACTAAAAAATTGTCTCTAAAAACCGATTTATAAACAATTATAAACACTTATGTAAGTTATGAAAAATGGGATATAAAACATTAGCACGATCGGTAAAGCAGGTCGAACTACAGGGAAGAAGAAAAAACCTGTAAACATATATATGTTATATATCTTTTGGCTTTTGGGTCTTCAGTCATCACGCTACACAGGAACTCTCACAGACACCAATTCGTTTCGTCAATTTTTCGTTGCAAAACGGGTTTATAGATTTCGGAGCCGATCTAACTTCTAGTGAGCAAAATGATTGGGAAGAGGCATTTGGAGTTGGCGATGAAGTGGTAAATATGAAAAGAGAAGACACCTTTAACCTTAGCAGCTGATCGTTATTGTAAAATCGTTCGTTCAGTGTGTGTTTTCGATATTTTCACTTATGTAATCTTGTTTCTCATCATCTCAGGGTAAATATTGCTTGATTTTCACAGGCTCCCCTCGGCAGCAACTTACGGAACAACCGCCGGCATTGGAATAGTTTATTTAACCGAATGGAAACTGATCATGCAAAACCTGCCGTTTTACGAAACGTTCTGGAAGGCCAGGGAGAAAGAATAATGACCGAATGAGGATTTGTGTCAAAAATGTCTTAATGAATATTGTATGTTCTTCAGTAGAATAAGTGATTGTGCACGCTGATTTAGAAATCCTATTTCTGGCAATAAAAAAAAATTCCATAAAGGACATTCGGGACTTGATCAGTCAAATGAACAACAATGATTGCAAATAAATAAATTGTACAAAATATTTCCTCTTGGTTATTTATTCATTACAAATAAAGTCAATAGATTATTGGATAAAATTCTTTCGAAGCTTCATTTTCTAGTGCTCGTTGACTCCGCTTTGGATATTCTTTTCAGTTTCCAATTCCAGCTGATACAATGATTCAGCAAGTGCCATCGAATTATTCAATTTTCTTTCTTTCATCAATGGCCCAAATACATATCTGAATATTGAATAAAAAATCAATTTGCATAAATCAACTCTTCTTTCATTCGTTGTTTATATTTAAAGAATAAAGTGTATTTACTTGCTTAAGAATATGGTTAATGCACATCCACCCATGCCTATTGTACCCAGGAGAAACATTCCCACCTGTGCGTTCATAGATGCCGGCTTTTTACTATGATTTTGAACATGTTTCAATCATTATTTTATAATCTACTTATTATTTTAATCTGTTTATCTCCTAGTTTCATTATTTCTTGTTTACAAATTATTGTCAAATCAGTTGATAAAAAAAAAATTGGAAAAAAAACAATGATGTTGCTATGACCGCTTATTGAGTCAATACAGTTTTTGTTTTCTCTATTGTTTGTCCGTCAGTTTGTAATTGTTTATCCATTTTTTAGATGTATTCTAACAGTATTTTTATGGATAACATATTGGAGGTTAAGTTATGTGAACCAACCTCATTCTGATGGATCAATTATTATTTTGTCTTCAGATTTCTTTTCGGCCCAGTATTTTTCAATCGAGGGTTTCCAAATGTATATACCTGAAATACCGCCAAGTATCGTAACTATAAAAATATCGGTAAAATTATAACCGATGGGCTTTCGTATGCCCCACATAGTATCATAGTATTCCTTCCGTGGGACACAGAGCCAGAGACAGAGATGACAAAAACAACATTCGGCGCGGCGCTGTTGTAGCAGACGACATGCACACATGGACACCTGCTCGATCGAGCGACGATAAAAATTGATCGAATTTTTTCGATCGATCGGATTGCCAAAGTTTTTTTTTGTTTTTTTTTTAAAAAATTTGTATCATTTTAATATATAAGGATTGTGCATGGTTGCAAGTAGATCGATTATTATCAATTCTGTTTTGTAAAATCGATATAAACAATTAAAAATATGTACAAATTTTGCAAAGTTTTTGTTGTATTTGCTTATGATTGTAGATGTAATCGAAACTTTTGTAGATATCGTACAAATAGATATAGAAATCAGATTTTGCCGGTAAACTTATGAAACTTATTATAAGTGTCATAAAGAGTTTGGAATATGCCCCGTGTAGAAGTTGGCAGAGTTCTGGAAAGCAGAGAAATGGCATGTTGGTCGCATATGCTGAGAAAATGTCCAACAGAATCTTCCAATGGCCCCTGAAAAATATTAAATTAATTCCAAATAATACCAGAACTCGTTGACAGATGAAATTGATAAAAAATAAAATCATATCAATTTAGTTTTTCACCTTAACTCTAGGAGGTATTACACCTTCTGAAAATATTCCAACAAGATCAGCGATCACATAAGGACTGATTCGAACCAAATCTTTTTTCAGTTTGACCAAAGCATTGGTAAATCTGAAATTATTAATGAAAAAAAAAATATAACATCAACGAATTTTTAAGAAAATCTACAAGATCTGATAAGTTCAAGGAGATTTAAATTATTTAAATACAACTATGGAATGTAGACATTAGGGTGATTCTTGATTGAGGTTGAAATTATTCTTTTCAAATTCCCCGCCTGGTTCGATTCCAAATCACTAAAAAAGATACCACGAAAGAGCTGTGGTCAGTGGGATGATGGGAAATGGTGCCTGTAAATCTGAATCGATTGAAAAAAAAGGTATTTTATATTAAAGTAATGTTTTTCCGCTGGGGCCTATTCTTCCTGATATTTTATAAGTTCCCTCGGCATATGGGCTATGCCGAAATAATTTTAATTCTTTAATAGCTTTCATTCTCAACAGTCTCAACTTCTGTTTCTTTCTTTCAGTCTCAACAAGCTGACACAAGCCTACGAAACAAAATTATTTCGTTTCATCGGCCCTGGAAAAAGACAAAAAAGCAAATTACTGAGCAACGGATCCCAGAAACGACAGATACATAAATTCATGCAGATTAGCATGGGATACAACCGCTTTTCCTCCAGGTCACGAAGACAATATAAGAGGAAATAATGATCTAGAAATTTTAGAAAATATAATTCTCTTCAGGAGCAAAGAACAAAAAATCATTCGATGATTAATTACTGGGCATACAGGAAAACAATGCATCACAGGCAAAGATAATCAGTTGAAGCGATTGGAGGTGGGTGCATGACGTAGTTACATAAATACTTGAATAGTTGTTCTTAATTACGATTGACAAGGGTTTCAAGTACACTTGGACGACTCAACGTGATCTGGATAGATAGAATAAAAAGAATAGCAACCGAAGATAAAACAAACAGAAATTTGACTAAAGTCGAAACAATGACCGGACTTACCGGCACCCTTTCCCATCATCCCACTGACTACAGCTTTTTCGTGGTGTCTTTTTCAGTGATTTGGAATCAAATCAGGGGGAGGGGAGGGGGGGGTGGAATTTGAAAAAAAAAAATTCAACCCCAATTAAGGATCACCCTAGTATACATATACGGAGTGAGAATATAAAAAATGGAATGACAATGAGAAACAATGAAACTACCGTAGTTGAAAACAAAAAAAATCATATTTGAGAAATGTTGCGACTTACTTTTCGATATCAAGAGCTAAACATCCGAGTATTCGTAGCCTCGACGAATCATTATCCTTTCTCGATTCACGAACAACGAGTTCCACGATCTTCCTATACAACCCAAGCAGAATAGGCAATCGATCGATAATAATCGGCGCGTTGAATTTTACCAAAGAGGAGGATAAAACGAGAGCATACTCGCAAGCGTTCAATTCTGCCTCTTTCAACGATCGTGCAACAAGTAGAGTTACGAGATCGATACTTTTCTCGATAACGTGCAGGGATTCAGGCAATATGCTGCGCACGAATTGCAAGACAGGCGGCCAAAAGTTGACATGAATATTTGAAATTAGTAGAGCTTGAAGCAAATAATGTAGAGCAGTTATTCGAAATTTTTGACGAGCATCTCTCATTGGTATACTCGTCACACAATTCCAAATAATCAGAGAGCGTTTGAAAGTAACATCGTCCGACGCTGTAAGGGCCGTAATCTGGAAAATATTTTAAAAACGAAAAATTAATATATTTCTAACGGCACATCGTTTTTCAGGATTTTTTTTTTTTGTTTCATTTACGAGTTCGCAGATTTTCCTTACAGTTTGTGAATGAAGTAGCATAAAAAGTTTTTTCAACGCCTTGGGCTCTGCTCTTTCCAAGATGGGAAGAGCGATATCTTTTACGGGATTATTGAGCACATGTGGCCAAACATTTTTTAGAATTTTTTCATTCAGATCCAATTTTCCACCAAGTTTCAACACCACACTCATCAAATGTAGACCTTCTGTGATAAATTTTCCATCTGTTACTGCATCAGTCTAGAAATAAAGCTTTGTAAAATGATGAACAGATAACACAACGAGAATTTGCTAGTCGTTAAATAATTGTTTACCAGAAAAATCTTGTTTATAATGGATTTCGTGATAGCCATTAAATTTTCCGGTATTTGTCCATTCGTTGTAGAAACTCGTAGAGCTAAAGTGAAGCGTTTAATATTATCGGGATCTTTAAATTCGTCATTCATGTTGTCGAGTAATTTTCTGCTCAACCTTTGTTCGGCCTTTTTAAATATTTCCTTCTCTTCACCCTTCAGTTTCGGCTTTACACGCTCGATACACTCCAACAACAGAGCAGTCGAAGAATCAGTCTTTTGAGATTTTTTCACCAAAATTTTCAACGTTTCCCAATTGGAAATATTTTTTAATGACGATTCGATGACCCTTCGGTTCGATTTGTCATGCGTTAATTCGTAAATCAGTGAATCTGAATCAATCAGATCAATTACATCGATATCCAATTTTTCTGACAAATCTGTTTAACAAAAAAAAAAGAAATCAATTAATAACGACTTTATAAGTCCATGAAAATTCATTAAACTATGCACCAACATTAAACTATGCACTAACCGATTGAAATGCGTGAACAAATCTGTAGAATTGTCTCGTTGCCCCTAGACTCATTTTTAATCGAATAAATAACGAGAAAGAGAGCTTTTCTGAAATCGAGTCCGAAATATTTCAACGGTAAATGCAACAAGATTCGCAAATCTTTTTCCACAATAGACAACGATTCCTCATTCAAAGTCTTCCATTCTTTTCTTGTTAAATCACTTTTCATATGCTTCGTTAACTTCGACGTACTGCCACGATTCAAAATTTTCACCTGTGTCAATTCAAACGCATCATTTTTTTTCTTCTTTTTGTATCTAGTTAATCTTCATAATTATGAATAAAATCATAAAATTACCACATCGACGTGTCCTGCGATTGTTTTCGTCATACTTTCGTTGACTTTTTCCGAGATATCGACGAGTATCTGATACACAAGAGATTTTAAAAATCTCTCGTCATTCTGCACGCTTTCGACGTTCAGTCTCTTCAGGGGCTGTAAATCTTTGGTCTGTGAACACTTCAAATCATCCAAAAGATGTTTCGCTAATTCAGCAATTTGTGAATTGTTCATTGATGATATAACGTGTGGACTATGATCGAGTATAATTGACCAAGAGTTTTCGAAACCATCCAGCAGGTTCGACGAATCGAAGGGTTTGCTCTCTTCCAAATTTCGTCCCATTTGCTGGACTAAAATCCTGTTCTGCAATTTCGTAATCGATTATTGATGTTAAAAAGAAGTTCAAGTACCTGAGAGTTCGGGAAGTATGAAATTCGGGAATGTAAAAATAGAACGAATGTATACCATTGCTTTTTTACAATTGAGGCTATCGATATTTTCCATGATTTCTCGAACTCGACTCTCAGAAATTGGAAAATCAAGCTTTTGCGATACTGCATCAGGCACGTAATGTTCCATCCAAGCGTGCATACTATCCCAATACCAAACAACGCTCAGCACTGCCGCAATCATTTTTTCATTATCCCCGATTTCCATTATTGTGTCAGTTAACAAGGAAATCGTTTTTCCAAGTTCTCTCAGGCCTTGAATAAATTTATCCTGACTGGAAATTTGAATGGAATGATCAAATATCCGGACGCCTTCGAAGTATGCTGACATTAAATCAGCTGTGGCTTGCAACATGAAAGTCCCAACTTCTGAAAATATGCTTTTCATTATCTAGAATTCAGTAATTTTTTCGAAATCGGACGAGTTTGTGGTTTGCATTTTGGAAAAGTTTGACAACTGGTTCAACAATTTCAATTGAAATAATCGGAAAAATGAGGAAACAACTTTTTAAAATACTCACTTTTATTTTTAGTAACCATAGCGGCGCAGTTGTTGAGATGATAAATGAGAGTTCTGAGCACACCGATAGTTTGCGCGCTTGTCATATTTCCGACCGATTTACTGAAATGTTTTTTAAAGCCCACAGGAAAAACGGTTTCAAAATTCAATTTCAATTTATTACTCTCTTCGAGTTTTATCTCAACAGCTTTAAGAATCCATGGAATGAGTTTTTGTTCTCGTCTTAAACGCACTCCAGCCTCGATAATTGCGACCATAAGATCCGTATACGAATTGATCTCGTCTCCATTTTTTTTTTCTTCGAATAGAATGCGCTCAAAGATATTTTGCATCTTTGTTTCAATAATGAGGGGATTGAGCACGGCGATGCTTTCCAAAGCTTTGTAGTGAACGTCGTTCAAAATCTCTGATGAAATTACTTCGTCGATCAACATTTGTAAATATTCAAAAAGTGTTGATTCCCCAATTTTATTCTGATAATCAAATCCCACATTCGATAACTGTTGTTTAATATTTGCAAAGACTTTAACCTTGACAGGGCCGGCAGAATTCATCAAATTCCTAAACACACGGTCTATGGTTGCTGGATCATTTTTGTAAGAACCAGCAGCAGCTCGAAAAATGTATGAAAACGCAACAACTGTAATTTGCACTTCGTAACTATCTACTTTTTTTTTCAATTCTTCAAACAACTTCAACACAAAATTATCTTCTTTTCCAATGAAATCTTTAAACTGCAAAAATCTTGATTTGCCAAATATTAATTGTTGAATACACTTGTGAATTTCAGCCCCCAGTCTATCATGCTGATTCATATTAACAAGACTGCATAACGGATACAACATTTGTGAGATTAAGATCTCAGCTATTTCGTCTTTATTGGTCGATTGTTTATAACAAGTAACCAAGCATTCGATACCATGAATTACACAAGTTCGTCCTTCATCTTTCAATAATGCCTCTCCTTCATCTATGTTTCTATTTGATTTTCTGGCAGAAATACAAGCTACAAGGCTTGTGATTAAATTAGCGATAGACAAGAGATTGGTTTGAAAGTAGCGATGCATTTCTCGGTTGAGAAAAATCATTGTGCAAGCCTCCATAACTTCTCGGAGTTCTGTGCTCTCTGCGTGGCTTAATTTTCTTATCAAGGTATCGACCAGAATTTGCTTGATATCGGTTTTGAAAATAACCATGGGACAAAACATTTTGAACCTCAGACATTTGGTCAGCGTGTTTAAAATGGGAGCAGAATTTGTTCCCTCCTTCTCTATCTGTTCGCACAGCCATCTTAAAACAAGGTCTTCTTTTCGTGTCACAGGGAAATCTTCGCTCGTAAAAGTGTTTTCTGCTAATTTCAAACGCTTCGCTAATGGCTCCTCATTGCTTTCCAATCTACGACTCAGCTCTGTGAAACAAGGTTAAATTGCGACATTGAAGCGGTTTGTTTTCATTGTTAAATTGTTTAAGAAATTGTATTAAAACTATATTGGAATTGAACGATCGATACTTACCTCTTGAGAGAGCCATTTCCGTGTTTTTACACTTTAATCATGTAAGAATTTTGTCATTTAAATCTGTGTCAGTTTGAAAAAGTTTTTAAGTTATTCTAAAGCACGTGGAGCACGTGTTTTCACTTGAATTGAGAAAATTGAAATTATAAATTGATCTGTCCACTGAAAGATCCAAGTGGCGCCATCCCTTGAATTTTTTTTCATTACTTTTCTCTGCTGCTGGTGCTGCTATAGCAGAGCTCGTTTGGCGAATCTCTCTCTCTCTCTCTCTCTTTGTGATTGCCGCTAACTAAAAAAGAAGTTGTTCCGGTCGATCGTTGCTTGACAATTGTAAGCGAACGTCGCATATTTACCAGAACTGCCAGAACAGAGAACCACCAGAAGAACCAAGAAGAACAAATCTATACCGAGTGAATCGATATTACTGCCTATATATTTCGATCAAACTTTTAGTTTTCTCACTTTATTGGTATACCGGTAGAATTAATATTTTTGGAAACATTAAATTACGTGCCATATAAAATGGTTGATTATAGCAAGTGGAAGGATATAGAGGTAAGAATAAATACACATTAACGCTTCGTTTTCTTGGTTATAAGCTTCTAGAAAGTTTCGTCTAAACTGCGTGGAATTTTCCAAAGTTCTCCTTTTAACCTTGTGCTTTCTTGTGATGTAAATCCTAATTTCTCTTTTGAATGTTTCACATCAGATTAATATTAGTTTTAAAGGTAACACTTGATGTTACCTTTTTTTTCTATTTGTTTTGATTCGTCACCCAGGACATTGCAAAATTTTTTTTTTTATCGACATACGAGAATCATGATGAAGTTTGTTGTTGCACCATAATAAGATAAATAATGATTCATAACGGTAAAAACGACTATAATGCTTGAATTAATTAAATGACATATGTACACGCGTGCATGAACACATACACACACACACACCGTTGAAGAATAAAAATCATTATTTCAAACATGATTATCTTTGTTAATAAATATTACACGATAAATAAATGGTTACGATAACGATACTGACAATTACTTCTCTATGATTGATGAACAGATTTCTGATGACGAGGATGATACACATCCCAATATTGATACTCCGTCTTTATTCAGATGGCGGCATCAAGCCCGTATCGAACGAATGGAAGAGCAAGAGAGAGAACAACGAGAGTTCCAACAACTGAAATTAGAGTAAGCGTTGCTCAAGTTTCAGGAGCTTAGTTATCCACAATTGATGAAGAATAAAGTTGTTGGTATTGCCTAAGTTTTTTACAACCCCGGTAGGTCTCTGTGTAAATCTGACACTGTTGAAACAGAAACAACGAATTATGAGCACTTAACAGATCTGACAAGAACATAAAATACAAGTGTATCCTTATAAAAAACAAAATGAGTATGATTAGGAGCGTTTTAAAAATAGGCAAAAATGGAAAAATTCTATGACACTTATCGTGTTATATCGATCATTTGATTAATAGGAAGAGATTAGAAATGTATGAAACTCTCAAGGACAGGGATTTTTATATTAAAATTCGACTTTTTCTTTTACACGAGATTTATGCATAATATCAATGAATTTTTCATACGTTCACTCGCATGACAGAACTGTGCAAAAGTGATAAAATCTGTTGAAATGTGTTCAGTAATTCTTCAAATTGCCCTCCTACATTCATATGCCCTGGATCATGGACGGATATCATAGGTTTTGAAATGTCATGTGTTTCATCCAACTCATTCGTTGACTATTTTTAATGAAAAATTTCCATTTCAAGAACTGAGAGAAAGCTCAAAGAGCGAAAGAACGAACTAGAAGCTCTGGAGGAGAAACAAAAAAGGATACCATGCAACACGGAGGAGTTGTCGACACTGAAGAAAGCAATAGAGGAATTAGAGATCGAGCAAAGAAAGATCAAGGCGAAAGAGGAAGATTTGAAGAAAAAAGAAAAATTGAGACCCTGGAATGTGGATACGATCGGACATGCGGGATTTACGAAAACGGTGATAAACACAAAACCAGCAAGGAAGGAAGATGAATCCGAATTACCGGACGAAGTGAGGGAAAAAAGAATGAAGGATTTTGTGAAGGAAAATGAGAAAAAATTGAAGGAATTCGGAATGCTGAGACGATACGATGATAGCAAAAAATTCTTGCAAGAAAATCAACAGCTGGTTTGCGAAAATACTGCAAATTATTTGGTCATTTGGTGCATCAATCTCGAAATGGAAGAAGTGGGTTTACTTGAGTTTGATTTTGATTATTTTTATCTATAATTTGTTATTTACACCTCATATTTTACCAGATAATTTAATTTCCACAGAAACATGTATTGATGGAGCACGTCGCTCATCAGTGCATGTGTATGCAATACATCCTCGAACTGTCCAAGCAATTGGACGTTGATCCGAGAGCCTGTGTCGGCTCATTCTTCAGCCGTATTCAAATAGCCGAGGTCGAATACAAAAAGTCTTTCGAGGACGAGCTTACCGCCTTCAAGGATCGGATACGTAAGAGAGCAGCAGAAAAAGTTGCTGAGGCTCTTAAAGAGGATGAAGAGGAGGAACGCTTGGCTCGCCTTGGACCTGGAGGCCTTGATCCTGTTGAAGTCTTTGAGTCTCTGCCTGAGGTGAAAATACTCGTTCAACATTTTGTCCCACGCATTGGAAACTATTAAATAATATCCCACGCGATTTTTTAATGTCGGTTTCCCGTTACAGGCCCTTCAAAAATGCTTCGAGGTTCAAGACATTCCTCTGCTGCAAAAAACAATAGATGAAATGCCTGAGGAAGAAGCCAAATATCACATGAAACGATGTGTCGACAGCGGTTTGTGGGTACCGGATGCAAAATCAAAAAACAAAAGCACATTATTAAACGAAGGTGACCAAGAGGAGGAAAATTTATTGAGTGAGAAAAAACCAGTCGATCATGAATAATCCACCCAATAATTATTTTTCATCAAAATTTTTTTCAAGTTAGTAAACACATTCTTACACTTCCGTACTCTGTGAAGAACAAATTGACCTTTATCTTTTCACTTTATTTTATCCATCAAATGAATCATGCGTTAAACTAGAATTTATCAAATATTTCTATAAATTTGTTTTACCGAAACCCAATCATCATTGAATAAAATAATTGCTATTATTAGACATTGCAATCGTAACATTAAAAATAAATGGATGATGATTTATTTTTCTTATCCTATCCTAAAAAGAATTTCTAGAACGTTTCAGCATCAATGACTCGCGCCATTTCTTTTTTTTTCTCCATAAACTCAAAATCCTGTGTTGAATTTCATGTGAATATAAATGTATTACTCGCACCTAAACGGGGAAAAATTGTTCAGAACTTGTTTAAAAAATTTCAGAGTAAAAAATATATATATAATATAATAATAACGTGTAAAATTTCAGGTGAAATTTTACACGTTAAAAAAGCCCTAAATAGTATATTGTCGTTTCTCAATTGAAATTTGAATATGCCGCCAAAAAAATCATTCGATATTTCGATATGCGAGAGTAGCAGCACATGCGTTCGCGGAAATCGTGAGCATGCGCGACCGGAAATGGCGTAGTAGTAGTATATCGAACGTTCGGGATTCTCCTCCTTTTCCGGTGTTGATGTGCCAAATGGTCTTTGGGTAATATTTTACGTCTCTCATTCTGAAAGCTTTACGCAAGATTATTTATTTGAAAAAAAAACAATACTACGCACAGTCCCGGTGATTGAAATTTTTGCAAACTTAACGTTGCACGCATTTGCTGTAAATAAGTTAATTTAATGTCGTAAATACATCGTTTCAAGTTGGAACTCCGCTTTGGTGAATCGCTTGTTCTATAACCGCTGTGTCCCCTGCCTGGCTTCTATACATATATATAAATTTTTTTTCAGAATCATAAGCCTAAGTAAGAACGGTTCACAATTTTCCACCATAGACGGCGCTTCATTCTCTTACAGACTCTAGGACTCGTTCTTTTTTTCATTTTCTATTTTTTTTTATTGTTCTTCACTATCCACGTTAAATATGATACTTTATTGCACGCTTGTGGACGAGCGATTCCTTGGTGAATTTATTTCGTGCTACAAAGTGAAAATTATTTGTGTTACTGCAATATTTATTATTCTTCGTTCTGTGACTTAACAAAACTGCATGCGCTATTTTTACTCGGATAAATTTGGGCGTTGCACGAAATTTCGTGGTGTTTTTGGTTTGCTTTTCGATTCATATTTTATGTGCAAATCTCGCTACGAAGCACCGCTTCTCAACAACGTACTCCCAAAAGAAAAATACCATGTCTAAACGTAATCTATATAATTATAAATCGATGTGTTTGAACCAATCCCGATATGCGCGAGTAGAAATGGCGAAAAGTGTATGGTGGCTTGTGGGTAAACTAACTCGTAAAATCAAAATGGCGTGGCGTCTGAACGTTAAATAATATTTTTTACGCATCATCGATAAACGTGAATATCTCGTATTCAGGTCAGGAAGAAATAAGAATATTTAGAAAATTAATCATTAAAGTCGCATGTGTTGGTAGAGAAGAAAGTGTGCGGAAAATTCTATTCATAATTTTGATTAATTTCATTGGTGAATCTCGTATACTTGATATTTCTCGCGAATATTATGAATAAATTTGCTCAATGAACCGTGTGTTATCTCTAAAGATTGATAAATGCATGTATTAGGAAAGAATGAAAGAGAGATAGAAAAAAAGAACGCGCACTGCGGCGAAGCTCGTTTTCTCGTTTAATCGTATTAGGTTCACCGGGCCGCGGGCCACGAACGAGAAGAGGGGAGGGGGGGGGGGGGCATCGCGATGATGCTGCACACCACCGAACTGTCCGAGTGGCTAAGGGAAGAAGGGGGAAAGGTACGGTTGCGCGCGCGCGCGCCCGCGTTGCATTATGGGTAGACGGGCGGGAGGATGGACGGGGGGAGAACGAAAAGAACGAAGAACGAGACGAGGGTTCACAAAATGGCGGCCAAGCTCAGGCCAGCGACCATATAGTACGTGTTAAATTCGATATTTTTTTATGATGTCGGGTGTTTCAGTAACAACTTTTGTACACTAATGAGATCGGGTGTCATCGTATCTACGTATTAAAGTTGTTTTAAACGAAAATAGTGTTACGGAATTTGTAAAAAGAATAATATAGGAGGCTAAGTGAGACGCGTAGACGGGAACGATGCAGGTGAGTGGGGAAAATCGGGCTCGGAGGCAAGTTTGTCGAAACGAATTCAATGTTAATAGTGTTTAGATCGAAATCGTTGTACTTTTTTGTCGAAAATAAGGTATTTCCGGAACTTGTGTTACGCGATAAATAAAAAAATCTTCGAATTATAACTCTGCCGTCGGTGTTGTTTGGAATATTGAGATATTCACGTTGCCACATGCGTTTTTCATGCCACCAAATATTAGCCCATAAAACGCTTTATTATCGCCAAATTATTAGTGGATATTTATTTATTTGTGTGAAAAAGGATTGGGCGGGGTCGTATGGTACTTGGAAAAATGAAAAATCGTCGACCTGCTTGTAAGATTTTTCACAACTTCACCAAGTATTCGCTTCTTCATAATAACCTACAAGTTTGTTTACATTCATTCTTTAAGCCTTTTTTCAATGAAAATGTCATTGTTCCAGCCTAATTATCGCTCCATATCGTACTTCATGATTTTTCTAATGCGCTGCATTGGTCTAATCAAAATTTTGTGACGGACCCATTTTTGCAAATTGAGCCCAAACTTTGACCTCAGCATTGTTCATCCGTCATGTTCTTACATCTTTGATACCCCCTATTTCTTAGTGCGCCGTCCTCTTTTATCTCAAACTTTATCAACCTTCTCTACGATCTATCATTATTTTTTTTCTCAAACTTTATTCCATTTTCTCTTATGGCGTATATTTTTTTTCCCAATTTTTCCCAGCATAATGTCTTAACTGAATGAACTCAAGCGGACGAGACACAAAATTCTAATCGATAAATTATGGCTTTTGAGGAAAACACTTTACCCAACGAGCAGCACCTTTATGATTAAGAAATTTTTTTCAACTCTGATTCTTGTCGCGTTATAACTTGATTATAACCATTCCTCGAATTGAATCAATTTTTTCAATGAAAAATGCCGACTAATACCAATTTGTAATCTGTTTCTTAACATTATTAAAAAGCACATGTCACGGGAGGATTTTGATTGTAATATCCAATTGTTTAAGAAAATTCTTGCCTATTTTGCTTGTACATTCGTACGGAAGTTGCTCAGAAGTTTATCATTTCACCAGAAATGAAAAATTGAGGCTCCGAACTTGATTTCCCAACTGAAAAAAACAAACAAAAATCATTCATTCTTTTGTTAATTTTTTTGACTACATCTACAATTTTAGCTGTTACAAAATGTTATTGTACAATCTGATTGTTTGAATAAACTTGTTGAGCGCCGTCGGAGTGTAATTTATAACAAAACCTTGTACCTCTTGTAAAAATACACTCTTACTTCCTGGTAAATGAGATAAATTGTAAGATTTTAGGTTTCTTGCGAACATTGTCACAGTCAATGATCGACATAACTACGGTTCAACTAGCGCTGGAAAATGTAATTTCACATATAAATATATGTTTTTTTTCTCGTACAATTATTCGTGGGTAAATGAATATTATGATATTGAAAAATCTATGCATCAAATTCTAGAGAATTTTTATTTGTACACAAATATTCATTACTGGATTCTTATTTTATTTTACAACTCCGGAGAAATGAATATTGGAAAGAGACACATGAAAAAACGTAATTTCATCGGGAAATTAATGTTCCATCAGGAATAATAATCTTCAAAGCACATAAACTGTGCGAATATTCAACGTCGAATGTAGGAAAATAAACGGGTGTTGACCCGTAGTAGAATCGACGTTATCCTCAAGATGGCGGATTTCGTCAACAAAATGGTGGTCGGGTAGCAGCGTTGCTTCGAGAATCCGAAATATTGAGAAATTCCTGAGAGATTCCTCAAGATAGCGAGGTGGCTGGAATGAAAAAGTTTCTTATAGTTGAAAATGAAAAATCGCGAATCTCAAAAAAATGCGTTCCAAACAACAACGAAGGCGAAAATATAATGAAATTTACAATTTTATTCGATGACGAATCCGTTGATTATATATGTATTTCAGAAAACAGAATCAGAATCCGGCAAGGAATCTGGCTCAGATTCTGAAAATGAAAGCAAAAGCGACAGTAGCTCGTCGGGCAGCAACTCCGGATCAGGCTCTGGAAGCGATAGGTAGGTACTTTATTACTTACGTCTTTTTGTTGTTTCAACACCACGAAAAGTTCCATAAACACTTATTTTTACATTCGATACATAATTTATTATGACTCATTCGGTTTCATTGTATCATCGCTGGTTCTTTTCTGTATACTTAAAAATACTGTATTACCACAGAAGCGTTTTTCTCTTTTTTTGGACATTTATTACTGTCATTTTTGTGGAAAAAAAATTATAGCTCGTCACGTTTCTTGTATCAGTTCTGGATCTCTGACAATTAGGCTATCTCGTACTTAAAGTATCGCCCAACTTTCGTGTACACTGAAAGCTATGATGATCCAAGTCAGGGTTGGCGTTATCATGAGAAATGAATGAATTTTTAAAGCTCATCTTCGATAATCGTGTCATCCGATCAATCACTAAAAATCGAGTGAAATCTTTTGTTGAACACGTACGACGAATCTGTTGCTGTCCCAGATGGATACTTGAATTTTTTCCATTTATGATTGTAAAATTCGTTTGGAAATATTTTATATTTTATCGTCTCAACCCGAGATAGGACTGTTGTCAAAAATTTCGGAAAATTACTCATGTCGTGGAAAAAGTAATGGGATAAAGTGTTGTTTTAAAAAAAAAGTCGTTTTTTACTTGTCTGGAGTAAACTCTTATTATTTTCATGAAACCTTTCACTTTCGAAATCAACAATACGGCTTTACAAGTAATGACAAAGAAAACGGTTCTTAAAGATTCGTGGAGATATAAAAATTTGATATTGAAATCTATCTGTTTTTTCGTATTTGCAAGTATATGCCGAAGAACTGCAAAATGTTACTGAAATGTAGCTGCGCGAATAGCAAACAAAAAGTGTTGGAAAAAAAATAAATTAAAAGGATTAACGTTGGAGAAAAGTATATAGAAAATGAATGAAACGTGACGTTGTCCCGGCTGCACAATCGCAGTGACTCTAGCTCGTCGAGTGGTTCCGGTTCGGCGACAGGTTCGGATTCGGAAAAATCGGGAAAATCTGATGCACCCGCGCACAGCGATTGCTTTCAGAGCAAAAGTTCGAATCACAGCACTGAACCAAAGCGTAGAAATAAGAGCGAATCTAGCCGAGAATGGGACGAGAATCCAGACATTTATGGGATCAGGAGATCGGGAAGGTCGAGAAAGGAGCCTGAGAGATTGGCAGCACCGCCTGAAATAAATTCGGACGGTCGGAAAAAATTTAAGAAAAAAAAGTAAGTACGGAATCACAGCGAATAATCGGTAGTTTTGTCGAGTGGCTCATTTTTTCAGGCTTTATTTTCTTCTTTTATTTTCGTACGACTTTTCCCGATTTGCTGACTCGCGGATTTTCCTGTTGAATGTTTCTCGCAATGAAATCAAATTATATTTTGCATTGGAAAAAAAAAAAAAAAAAAAAAAATCAAAACTATCGTAGCTCCCAAAATTCGTGGAATTCCGGAAGTTCGGATTCAGAATCGGATGACTTGGATAGCAAAAGAGCGCCGCCACCACCTCCGAGTAAATCCATAAATCGTCGAGCTGCGCAAAAAATCAAAGAAAATTCGCGTGCACGAAAAAAAAGGGTTTCCGAATCGTCGGAAAACTCTTCGTTCGATAGCGATGACAATAGAAGGTGAGAATACACGAGCTTTTTCAAATGTCTGTTTCAATTTTTTTAATTGTCCATAAACAAAATCAAACAACAAATTTTTTCTTCTCTTCCTCGTGGTAGACAAATCACTAGAAGAGCCGGTACTACAGTCAGCTATAAAGAGCAAAGCGACGAGGGCACGGACAGCGAAGATTTAGTCGAAGTAGATGAGGCGGCAGCGGCGGCGGCGGCCGAGCCAACGGAACCCGACAATGCCGAAACTATTGAACGTATCATTGCACAAAGAAGAGGCAAAAAAGGAGGTCCGTTGCTGTGTTATTTCGTCACAGAATAATTTCTTGTGTAAAAAAAAAAAGAAGAAAAATTTCTCAATTTTCCCGTATAATTGAAAAAACGATTCCAGTTACGGGTAACGTTACGACTGTATACGCTGTGGAGGAGAACGGAGATCCGAATCCAAAGGATTTGGCCTTGGAGGAAAGCGAAATACAGTACCTTATAAAGTGGAAAGGATGGTCCCACATACACAATACGTGGGAGTCCGAAGAATCGTTGAAAGCTCAAAAAGTACGGAGTAATACCGATCGAAAGTAGTTTCCAAAAGTTTCCTAAATATTTTAATCTGATGACAAAGTGACGCGCGGTACGTCAAAGGAACGAGAATGAATGAATATATGGTTTCAGGTGAAAGGATTGAAGAAACTAGATAATTTTATAAAACGGGAGAGAGAAATCCAACAATGGAGAGAATACGCCGGCCCCGAGGACATAGATTATTTCGAATGTCAGGCAGAATTGCAACAAGAACTTCTCAAGAGTTACAACAATGTCGAGAGGATAATAGGCAAGTTTTTTTTTTAATGCTGTGATTTGGAAAGGCGGTGCCCCGAACCTCTGAGAAATATAAATTTAGGAATAATAAAATTGAATTTTTTGTTACAGCGGAATACAACAAGCCGGATTCGGATCATCCGGATTATTATTGCAAATGGGAGAGTTTACCTTATGCAGATTCGACGTGGGAGGACGGTGCGTTGATAATTCGCAAGTGGCCGGAAATGATTAAGGAATTCCGCGATAGGGAAGATTCGAAGAGAACGCCAAGTAAACATTGCAAAGTATTAAAATCAAGGCCCAAGTTTCATCAGTTGAAAGCGCAACCGGAATACATGGGACGTGGTAAAGAGCTCGTTCTTCGAGATTATCAGATGGACGGTTTGAATTGGATGATCCATTCGTGGTGTAAAGAGAACAGTGTCATATTGGCGGACGAGATGGGGCTTGGAAAAACAATTCAGACGATATGCTTCCTGTATTATCTGTTCCACACGCACCAGCTTTACGGGCCGTTTCTTCTGGTAGTGCCACTATCGACGATGACATCGTGGCAACGAGAAATGGCACAGTGGGCGCCCGACATGAATTTCGTCACGTATCTCGGTGACGTTACGTCGCGCAACGTAATTCGCGAATACGAATGGTGTTACAGCTCGAAAAGATTGAAATTCAACGCAATATTGACGACTTACGAGATCGTTCTTAAGGACAAAGCACTTTTAGGGGCTCTCAATTGGGCGGTGATTCTCGTTGACGAGGCGCATCGTTTGAAAAACGATGATTCCTTGTTGTATAAAGCACTAATGGAATTTCATACGAATCATCGGCTCCTCATAACGGGTACACCTTTGCAAAATAGTCTGAAAGAATTGTGGGCGCTGCTACATTTTATAATGCCGTCGAAATTCAACAATTGGGAGGAATTCGAGAAGGAACACGACAACGCCGCCCAAAAAGGTTATTCCAAACTGCACAAACAATTAGAACCTTTTATACTGCGGCGCGTTAAGAAAGACGTGGAAAAATCCTTGCCCGCCAAAGTCGAACAAATATTACGGGTTGAAATGACCTCGTTGCAAAAACAATACTACAAATGGATATTGACAAAGAATTATAACGCTTTGAGAAAGGGTGTAAAGGGCTCGACCATGACTTTCATAAATATTGTTATCGAATTGAAGAAATGTTGCAATCACGCGTTTCTTACGAAACCAATGGAATCGGAAAGAAAAGATTCGGACGAGGATTATCTTCAATCGATCATACGGGGCTCGGGTAAGCTCGTTTTGCTCGATAAACTTTTGGTAAGATTACGCGAAACCGGGCACAGAGTATTGATATTCAGTCAAATGGTAAGAATGCTCGATATTCTCGGTGAATATTTACAAAAGAGGCATTTTCCATTTCAACGTTTGGACGGTAGTATAAAAGGGGAACTGAGAAAACAAGCTCTGGATCATTTCAACGCGGAAGGCTCATCGGATTTTTGCTTTTTGTTATCGACCAGAGCCGGTGGCCTCGGAATAAATCTCGCAACCGCTGACACGGTAATTATCTTTGACTCGGACTGGAATCCGCAAAACGATCTTCAGGCGCAAGCCCGGGCCCATCGAATTGGTCAGAAGAATCAAGTGAATATTTATCGTTTGGTGACGAAAAATTCGGTCGAAGAGGAGATCGTTGAGCGTGCCAAACAAAAAATGGTGCTCGACCATTTGGTTATACAGAGAATGGACACGACCGGCAGAACGGTACTGGACAAAAAAAGTCCTGGAACAAATAACAATCCGTTCAACAAAGAGGATTTGAACGCAATTTTGAAATTCGGAGCTGAAGAACTGTTCAAAGACGAGGAGGACGGTGACGAGGAACCGACCTGTGACATCGACGAAATTTTACGACGAGCCGAGACACGGGACGAAGCCCCGGCAACCGTCGGTGATGAATTGCTCTCGGCTTTCAAGGTCGCGAGTTTTGCCGCTTTCGAGGAAGAACCGGAGCCGCTGCTCGCTCAAACGGCTGACAACGACGACGAGAGCAAAGATTGGGCAGAAATAATACCCGAGAATTTCCGTGCTAAAGTCGAGGAACACGAAAAATCGAAGGAAATGGAGGATTTATATTTACCACCGAGAAGCCGAAAGACTCTTCAACAGTTGAATCAATCGAGTCGCGAGGAACGAGGAAGAAAACGAAGAAAGATGCAGTCGGAGGAGAGCGAGGACGGCGACGAGACAGGAAGCGGCGACGCGGATGGTTCCGACGACGAGGAAGATGACGAGGATAGACCAAAAAAACGCGGCAGGCCCAGAGTTTTGCCTCGCGAAGTCGTCAAGAGTTTTACCGACGTCGAAATTCGTCGTTTCGTAAAGAGTTATAAAAAGTTCGCTGCCCCGGGAAAGCGAATCGACGACATCGCTGCCGATGCGGAATTGCAGGAGAAACCAGTGACCGAATTGAAATGGCTTGCTGAACAATTGCGAACGAGATGCGAGGCCTGCATCGCGGAATTCGAGAGCATCGCCAAGGAGAACAAAGCTGCTGCTGCGGCCGCGGCCGCTGCCGAGGAGGATAGCAAGAAACCCGTGAAAGAGGGAAAAGGTAGAAAACGGGGCAAAGGACCGACTTTTAAGCTCGGCGGTGTTATGGTAAACGCGAAATCCTTGTCAGCGGCGACGAAGGAACTCGAACCGTTGGACCAAGCGTTACCAGCGGATCCTGAACAACGAGCCAATTGGCACCTCGATACCAAATTGAAAGCGGCTAATTTCGATTGTGAATGGACTTCGGAGGACGACTCGCGATTACTTCGAGGAATTTATGCCCACGGTATGGGCTCGTGGGAGGCTATAAAAATGGATCCGAGTTTGAAAATCGGTGATAAAATTTTGCCGAACGACACGAAGCCCCGTTTGAAACAATTAAACGCCCGGGCGGAATATCTGTTGAAGGTATTGAAGAAACAAATGGACGCTAAGCTCGGTGTTACCAGAATGAGAAAACCGAGAAAGCCGAAGGAGATTAAGAGCGCGATTACGAAAGAAATAATCGTCGAGGAGGACAGTTCCGGCGGCGATGAGAGCAAAAAACCAAAGGCAAAGTTAGAAAAACCACCGGTGAGAAAGGAACGAGAGGAAGAGATCGTTGCGAAAAAAGAAGCTACGACGACGAAGGAAGAGAGCGACGGTGCGAACGACGAGAGAAAAAAGAGAGCCAAGAGAGACAAGAAAGAGGGAAACAAGAGAAACAAGAAGAATAACAAACAAGCGGTCGGACCTATGCATTTTACGGCTAACAACGAACCGAGAGCTCTCGACGTACTCGGTGGTTTAGATCCTTCGATATTCAACGAATGTAAGGAAAAAATGCGTCCCGTCAAGAAGGCTCTCAAAGCTCTCGACAAACCCGAAGAAGCTTTGAGCGAAGCCGATCAGCTCGATCGTACTCGTCAATATCTCATACAAATCGGCAATCAGATTAATACGTGTTTGTCCGTTTACAAAGATCCCGAACAAATAAAAGAGTGGCGAAGCAATTTGTGGTACTTTGTCTCGAAATTTACGGTTTTCGACGCGAAAAAGCTGTACAAACTTTACAAACACGCAATGAGAACCGGAGAAGATGGAGCATCCTCCAGTCCGGAGAAAAAGGAGGATCCGATTACGACCACCGGGCACTCGAGAAAGCACACACTCGATAAACACACCGACAAGCATAACGCTGAAACGACGAGCCTCAAAGAACCACCGAGATCGGCCAAACGAAGGATCGAAGAAATAGAGGAAAATTCCAACAGCAGCATTCCCAGTAAAAAACACGCTTCTACCGCTAGCGCAATCGCCGCGGCCAATAGTTCGAATACACCGAGCGTTACGATCGGTGGTCTAACTATTACTCCGCTTCCCTCCACACCCAATTCTAATACGTCAACCTCAAACAGCCTCGATACAACGAGACACAAAGAGCCCAAAGAACTCAAGCACAAAGATGGAAAACGAGAACGCGATCGCGACAGAGATCGCGACAGGGACAGATCGAATCATGGCGAGAGGAGTATCGATAGATTATCCGTTGCCAACAAAGATGAGAGAATTCGAAGAGATAGCGGTGGATACGCCGCCGCTGGTGGACATTACAGTGGAAATCGAGAGGAGGACCATTGGCCTCCTGCCAGAGACCTCAGAGATCCTCGTGATAACAGGTTTTTCTTCTTTCCTCTCTCTTACGCTCTGGGTGGCAAACATTATCGAACCCGTCGTCGCATCCTTAGCCACGCACTTGGGGTTGAATTATATAAAAAATTAAAATATCATTTTTTCTCACAGGTTTCTTGAGCACAAACGAGAAAGGATCGAATCATACGGCAGAATGTCGGGTGGTTATCACCGAGACAGAGAACGGGATCGAGATCGTGAGCGTGGAATGCACATGAACGACAAACGAAAGTAAGCAGCTTTTAAAATCTCAAACTCTGTTTTCACACAACTTGTTGAAAATGCATCGTCGGAAACAAAGTATTTTTTTCTTCTCCTTTGAATAATCGAAAATATATTTTTTTTCTTTCTTCAGTGAGTACTACAGATATTCTTCGGGGCCTCAAGGAGGTTACGGTTACGGTGGTCCTGGCGGCTATAATAACGCCGGTGGTCCCGGTGGTTATCCAGCTTCGGATATGCCACCTGGTCATTTTCGTGGTCGAGGATATCAGAACGAAGGATACCCCAGCGATTGGAGAGCGAGTAAAGATTACAGGAGGGATTATGACAGAAGGCCGCCGCCACCACCGAACGCAAACTCCTAGTGTTCCTTCTTAATGACCGTCCTCGAGCGTTCGTAACGTTTACGTCAAGTTTCTCATTTGCGAAAGCTCAAAAATATCAGAACTGTCGGCGTTTCAATCGCGCCTTCTACCGAGAGAAAATCTTTCTACTCTGCGCGAAAGAGTCTCTCGGAGACGATTTGACGTCCGTACGTGATTTTTATTTCCTCTTTTTTTTTTCTTACCAAGGCCCCCAGCGGCCATTGTACATAAAAACAATACTTTTCATGCGACTAGAGAAAAGAGAATCGACAAGTTACTTTTCCCACATCTTTTTCATTGAGCCGAGGAACTTTTTTTTTCCTCATCGCTAAGTGATTCGTAAAATTCGTTGAAAAAAAAAATATTATATATTATTGTCATAATGCATGTCTATACAGGAAAATAAGGAAAAGAAAAAGAACGAGAAACAATGCGGGAGTGAAAACTTCTCAAATTTGTGTACATTGAATTTACACTGTGGTCAAACAGTGCGGGGAGTATACAGTTTGTACTATAGCTTAGTTCTTCCCTAATAATGTATGTAAATCACCATATGAAAGAACGATTAAGTAAAAGATACGAAGGAAAAAATGAAAAGAAACAAAAAAATTATAGCGGCTCCCAGTTTGTCTTCGAAAAAAAAACGAATGCACGCGTTACTATCTCATTCACATCTTCCCATCTCACGGCTACAAAATAAGAAACGAAATCATCCCATTGAATTTATTTTATCGGCTCACTTTGGTTTTATGTTTTTTTTTTTTTTTTTTTTTTTTTTTTTTTTTTTTTTTTTTCATTTTGTAACATTTCTCGCGCCCCGCTATCGCAAATAATTTCAGATTCCCAAAAACCACATTTCGCCGGTTTCACGCGTTGTAGGAATTTTCTGTCCAATAGTAGTCGTTCGCTACTTGAGGATTATTAAGAATGCCTTCCTTTATACAATATTGAATGAATGAATAACGGACGAGGGACAGAAAAGAAACGAGATAACAACGCATCTAAGGTACTTTAGTCAATAATTGTTTGAAAAAAAAAGGAAAAAAAGATGATCATCGTCATTGCCCCAACTATTGAAGTTTATGAGTTTTTTCAGACATTCTGACTGCCTTTTGTATATTAAATTCAACAAGCAGTTTTGAGGAAGGCGAAGAAAAGCAACAATTGATTTGTTCGACAAATGGTCAGCATATTTCTTATTACCTATATGTTTGACTCTATTTGTCTCAAATCTTGAGATTTCGATACCCTCCCTCCTCCATCGTTTATTCAAAAGCTCTTTTTTCTCCCTATATAAAATAGGAAAAAAAACAAAGCAGACGATTGCGAGACACAAAATTTTTATAAAAATGTATCAACATGAGGAGAGGAGAGCGTCAGTGAAGCGATTATGACTGTTTGTGCGAATATGATTCGCGCCAAGTAAAACTTTTTAATTCGTCGATACTACATTCACGAATCGTGATTTGTGTAAAAATTTTTAAAAAGTCTAGCGATTCAAAAATACTATACGCTAGTATGATTCATCAGAAGAGCCCGATTTCTGCCATTAACATTTTCTATAATGAGCGTAAAAAGAGATTATAATTGCGTGACTCTCCTTTAAATTGTCTCATCAATTGTCTTCGGCGTCACGAGAGTCGCCACTGATTCAAAAAAGAACAAAAAACAATGAGAAATCATTCATGAAAAATTAATATACCTTGCAATTTCCGTGTGCATTTGTGTAAATAATAGGTACTACCGCGTTTAAAATAGTAAAAATGGCACTTTTTAATTATGTCTCCTATTTCCTAGTGCAGGATTTATTATCGATGAAGGAGAGAGAGAGAGAGAGAGCGCGCAAGGTGAAAAAAAATATGTCAAGAAATCGGATGTAGTTTAGAGATTTCTATGGTTTAAAATTAATGAAATAAAAGAAAAAAAAAGAAACGAAAAACAGAGAAATGAATGGAAGAAAAATTTCGACATAACAATAACGAAGTGTTTATAATTTATTACTAGCTGAAGATAAATCATGAATAACACACGAATAAAAAGAATGTTGTATATATTATATACATCTAATATGCAACTGAGCGAATAAAATTAATGATCGATATCTCGTAGTAAATAATAATCTATACCACTCGCTTTATTGTACTATATGATTGTCAAAAAAAAAAAAAATTGGCATCGTCATAGAGAAAAATATTGTATTTTATCTATCTTGAATAGAGCGATAACTCGATTATTTCAAAAGTAAATCCGATTCGTATTCCGTTAATATTTTTCTCTTGAAAATTTACAGCTGAATGAAATTAAGATCGTCTAAAATTTGATACCGATCTTCTCGATAATGAACAAGATCGTCGAGAAATCTTTGACTGCTCTCGTTGTGTAATTTCGTAAGTACAGGTGGCAATGGAATTATTCCAGCCACGTTAGCAAGATCGTCGTAATAACGAGCCTGATTTGGTCCCATCATGTGAAAATGACGTTTATCAACTCCTTCCTTTATCTTTTCAGCCAACTCGGCGCTCTCCTCAGCCAGCATTGACTCCTTCGAAGGAAATTTTTTTTCTCCTCGCCAGAATCGAAGAAGAAAACGTACCTGCGGATTCAATGTTTGTCTTCAACTGTTACTGACAATAAGATGAATTCTCGTTTGTATACGAAACTACTGGAGGACTCACCTGCAGATCAAACATGCTGAAAGCACAAACGTAAAATGGCAAACCCACCAAAGCTAGAGTCACATTTTCTATGGAAACGAGATGTTTCCATAGCGGTCTTACCATATTATCGTCAACCTTGACATTGCAACTTTCAGCCAGAAAAGGAAAGCTATATTTATAGCCTAAAGCAAAGAAATAAGATTGAACAGGGAATTGACGTTTACACAAAATGAGATTCTTTTGTGAACAAAATCGAGATTGCAGCACGTTCGGAATTGAAAAGAGTATACCTGTGCAATAAAATATTATGTCCACCGATTCGCTACTCCCGTCCTTATAAACGACACCGTTTTCGGTCAACTCTTTGATATCCGGTTTCTAAAGAGACAAAAAAAAAAATTAATCTCCGCACGGGCCGTGGTGACGGACGTGAGAAAAGAAAAGTGATGAGATAAATACTTGAACGACATTAGCTGGAAATACTGTGTGGATTGGGTCTTTGTTGTGGTGACTGAGTATCACGTGTTTTGCTTTCTTTGATATTTCCAGAGCCAAATCCATACCTTTTGTTGGGCGAATTAAATTCATCAACTCGTCAATCAATTATTTTATAAGGGGATAAAAATGTTAAATTCGCGATAAAACACAATCCAGAGGTATTTCTAATAATCGTTTTACCCGAGGGGCCGGCACCAAGAACGGCTACTGTTTTTCCTTGAAACGCATCGGGAAGCCGATAATCATGACTGTGGAGTTGTTGACCTTTGAAAACGTCATGACCCTGTATCGACGGCAAACTCGGCTCGAAATAATGACCATTGCAAACCATAACTGCATCGAATATCTCGTTCTTCAATATTTCCTTATTCGTCAAGTCTCTGACCTTGACCGACCACTTTGGAGCTCGAAGGTTGCTCCCGGTGACTCCGGAAGAGCCTTCGAGTGGCTCCACCGTTTCGACGTTATGGTGGAACTGAAAGTACAATATTTCGAATGTAACAACAATACTTTCTCGATCGAAATTCGCCCACTAGAAACAAATATATTATTTTTGGCGAATGATTTATAGAAAAATAAGTTTAAAAATGTGAAAACTCACGCGAATGTGTTGTCGCAGTTGAAAATGATCGCAATATCGGTTCAAAAAATCGAGAATTTCTATCCGCGTCAAATAACTTTTTGGCTCATCGATTGATATAGGAAAATCAGGATAACCCATTATTTCCTTGGGCAAATTGGTTCTAAAATTCATATCAATTCAGTTCCTCGAATAATATTAAAAAAACTTATCTCTACTCGAATACGAGGGTTTTAAGATGGGTTAAGTTATATTTTTCTGCGTTAAGTATGCCCGCACTTCTTCGATCATCTCGAACTGTGAGTCATTTATCGAACCGCGTGTTTACTGAATTGTTTCGATTTCAAATTGTCGTTATTCCAAAAAATAAAAGTTGGCTTCGTGCAGTGATTTTTTCGAAATTTTTACAAACTACAATATGAAAAAGGTCGGGTGCCATAACGTTGTTTCGGTTTGCAATGTTTTTCAATAAAAATTGGTATTGTAATAGTTGAAACCGTAATTAAGTAGAGACGAGCTTGCAACTACATATTCGAATATTTTGAAGTGGGGGGGAGTCAGAAAAAACTGATCGCAGACCAGTTTCCCTAAAACTGTTGGTCACAAATATCTACAATTGAAAAAAATACCTGTAGGAATGAGAAAATATTTTATTCACCTCAAGCTGTCGTACATACTCGAATGTATGGGTAAACCGTATGCATCGGAGCCAGTATTTTTCTCGTAAACCCAGGTACCACCGATTTTGTCAGTTTTTTCGAAACATACAACTTCGGTAACTTTAATGGCTTCGTTATCCTGACCGGAAGTGGTGTCGGTAGAATGTCTAAGAGCCGCGAGTCCTGCTGCACCCGCCCCGATCACGGCCACACGCATTCTTAATTATTTCAATTTTTTGCTTATATTTGAAAAGGAATCCGCACACTGATCTCGCGATGTGAAAATGAAAAGGATCAAAAAAATCTCTACTAGAAGAGCGATCCTTATTGCAGATAGAGAGAGTAAAAAGAAAACGAAGCAGATTCCTTTAGATTTTATACACTCGCCACTGACTCACGAAATAGACGATATGCCATGAAGGAGAAACGTTCGAGTGCTGAAACACGAGTCTCGTTGAGAAGGCTTAAAATCACTACTTTCTCGTATCAGTCACAACGATTATCTCTGAGCCCGGACTTTGGGGGAGATCGTTCGAGCGAAGGCAATTTTCCGCTCTTTCGTAATCGTAAAAATATTTTATTATTATTATTATTATTATTACGTCAGAGGAGAAAATGTTTTTTCGGACTACTAAAAACAAAAAAAATTATGATATGAAAACTTTTTTTTCCTACTTGGACGACGAAACTATGAGCGTAGTAGATCAGTGAAACGCGGATCAACGCGTAAGAAACGAGAATGACTCGTGAGTGGCACAAGAGCATTGGGGAGAGTTTCTCATTTCTCAGATACAACGATATAACAAGGTCGTTTTATAGTTGGTGGTTCCCTTCTCGTATTGTTCGATTTTTATGAATCCGGGATCATTGACCTTCGACCTATCCTGTACGGATCGTAGTGATAATGATATTGTTGTCTTTTTTTATAAAACTTGAGAGCACATTATTCTGAGAGATAAGGAAATATCTTGACAGTTAACGCTCAATTCGTACAAGAGTCGAGTAGTCCCGTAATTTTATGTACCGTTTTTCCTTTTAGACAAGTCAAGTATGTATATCGAATGAATTGTTCTCAAACAAGTTTGTTGTAAATGCGTTGCAACGCATGAAAACTACATAAAAAATTATGGAAAAAATTAACTTTATTGCAATAAGTAACAATTATGATGAAACATGGCGTATAGAATAGAGTATGATTAATATATAATATTTACATGAAACGTATAACGTTCGTGTGTGATTTTCTGATCTTCCAAACGCTTTTTTTCCAATTAAATGAACGTGCGTCTCGAAAAATATATCGACATAGAAATGGCATAAATATTAATATATAAATATAAGGAATTTGTTTGGACGGCTTAACGGCCGGTGGATTTCGAATAAACATCTTTCTCCCATTGGTTTTTGTACACAACGTACAGTTGCATAGCCGTTCTGGCATCCTCTATCGAGTTGTGCTCACCGCTTTGGATATCTAGGCCTAATAATTCAGATGCTAATTTTTTCAGACTCGGCGTATTGCCGTTGGCTATTTTTCTGAACGGTTTGTAGCGCGAAGTGTCCCTCAAATGTCTTCTAGGATGCGATAGGAACAACACGCTCAAATCGTTCTTCAAAGCATGCCCAATCAGAAGCCTGCCTCGCAATATTTCTGAAACTTGTGATTGTACCACTTTGAAATCTTCTCCATTGGTCAAATGATGCGGACGTATTCCGCTCACCGCTGTTCTATAATCTTGGACTTTTTCTCTCGGTTTGACATACTTGTCGTACACGCAAGCTCCGTGACGATTCACCAGCGAAACTCGTGCAAGCATACTTTCCATTCCATCACCGATTCCCACCATTTCACAGTCCATTGCTATTTGCTTTGTTAATTCTTTGTTTAACTTTGTCTCATCTACCGACAGGATATTTTTAGCCTTGTTTGACTGGAAAAGAATATTGAAAATGATTTGATGATCCATTAATTATATTAACTTTGAAAGTTGCTTATTTATTGTTTACTAGGAAAATAGAGAAAATTTCGAGGTTATGGATTCCAAATTTTCTTTCATTTGCTTCTTTGAAAAAGCTGATAAAAATTTTTTAAATAGTTACCTTATTCAGACTTTCGGGAACTACCATTCTCGGTGTTTTACGATAAATACGTGAACTTTTAACGGAATGCGAGTGGTGACGTTTTGATTGTTTTTCCGTTGAATCTTGTTGCCCAAGGACACTTCGAAATTTTTCCCAATTCGAATTGACGCAAGGCGTTTCGGAATTTTTGGTTACGATTTTATCGCCATTATCGGTTGTTTTTTCACTCGTTTCTTTGTCTATGCTCGAACAGTCTTTCTTTCTTCTAGACTTCTCACGCAGCGAATATTTTTCTATTACATCGGGTGACACCATTTTTGAAAGCATTATTTTTTTTTTTTTTCAAAAAGTTATATTGCTCTCCGCCAACGAAGATGAACGTATCTAACCTATAGAGAATGGCACGCGTGTAAGATGATCTCTCGTCCAACTTTTGGTGGGATTTTACAGTCACGTTAGACGCAGGATTTGCGATAAGAATTCTAAATTACATGAAGATTTTATTCGTGCCAATACCACTCAGAATCTTTTAAT
Source organism: Venturia canescens (assembly GCF_019457755.1). Taxonomy (NCBI): domain Eukaryota; kingdom Metazoa; phylum Arthropoda; class Insecta; order Hymenoptera; family Ichneumonidae; genus Venturia; species Venturia canescens. The sequence goes on from NC_057427.1 coordinate 16,526,354, forward strand.
TTGGTTACGATCAAAGTAGACAACGTGTTAATTAAACATTTTATTTGTCTTCAAAAGAATAGCTCGTGAAGTGTAAATATTTCGCGGTACATAAATATAGTAGCTAGGTGTATATAACGTCCTTAGTGTGAAAAATCAACTTTGTTTCAAGCCTCAAGAAATTCTCTACAGTAGGTAATTCACCACCACACCGGGTCACCAGCCGGTTGAGTCGGTGTCCAACGAGCCGACGGTCAGTAAAAAACTGTAGTACCACACTATATATAGCGAAATATGCTGCTTCTACATGGCCATGGTCGGTTCGGTGGTGGTCGTACGATATATATATTTTATTATTTTTTTTCAACATAAATTTGAGATGAGAGAGACGGGATAGAAGAAGTCAGAGTGCATGGCGGTCTCTCAAAGTGCTTCATGTTTTCGCCACTAGCGGCACATGTGTTATTCAACTTTTGTACCCGTAGTTAATTGATATCTATATATATGATTCTGTCAAAACAACAAATAACCGTACAAATTTGAAAGTTGAGAGTGATTTCGAATTTCTCAACTTTTCAGTGTTGCGACTCGGGATTAACGCATTTGAGGAAGAAGGACCATTTACCCAGCAATACGGTTTTCTCGGTCTCCTTCCCTCTAGATCTCCCTGGTAAATTCTATGAACGATCACAGCGCCATTGTTATCGTTCCCCCGCTCTTTGATAGGGTACCCGCATATATCTATGAATCACCAATGATATTCCTCAGTATTTTGGTTTAGAAATATACATCCTCCCAATAGTTGCCACACGAAGGAGGCCCCCGTAAAGAGAAGAGTCTCGGGATCTCGGTGCCTGACAAAATAGCCGTGCCTTTCTTTTTACGTCGATTTAAATTTTAAAATCCAAGTCACGATTCTTAATACTTGCTTATCGCGCGGAGATCAATACGGAAAAAATGACGCGTAAGTAGTTTTGTTCGACGAAATTTTCATACAGTTTGAAATTGTATTGTGTAAACATTGTCGGTTATACGGCCTCGAGAACAAAAAGAGAAGTAACTACAAAAAAAGAGATGGTGTCACCTTTTCATTCTAACCTGAGACATTAAAAAAATTTCTTTAAACGGATTTAATCGCCAAGCTTCTCTGTTTTTTATCTCTATCGAACTATCGAATGCAAAATATTTCCAATCTCATCTGAAAACTCATCGAATCTCTTTTTCTGCGATTTCTAAAAGTAGCATAGTTTTCCTCCAGTTCAGTGGTATCCAATGTACGTCAAACGATCGTTCTATTTTTTACTCCCTTCTTACAACTTCCAAGTGCTTCGCTATTTAGCTGTACCCTTTTTTTATCTCTGGCATTTTTGTTCAACAACGAAAGTTCATACCCTGAAATTTCTTGTATATTCAAAAATCTGAATTCTCGCGATAGCTCGTCATTGAATGTTTTTTTTCTACATAATCTACAGAAAACATGAAATATCCAAGCGATATACTTCGTTTACTCAATTTTGCTAAATAGCAAAAAAAGCTATCGGTTAAATAACCGATAGCCTTGTCAATGATAACAAGGATTGTTGCTGCGTATTATCAATTAAAATGTCTAGTCTGATGAGGAAATGAATTTGAATATAGGTGGAAACCAACGAGAACTTGCCCGTGCCAAGAACCAGAAAAAAAATCAGAAAAAAGCTGCCGGTGAACAAGAGAGCAACAAGGGCCTTACCCTGGAGCAGAGAAAGCAACGGTGAATTCAACCTTTGTCCATTTCACCAAAAATTATGAAGATTAAAGAAAGTTATCGCATTATCAATTATAGGACAAAATGTGTATCGCTAAGAGAAATTATTCTCATTTGATGAATATGGTAGATTAATTTGGAAGAATCTTTGTGAAAAATTTTTCACATTTTTTCCAGGGATGCGGAGAGAATGCGAGAGAAACAGCTGAAAAAGCAGGATGAGGAGAAAGTGTTGAATACAGGAGCAAGGTAATAGATGATCGACAAATTCATGACGAGTATCATTTGGATCGTCAACCGAGAGATATACGAATAAATAAAAGAATATATATGAATATCTAACGAATTCACTGCTAATCAAATGAATAAGAAATAGTGCACCAAAAAATCGTATTGTGTAGAAAAAAAATTAATTAAATACCGCACAAAAAAAGGAAAAAAAAACAGCCTTACGAATCGTTTTACAAGACGATGACTTGAAATACCATTAGTGCATGTAATGTATACACACACTTGCTCATCCTAATACAAGAATGATAGGAAATTTGTACAAAAGCGAGAATAAAAAAAAAAAAAAAAAAAAACCAATCTCGATGAATCTGTATTAATAAGTATTAAGTTAAACGAACGTTTAATAATCTCGTAAATAATTCAAGAATATTGATCCAATAATTGTGCGTTGTTGGAAAATATTGTAACCGAAAACAAACTTAGTTCTACTACTATGAAAGAGTACGTAAAAATTTGTTCAATTACATTTATACATTTTTAGACGAGATTACACCATTTGAGTTAATTATCATTATTTAAAAAAATGTACCTACGATGCATAAAGTGACGAAGAACGATCGAATAAGAAGAATCATCAAATAAACCTGTAAGTTTTGTCCTTTCTCCCATACGTGTTTTCTTTTCTCATTTCATTTTATTTTATTTTTTTTTATTGCACTTTCCCAAAAGAGGGCTCGGAATTGTTACACCTGTAATAAATCGAACGTGACATACAGTACGCGATGTTACGAGAGCATAAAAAACATTCCGCTGAGCGCACTAATAAAAATTATATCGAGTCTCGCTGATTTGGACGTGTGCGAAGAAAAACATTCAACGTATTCATTAATATTAATTGCGTTTAAAATTAAGCCTAATGATTTAGCCTCTCAGGGCCAAAACGTTTGTCGCTGTGCTTGATTTTTTATTTATTCTCTTGTTGCAAGTTGAAGAATATTTCTCGATTTATAGACATGAGCTAGAAACAAAGTGAAACATCTTCACTCGCGACGATTCACTCAAAATCTTTTTCAATTCCCCAAAGCACTCGTCATGTCCAACTACAATCAATTTCTATCTCGTATACAACGTTGTCCAAATAATGGCTTGAGTTCAAGTTTTTCAAACATCGTATACATTATAATGATAATATCGTATACTCCCCTCGATTCAATCGTAGAAGAGAAAAAAAATATGTTTCACCACGAGCCTCGATGAATATTATTGAAAAAAAAAAAAAAAAAAAAAAACTCGATTTGTGATATTTCCAAAGTTCGTTCAATTTTTTGTTATAACAAATGAATCGTGAAACGACTGAAATAATTATAATATATTATTATAAAAATGAATAAGATTTATAATTGTGCGAGATATTGGAGTCGATCGATGGACTTGAGAAATGATTTGTAGTGAAAATAATAAAAATGTTTGGTCAGTGGCTCGTGAATATTCGAGCGAGTGATAGAGCACCATTGTTATGATACATCATTTCTTTGCATCAATGGAATGTATCGTGAACGAGTTATTATCGTAGTTGGAGGAGAAAAAGAGAGTTTGTCGTGTAAAATAGAAAATGTGTTATAAAAATTGAAAGGGGAAAGGAAAACAATGAAAATATAATAAACTAAAGATTGAGCGAGCAAATGGTGCAAGTTTGAGGGATGCAATGAGCGTAATGATGACGATGACGATGATGATGATGATGATGATGATGATGATGCCAGTGGTGGCGGGGTGGATGAGAAGGAGAAGAGGAGGGGGGTATCTGCTGTTCGGTTGGTGGTACGTAAAGCCATCCCGGTCTGGTTGGATAAATTCCGCTTGACGATCCACCAATCTCGTTCGATGACGAAGACAAAGTTGCGATTGTTGAATTGGCATTTGTGTTGCCGCTGCTGCTGCTGTTGTCGTTGTTGTTGTTATTGCTGTTGCTGTTGTTGTTGCTATTCGTTGCTTGACGATTCGGGTTGTTCGAGTTCGAAGAAGCACCTCCGCCACCCTCCGCTCACATTACCTGAAGTATTTGACTAGCTTCGAAAGCCGTACCCGGCAAAAGTATAACCGGGCTACTGACGTGTCCGCTCTCGACGCAAATCATATTTGGAAATTCGTCGTCACCAAAATCAGGTATATCCCGTGCTTTTTCTTGCCACGGATTCCACACCACCGTGTCCGGAAAATTGTACTTCTGTACGCGCATCTTACGACCCGATACCACGTTCGTTATTATGTGCTCGGGTTGCGTGTTCTGATAAATTCGATCGGTCCATTCTCTCACCGTCACTACGTCCAAACCCTCTTGGAATATTTGATTATCTCGTGTCTGCAAACAATCACTCGTATTAAGTCGATGCATTATTCAAACAAACAATTAATTTAATGGCTATATTTAACCTCGAAATAATCTTACTGTTTAGAATTTGTATTTGGATTTGGATTTGGGAATCATTAACCCTTAGTGTGCATCTGGGGTCAGGTTGACCCCAAATTTTTAGTAGTAGAAGTAGGGAGCATAGCCAACTTCATAATCCAAAATAAATAAACTTTTCGGAACGGTTGCAAAGTGGACTATTTTTCCCTTAAAGCATAGACCCTTGTCTGTAAAACTCTGTAAGGATTTTTTTCAAAACTCAAAATTTAATTTTTTACGAGAGATTTAAGGCATAACTGGATGGATAGCTCGACCAAAAATTATATCTGATTGGAATTTCCGTACTTTGTGATGCAATAAAAATCTGAAAAAGTTCATCAACGTTTGGAAAGCTATGAACAACAATTATCAATAATAATATTGCCCAAAAGTTAATAACAAATTGTTTAAACAATTAATTATTCAATAATTTTGCGGTGACCTATTGTTTTTTTTTTTACGAATCAAATGTGTGTATTTTTCCGAATGCTCATGAATTTTTTCAGAATTTTCGTGGATTTTTGAAATTTCTTGAAAAAAATTTAAAAATATTTGAATTTTGGATATGTTTTAGAAGACATGTTTACCATCAGTTTTGAAAAGTCTCGAGGTTATTGGATCAAAAATGTACAAATAGTGCCACTTAAAAAATTTAAAAAAAGAAATTTAAAAAATCCACGAAAATTTTGAAAAAAATCATGAGCATTCAGAAAAATGCGCACATTCGATTCGTAAAAAAAAACAAGGATTTACAGTAAAATTGTTAAAAAATTATTTATTTAAACAATTTATTAATAACTTTTGGGCAATATTATTATTGATAATTGTAGTGCATAACTTTCCAAATGTTGCTGAATTTTTTCAAATTTTTATTGTATCACGAAGTACGGAAATTCCGATCAGGTACAATTTATCGGCTGGGCTATCCATTCAGTAATACCTTAACCGAAAAAGTGCTTTTTACGCGCACTATCCAACTTTGAGCACGTTTTTGAACAATGAAAAAAGATTTTTTTGGAAATCCGACTTTGCAGTCTTAAAGTTGGATCGATTCACTGCAAAAAGTGACTAAACCTTTTATTACGAAAAGCGCATAGTTACCGAGATATTCGATGTCAAAAATGACCCTGGGCTCAAAGTGACCCCATGTGCACGAAATGTCTCGCTGTCAAGGTGTGCACACTAAGGGTCAACTATAATCGCTTGCGAGCGAATGCTCACGGAGAAAGTTAATCGGCTAGTGAAAAAAATAGGAGCTCGATTATTACCTTATCGATAAAAGTACAACCATGAAGTCCTGTTATTTGACATCTCCGAACATCGGGTACTTTGAAATAGGTGTGCAACAAGAGATTGAAGCTGAAAGTGTGATCCTTGCTCGGATTGTAAACCCCTATGTTAAAGTGTAATTCTTTTTCACGCAATATTAATCGATAAGTTAATCTGAACGGGTAATTCCACATCGAGCGGGTGAACTCGCTGTCCATTATCGAGAATATTGCCTCGACGTCACCGCTAGGTAATCTTTCCGGTGACTTTTCGACGTTCCAACGTACTATACGAGCGAACCCGTGACCGGGACCAAAAGTCCATGGTCCGAACTGTGCTGTAACGAGATATACCCAACCAAATACAAATCGGACAATATTTATCTATTCGTTAACCTTTTTTTATAGTTTTCATTCGATAACTATTTTTACGTTATCGAATACAATTTCATGAAGAAGCATTTTTTTTTTTTTACTCACGGAAGACAAACGGAATTCCACCTCTAATGGCTTTTTTACCGTCGAAAACCGCTTGTTTACTGCAACAAATGAAAGAGAAAATAATTAATTATAATTAATAGTTTTGTGAAACAAGTATATATATATTTGATTCATTCGTTTTCTCTTGTTATTTGAGGCAACTTTTTTTTCTTTACTTCTTCGGTGAAACGCGAAGGTCACACTTCACGTACAATATCTAATTTACGGAGCTCGGGCTCGCGACTTCGAAGAATTTCACGCTACGCTTGACGAACCTATCAAGTACGCCCAGCGTTGTATTATCATCATTATTATTATTGTTGTTATTGTTATTGTTAGTTTGTGTGAATATATGTGTATATATTGCCAAGGGAAAATTTGATGGACATCGCAACCAGTCGAAATGCCGAGTCACCCGAGGGGCCCGAGGGTTAGACGAAAGAAGCGGCGGCGTGGCACTCTCAAGAAATTCCTGCTTTACTTTCAACGCCGCCCCTCAAACCGCCTTCGCCCTTTCCGACAAACTGCGGTATAACAAAATTTCCGTTGAAAAGCGACATCTCACGAATAGGAAACCGAAACTCTGCTCTCATATTGGACATGTTTCGATTAAAATTTCGATCGATAACGATTATAACGAAAGAAAAACCGTCCAAATATATATGTCTAGGAACGAATAAATTCTGCGTAAATTAACGCGGCTTGAAATGCGCGAGAGATCGTTGCTGCTGCGGTAAAGGAGCGCCTCCGCGGAGGAAAAAAAAACAACTAAACTGCGGACGTCCTGGAGTAGTACTAATCATAAATAATCGTAAGAAAGTGCGCGCTCGCGGCGACACGACGCGGATAAGAAAAGCAGCGACGAAACTTAATACTAAAAAGTTATAAGATTTAAAAAGGTGTTGGACGATTTTTCAAAGACTCGAAGAATATATATCTCTGAAGGCGATAGGTGCGCAGGAAAATACACGGCGATGCCTCAATCCTTCTTCGTATTCGCTGTATACGTCCCGTGGAGCATTACAGTGAAGTGCGCATGGCTGCTGTATAGCTGGAACATGCAGTAGCGCGGGATAAAAAGCGAGAGAGAGAGAGAGAGAGAGAGACAAAGAGAACAGGGAGCGCGAAGCTGACGCCGAGCAAAAACGTTCGCCGCTGTCTGGTGCGCTTTTTGTGGACATCACAGTTTCCAACCACTCAGGTTCTCTCGATGTTCCCTCTAGTCCCTGTAGCCGCAACTCTACTTTTTCCATCTCGTGTCCCTATATCGTTGTTTCATTCCGAACCAATGCATACATAGACATATGTATGTATACTTTTCGAGCGATGTTCCGAGTTCCGATACTTTCCCCCGCCGCGCGTTCCGCCCTACGGTCTCATTCTCGATTGCTGCTTCGCTCTTTTATTTACATTTATACAAATCGCGAGGCACTTGTCGTTTCAAAATATACAAGCTCCGTCTTTCTCCTTATTCTCTTTCTCATCGTCAGTATCGTATTCGGTTGAATCGTAAACGCCCGCGATACTAAAAGTTCCTCAGGGTTTCTCTCATACGATTCTCGATATTCGACGTTACATACGATCTGGCAGCTTGCGTAAGGATGCACGTTATCAATCACGATTCTACGCATGTTATGTGATCCTTGTATCGAAAAACGCCCGTGAACGCACCAGGATCGGAAGCCCCTAATTGTGGATACGGTATAGCTAGCGACCTGCTACGCTGACACCTGACACGATTATTATAATCGATAGGTGAACAGAGTTTGAAAAGTTTCTCATGGATTCGTGGTTGATGAATATTTTATTGTTTTCTATTGTAGTGTAGAGTGATAAAGTACTTCCCCCCTCCCTGGAATCGCATATTCGGCTCGAAAACGGTTAACCTCGAATACGTAATTGCTTTTATTTAATTTCGAAAGATCGAGAATCCGATGACGTGTCCTTTGATGAGCTTTTATTCTTGTGACAAAAACAATATCATTTCATTTGCAATACTTTATTAGGTCTCCGAATTGTGATGGGAATAATTGATAAATATCAGTCTGGAAAATCTATTTCTGCGTTTCCGTTAACAGTCTTTTTTCTTCTTTGTCGTGGAACTACTCAGCTGCTATTCGATCGGCCAACGTGTTTTTTTTCTCGCGTTGAACAACTAATTATACAGGAGTATAACAATCAAGTCGACTTCCGGTGTTAGGAAAAATGGTAGATTCCAAAAAAATTCTTCAAGCATAAAGATCAATGAAAAATTGAACATTCGATTGTTTCTCGTTCGCTGACTCGTATTTCAGTTTTGACGGATAGCACTGCTCGCGGCGGTCAAATAAAAATATTGATTTATTCTATTGGCGATCCACACTAGCGATGGAGGCGCTCGTGTCCCACGGAAAAATGGCACTATTGGAGTTTGGAGTGCAATTTTGACAGTTGTGCATGATTTAGCATTGGAAACATGGACCAGTCGTACTTAAGGTAGAAGTCGCGCGACAATCGATATTATGCGAATTCGTGATTTTATATAATTTTTACGTGATAAACTTTCATATGGCTAAAGGATTTAATAGGTTACCGAAAATTATATCAAGAAATTTACGATCAAAAATATAAATATAACACGGCATCTTATGAGAAACCCATCCCGCCAACATTATGATTGCAGAATTCATTTCCTTATCGATTAGACATAATTTATGTTAAAATTGCTCCCCATAGATTATATTATAAAGATTCCAAGAGAATCCAAGAGAGATTCGAAGAGAATTTTAAAAATAATCCCGATGAAAACTCAGAAAATGGCAGGAGATCGACTGCCATGAAGTGGCTCGATATACTTGGCAACGTTAAGGAAGATCTTGCGTTACTTGTGATTCAAAAAAGCAACTGAACTTTTTTGCTCTCTTGATGATCAAAAAAACGATTAAAATTTATTCTCGCAATTATTAAAATTTTGTGTAACTTATTTGTTAAGATTGATAAATTTTGAATATTATGATAGCGGTTAAAATACTTTCGTAGTAAAATCGTCAAGCAAAGTGTGACAACAGCCATCTTCTATTTACATGCGTATGCATATCTATATTTTAAACCAGCTGGCTCATGGGATTGTCGAAACATACGCTGTTTATGCCGTTATTACTCGTTAACCTCAAAAAGTGTTTTTTCTTTTTCCATTCCCAAGTTATTTTCAACGTTAACAAGGGTTCTTTAAGACATCATTGGTCTCTAAAAACATTCTACTTTCTTATTTTCGTTTTTGGCTCTTCAAAGTTGGAAGGATCCTATTACATTAAGGTGAAGGATCAGTCACCTAACCTCACCTCGAATTTTCGAAATGAAAATTCTCCGCTGTCGTTTGACTAATCAAAAAAAGGCTCTGTCACCGGACGCGGAAAGATGGCAAAAATACGCTGACAGGGGCTTTTTTTTATTGATCAAACCGTGTCGAAGATATTCAATTTCGAAAATTGCAGCTATCTCTCTCGCACTCACGGTGGCGAGATAGCGACTGCTCCATCACCTTAAATTCAAATCATCACACAGGGAGTGTACCTGTCATAAGGGCCTGCGTATAACCCTTCAAAAATGTGATTTTTGTTCATTGATTTCTCGATAACTAGACGGTAGATCCTCTAATAATTCCGGGAATAGACGCATGGTGTATATTTCTAGCATATTTCAAAATGTCAAGTCTTAAAGTTGGAATTTTCGATTTCCATTAGATTCGCGTTAACTTCCTTAAGAACGTATACATACATGTATACTTTTTGTGATAGCTGGCGAGTTTGGAGGCTAGGATATCTTTCGACTGTCAGGTGAGAAGAGAACCGACATATATATGTATATATTGAAAAACTGAGTCAAATAAGCAATCATAAGATATTTATAATCATAAATTATTAAATATGATCTTGTATAAATTTATACGAATACAGTTTAAATTGCCCTAAGATTTGTTCAATACAGAAAACCTTTCTTATAACCTATTTTATTTCGACGATTAATAAATAGTCATTGGACCATAGAGTCGGGCGACTCTTACCTTAAAACTTTGTCAAATTTATGAATACGTACATTTTTATTGCTGATAACTGCTTCAAAAACCATTAACATTACGTGATAGGTCGTCTGCTTTGCACTGAAACAGCAGTTCAAGAAAAATTCGCGAAGCATCGCATGCTCAGTGCGGATCCCCAATTGGAATCCCAGGCTTGCCAAATTTGTCGTTCGATAAATAAACTCGATCTCGATGCGAATACGACGCGCGTTGCGAGTACATCCACCGATATTGTCCACTGATCCATGACGCAGCCGTTTCATACGCTTATTTATATTTAAAAATGGCGCGAAAAGTAGAATAAATTAAAATTTTTAGAAACATAGTTTCGTACTCGATCATATACAAGTTAACATTTTTCGTCAATCTCGTTATTCATTAACAATCGGAATACATGTGTAAATGCTTCTAGAGAAAGGGGTTGCGCGTTATCATGGACACCCGTTATAGAATCTTTGAGCTAGCTCCTCTGCGTCCTCCAGCGAATCTCTTGCGCCTGGAGCCAAGGGTTTTTGCGAATTGCCGGGCTCCGCGAAGCAAACGAGCTCGAGCGGCGAACAAGGATAAGAGAGCAGCGAGGCGGGCGGAGAGGAGAGAAAAAGGAGTTAGGGAAGAGGGGGCAGGGGACAAGAGCAAGCACACGAAGGAACAGGCAAGGGTCGAAGCTTGAACCCCCTTTTTTCGCACTAGCTTTCTCTCTCTCAGCTTCTCTTCTGTGCTTCGCGCCCAGGCGAACCAACCCGCACAGCCCTTGGCTCGACTCATCGGTTCTCGAGCATTGCGCGCGGTTCGCGAAACTTTGTTTAACTAAGACTAGCAAGAAACGAACCTATTTATCTTCAATCTCTCTCTCTCTCTCTCCCTTTCTTTGACGTGACCAAGTACTGTTGCAATATCCATGCTACTAGTACAGGTGTGCACTCAAATACAATACGATTAAATAAAATGTGTATAAATACACAAATTTAATAATTTTATGCTTCATTCGGTAAACTCATTGGGTTACGAAAAATAATAAAAAAAAAGCAAAAGAAAAAAAAACGAATTAGACAACTGCAAAAATGACTGAAACTCGAATTGTCTTCTGGTAAATATTTTGAAAGATCGTATGATTGTTTCGACAATTGGCTGTACGTATTAATACAGGATGAAGAATAAAATGAGAATTAGAGTTAATTAGAGCCGATTTAAAGCTTGGAAGAGATTCCGTATTCGATATCACAATTAAACCGCGAGAAATAATGGAGTGGCTATGTGAAAAATTTGAATATCGCGGTTTGAAAAAATATTGGCAGACAAATTGCTGCAGAAATTCATCATTGTGAGTTCGCGCGGAAAGATGCGAGCCTTACGGGCATGAAACATCCCTCCAAATGAATGTTGAGCTTTTTTTTATGTGGATAATTCATTTAAACAATATTTCGTAGTGCAACGAACTGCCTTGTACTTTTTGGGTAATGCAAAAGAGTTAAGAAGAGGGTCGTTGACAGCGCGAAAATTGTGTGCGATCAAGATTCGCCCGGACGCACTCTCGCCGCACGACCTTCTCTCTTTTCCCTCTTGCGCATCATTCTCGAAGAATCTCCTCGTTCACGGCCCACTCTCGATCACCACGCTTGTCGACATTGTCTCATTCGCGAACACTCCTTTCTTTTCCCCCCTCCCGACTCGCCCTCTCCGACAAATCACCTCGTTATCGCGCTATGACAATAATCGTCCAAGAGTACTCTCGGCCGTTAACCAACCGAGGTAGGTAGAAAAGTGTATTTTTCGGCCTTTAATTTACTCGGATCGCGTGGGTTGCGAGCAAACAAAGAAGTGCAACGAAAACAGAAGCGAACGATTTTTTTTCTTTATTTTCCGTGAAATATCGTTCACAACTTACGCACAATTGAGTAGCTTATAGGATAATCAAGGGGTCCAATAAATTTCCCATTGGCCTTTTTATAGGAAACGAATCGCCAAGTGGTGTCACCGAGACCTACTAAATATTTTATAAAAATACACATGAACGAAGCAACTTGTTAATTTACAACGAATTTTGGGGCACGAGCCGTTCATCGGATCCGAAATACAATGACAGATTTTTCATTAATTAAACGAGACTAGATTGATTTTATTTACAATAACTATACGAAAGGCCTGCACCACGTTTATTTTAGCCTCAATTGCTGTTAAAAAGAAGAAGAAAAAACAAATATGGAAACCTACAAAAATAAGAAGGCCGACGACGAATCGACGTGACGCGAGTTACACAATTTCCGAGTGAAATAAGCTGGCCCCTTTTGACGCCTCGTACCATACAAGACTGAAGAGATTTTTATAAGAACGAGGCAACGTGAAGTTGATGCTCAGAGATTCTCGAGATTGAAAAATGCGTTCCGAGAGTGGTTTCGTCGCCCGTCGTACCATGTGAATTATTTTTCTGTCGGACTCTTTCCACGTGTATTCCACATGTGCGACAAGCGACGGGGCCAAGACCAAGAATTTCACAGATGGCGTTATACACGATCGCGAGGTAAGGACACGCGAAGAATTAAGAAGGGGCTAGGGACTAGGGATTCGAGCGGGAGGGGGGGGGGGGGGTTAGCTCTTCTTGTCGAGAGGGTCGAGAATTGGAAGTTGGAAGATCCTGTCGAAACGTTTGCTTCACCCGGTATAACGTTTGGAAAGAACCGAGAAAGAAAGCGAGATGGAAGGATGGAAGGGAGGAGGGAGGGAGACAGAGAGAGTGAGAGATGGAGTAAGCGGTAAGGGAGAACAAAGATGGAGCGAGAGCGTCGACTAATGATCCCCGGTGCTCGTGGTTTTTGCCGACATTCTACAGCATTCCCATTCAACTGGATTCTTTGCTCAGTTGATGCTCCGGCGTTGTGTGCTCGTCCGGTCGAATCGGAGTACTCGCTTCGGTGTGAGCAGCAACAATATCTCAGTTATTAATATTTACGATGATACGATGAAAGTAAAAATCAAGGGGAAACGATCGAAGCGTATGAAAGAAAGAATAATTGACGAACGGTTGGAAAAAAGGCTCGTGATGAAAAAAAAATCGATTGGAATCTACGAACGTTGCTGCGTCGATATTGAAAATCAACGATTCATCGCCGCGCATTTTTGAATACTTAATTACAATTATTTTCACCGAGATGAAGAAAAACAGTGACAGCTCGAAATGATGCATGTCGTCGTATAAAAGTATCATTGTAAATGAGGACGGTAGATTTGTCCGAACCGATTGTGCGGCGAGCGGCGTACGGCAAGCAATACGGACCAGAACCAGAGTACCAGCACCGTCCAGCGCGACCGTGGCTCGCGACCAAATGGAGGGGGTGACAAAAAGCTCTTTCTTCTGCTCCTGCTGGGACAATACAAAACGGGGCTATGGGGCTGGCATCATTAGTGCTGCCTCTCGCTCACTCCGATCTCGTACTTTTTCGTCGTATACACACATCTACCCTCTCCTTCCCCTTTCTCTCCCCCAACCGCTTCCTTTCTTTTTGCTTCCCGCCAGCTCCACTTCTCAACCGCGCGGCGGCGCACGATATTTTGCTCCCTCACTCACGTGACACATCGTATCGTATAGTAGCTGTGTTTCTACTTTCTGTACGCCTCATCGCTCTTTTATCCTCACGCTTATTCTCCCATCTCTTTCACTTCGTATTCTCTTTTCTTCCTAACTATTTATCAGTTGTACAAGTCCGGACAGTTTGGTCATACGCTCAAGTTGCAAGTTTTTTCTTAAGCACCCCTTTGTCCCCCGGGCGCAATATTTGAAACACGAAAATCACTCCGATTTCATTCCGATTAAACCCCGAAATTTTCTAGAAATATAAAAAAACAACACCGTTTAGGAACTCGGTCAATCGTTCGAGAAAAATAGTCTAAAAAGCTAGTACCCAATCATTTCAATCACCTTCAAATTTTAAATATGTTTGATGAAAACACACTTCAAAGGAAAGATTGCTTCGATTGTTAAAGAACCGCCGGACTGTACAAGAAGTATATAAAATATTTTTAATCAGGAGGAACGTTGTCGGATTCCGACTTGCGAAATATGTCCTCTCTTCCTTTTTTCTGTTTTACGTCCTCGATCTGCAACCTCAAAATCGGCTTTAACACGCACTCAAGAGGTTTAATTTTATTGGTAAATACATTAGGAGTCTGCAAAAAAAATCGATTTTTTTTTTCATGTGAAATCATGAATCTTATGGAATAGGGTATTTTACACCATGTAAAAAAATATATAAAAATACATGATTATGATAGATTTCGTAAAAAGTAAACGAGAAACGTCAATATTTATTCATAAAAATGCAATGTAAATTTTATAATTCAATTTTAAAAATCGTCTTTTTTCAACTGTTTTTCAAATGTCGAAAACGCCATCCGCCATATTGGATTCCAATGTGACGTCACTCCGATAGTAAACAATCTAGATACTTATTGTGCGCTCTGTGTTATTTTGAAATTTTACAAGTTATTATGCACGTTCGTGGACTTTTATCATTCATTTGATTAAAATTGCATTATGGAAAACGGTTTTGTGAAAGCAGATAGTACAAATCTACCAATGATAAATATGTTGATGGTGGCGATGAATCCACTATTTTTGTGGCATTTTTACACTTGTATTATTCCATTCAGGCACGAGACACCAATGATATACCACTATAACTCATTATTTTTACAAATCTTATTATTTGGTCTTTCGCAATTGTATTGTTTACTAACGGAGTGACGTCACAAACCGAAAAAACATGGCGGCTAGCGTTTCCGCGCGAAAATTGAAAATCATAAATAAAAAATAGTTTTCAAGACAGTTTTCGGTTTTATAAAATTGAAATAAAAATTCTACTGGTTTATTACGATCACAGGATTATTTTAAAACAGTTTTCAAAAAAAGGTGTAATACCCTATTTTGTCACTCTCAAAAACCTTTAAAGGCTGTCGCATAATGTATTTTTGTTTCTGCGTATTTAGCTGCAAATCATGACATTGAAAAACATGTGACTACGAATGACCATTCTTGTGGTGTGTCCAAAAGAACGGGTAAAAGTATTTTACATAAACAGTTTTGCAAAATTTTTTCGAATTTAAATTTTCCATTTGAAAGTCTGATATTTCAGCGCAGAAGGCTACTTTTGAAATTTGTTAGTTTTTCCATTTGTTATAAAGATTAGTAAAATATTTTGACTGAATTCTGATGGAAAATAAATGTAGGCTAATGAATGCGGAATCGCAAAAATTTTTAGTTTCAAGCTGTTTTAATTTCATTTCTTTTTTTTTATATTCGCAAAAATTACGAGACCGATTTTGGAAGTTTGATGAAAAATATTTGCGTTTTTGCATTAATTAGTTTTCGTTTTTTTCTAGAAGAATTCGATCAAAATATATTACTAATTTTTATAACGCATGAGGAAACCATAAAATTCCCAAATTTTAATTTCTGCAGTAAAATATCAGACTTTGAAATAAAGAATTCGAATTCGGCAAAATACAGCTTTATCTGGCATGTTGTCATTTTTGAACGCTGCCCTAGCAAGTTTTCGTGCATAATAAAATTATAAGGGAGAGCGGGGCAAAACGGGATACCCGAAAAATGTAGGAATTTTTTTTTTACTTTTTTCTCAATTTTTATATTTGTTCGAAAATGATCAAAAAATATATTTTTTCTAAAACATCATATTTTTTTTCAAATTTTCACTACTGTCTATGACAGTAATCGCAGATATAGGGGAACGTGGGGTAAAGTGAATACCATGAGCACAGCTAGATGTATCGGTTTACATATGTACTGCCAACTACTGGTGTCGTCAAAAATTGATTTTTCACGGTAATTTTTTATATTCTGTCAAAAAAAATTATGAAATAAAGTGGACTTTCCCTCGAGAAAGAAATCCTCTACGGACGAGTATGACTAGATGTCTCGACTGCACGGTGAAATTGAATGAAATTTGAATAATTTGAATTAAAAAAAAAAAAAAAAAAAATAAAAAAAAATAAATAGGGCAAAGTGAACTTTTTGAAAAGAATAGATTCTTTCCAGCGCACGCGCGCGTGTGTGTTATGGCACTGCAAAATTCAAACGCTTAGTATAACTCGAAAACGATTTGAGGTACAGGACTACCGTTTTGCACAGATGTTAATCTATACGAGTTCTTCATTCTCTGATAATTTTGTCAGAATTTGTAAAAAAAAATAGGAATTCTACGACGTTTTGAAATTTTCAAAAAAAGGATGTCGACGCTCTAACTTCCGAAAATTTCAAGATTTATTACTGATTTTTTTTTTTATAAATAGGAAGATTGGTATTGAATTTGGGAAATATCGGTTGAGCGGTTGAAATTTTACGATATTCGGAATTTTACGAAAATATGAGATTTTCGAAAAATCCGCTTTAATTCTTGGAAATTTTGTTAGATATTGCGTATAAGTCTGCACTTCCTCCATACTTTCCAGCAAAGTTGTCGAGATTATTTAATTTAAATGTAAATAGAGAAAACGATGAAAATTGAAAGTTGCAAATTGTTTTTTCTAATGGCTCGTCATTCAGTTTTTTTTGTGACAGTTTAAAAAAAGAAAGTGCTGATATTTTTGAAATTCGGAAAAGTTAAAAGTCGATAAATAAGTTAAAATTTTATGTAAAAAAAATTTAAAGTAAAGGTAAAAAAAAATGGTGGAAATTAAAAGTAACAAATTGCTTTCTCAAGCTTCTAGAACAATGTTGAAAGCTTCCTCTATGAGGAAGCCAAAATGAAAAATATATCATCTCATAGAGTAAGCTTTGAGCATCGTGCATCTTGACCATCTTGAGGAAGCAATTTGCAAATTTTTTAAATTAATAAATAAAAAAAAATATATTGAATGTTATTGAAAGTTCTTTGTTCCTTGACTTTTCATTTCAACAGAAGAAGAACGTCGTCACAGCCCGCATTATCATTATAATATTTTAACACATGAGTGCGTATTATGGAAACAAAGCTCATTCTGAGTACTGCTGAGGGTTACGTTCAAATTCTGGCTGTCATATCGGGCCGAATTAGCTGTTAGTTGGCAAGAAGAACATAGCTGAGAGAGCCGCTAAATTTTTTTTATTAGATGTTTTCTGTATTTTTAGCGAAGAACTCTAGTCGAAATCGATCGAAGATTGGATTCGTTGCACGTCATGTAAAAAGTGGACCCTCGCCTAGTGCGCAAGTGTCGATAATGACGATGATGATGATGATGTTCGTTGTCGATGCAATTAATATCAAATTCATACGAATGAAACAAACATCTCAGTTTCTTAAACCTTAAAGACACATCCTGAGTTTGAAAAAAAATTTTGAAAACTTATATTATCTCCTACTTTTGGCAAGTCTCCTTTGCCCCAAAATGTTTAATTTCAGAAAAATCCACTTTGTCTCGAGTGGACACTTAGCCCCAGCTCCCCTATTTTGGGGGACCATCATCCGTGGTCGCACCTGCACACAAATCATGTGAATGAAGAATACAAACTTTTAAAAAATAAAAACGCACCCAAGATGCATTGAATGAAAATTATTAAAAAAAAAAAAAATTTTATAAATTATTGAGGGAAATTGTTCCGGAATTTTTTTTTTTATTTGAAAAAATTTCAGTACATTTCTTGGTTTTTGGGAGTAAAAAATAGACGGAGCTTTTCAAACTCTTGAAAAGTTCAATATTTCTTTAGATATCTCGTTTTGCCCCGCTCCCCCCTATATCTCTATGAAAAATACATGAGAATTGAAATCCAATCGCTTCAGAGAACGCAAAAATATTTGTTGTAACGTGTAATTATGAAAAACTATATTTTTGCAAAGTACATTCACCCCTTCTCTTGGAAGAACGACAAAAATTGCCATTTGTAGCCACACGTTTTTTAATCCTAAAATTTATAGCTAAATATACAGAAAAAAAAGAAATAAATTATGCGAGGTAGCCTTTAAATTTTCTCGAGACTAACGACAAAATTTTATAAGATTCACAATTCCATGCGGAACACTAACACTTTCTACTTTTAAAAGCAAAAAAAATTTCCTTCCCGATTTTTGCGAAAAAACAAGAAAATATCGAAAAGTGGCTTGAGCACTATCTAAAATTTCTTTTTAAATCTGGAATTTTGGAAAAATTACTTTTTTTTTTATACACCAACGATTGTCGTTGGAGCTCCAAGAGCTCCTAATGCAGTACATCATCCTTCTAACCTTCGTTATTCTTCTTCACGTACGCGTGTTAGGTTCGTTCGTTCCATTATTTTCGCTAATACTGCTGGTCAAATGATGACTCGAATTTTGGCTATTTCCAAGACACAATCCTCAAGTACTGGGTGAAGCGTATAGTAAAAAATATCTCAATGCAAATCCTTTTCGTACGTATAAAAAAGAGAGAGAGACCGGGGGGGGGGGGGGAGGGGGCATGCAAGAATGATCCTTAATCATCGGTGAGGGGAGAAAATCTACTTCGCCCATCGTCCTATATATTTTTCTTCGGGAGCGGGCAGATACACGTACGTACACATATACAACGACGGAAGATAAATCGTGTTGGCGGATTGTTTGAGCTTGCGGGCCCTTCCCTCTTCCATCTGTGCGTCGCATACCCCTTTACCGAATATCTAAACTCTGTCGCTCACTATTTCACGATCTCTTTATCTTCGTCTCATTCGTATCTCGTCCTAACCGTTTTATGTTTGATGTCAGGGTCATAAAATATATTACAATTAATCTTGTCCGTTTAAAAAAAAAAAAAAATTCATTACGTCGCGTACGATCGTATACGAGTTTTCGTAAACTTTCGAAAGCAGATCGCTCTGTTTATTTCCAACACATATCCACGATACCGCGGTATCGCAGAAAGAGGGGTCGGATTTAAATTTTGCCGCCATATTTCGATTATCGAGGACTCGAGGAGTGAAAGAAAGTTACTGCGTGCGAAAGAACGAGGGTTGCGCGATATATAAATACACGTGCGTATATAATTTACGAAAAAGTATACACAGAGATTGTGCAGAAAACCCCGGCGTGCGGTTTGTGACCTCGTATAGTATATATACAAATTATATCTATAGATATATACACAGCAACATATAGTGTATAATATAGCATAGTTTAGTACAGTACGATGGTCCATGGCGGCGGCGCCCCTGTTCCATCCGTTAGTTTTTTCAACGTCTGCTCCGCGAGCGCCACGCCATCTCACTCACTCTTTAACTCGCGGTTCAAAGCGATATCTACCGGTGCATATATATACACATACACACATACCGGCGTTTTGCCACGGCTGATGATGAGCTCTTCTCCTTCGCCCCCCCCCCCCCTCCTGCCGGTCCCTTATTATATACGCGATATATAAAAACCACGTATGTAACCCGTTACGGCCCTATGCTTGTTATTATTGTATATGCCATATCCATATGCGATGGATATTGCATATATGCATTTACTCTTGATGCAGACATCCACATATGTATCATACACATGTATGGACAAATTTTGGATCTTTTGATACATCGCTACTGCGATGAGTTTAGATTAGGAAAAAAGGTACAAGTTTTATTTTGTGTGACAAGAGGTTCAATGAGAATCGGCCATTTTCACCTTTCTCAAAAATAATAATGATGGAATAAGCGGTTAATTTCCGTTCTACTGGTGTCATACCTATTTCACATACGTCGTAATAATCATTGGAGAAATAATGAAGACGCAGACTTTTCCGCTGTGTACAATGATGTTGGGAACTAATTATAATGTTTTGTAGGCTCGTGCATGTAAATGCACGAGGGGAAAAGTATGATGTAAATGTGTTTATGTAAACATTATGTCCGAGCGCGCAAAACCCTTTGCATCAAGTTTTTCGATCACTTTTTTTATATTCCTCATTATACTATAAGCCGACAACAAGAAGAAGCCTTTGAATTTTTATGTAACGATATGCAACGCGGCAATGACGAGAGAAAATAGACGCGTTTTTCGAAAGATGGTGCATTTTAAAATAGACAAAAAACTTTACGAGATAACTATTTTTGTACCGTCATAGTATGTACCGATTGCAGCTATTTACCAAGTATTGCATCGTGCATTTTGTACACAATGAGATTGTCATTATAAATACATATATGTATTGTGAATTACCATATACGATTGTATATGCGATCGCAAAATCACCTCGCACTTTATTTTCCGGCTTCGATTGCACAACCGCGAGATCATACGAACTCTCGACCTTACAACCTTCATTCGCAATGGTAATACTACCCTCCTCCGCCCCCCACTTTTTTTCGACTATACGAGAGTCGTAAACTCATGACAAACATTTCGTTCTTCATGACACACGAATAATCACGAGTAATATCGGCGGTAGAGTATTTATTTCAGCTTAGTCAAAAATTGGTACTCACCTAACGAACAGCTGTTCTTGGTTGTTCACTCTCCAAGACACCACCGTGGCTCCTGAAATATTGATTGAGAAATAAAAGATTATTAAGATCTATAAACTTTCGTCAATTCACTTATGTCGAAATAAATGATAATGCATCGAGACATGACTCCCAGTTGCAACAATTTTATCGCGAGTTTAACGAGTCTTTCCAAATGACGTATGCATACTCAAAAAACTTCAAAACATCGATTGATCAATCTTATGTTGTTTTATCAATGACTCAAGTCAATTGCCTTTTTTCGCCAGCGATACAACAAATATACAAATGTTTAGTGTCACTACATAAAAAGAACGTCATTGGCGTAAGAATTTCATGTATAAGAAAAACGTCGTTGAACCCGCGCGTGTTTACGATCCCGCGAAAAAGTCATATGCTATCAAAACGCTTGTGTATGAAAAAAGAAAAAAATTAAAAAAAAAACTTTCGACAACCGCTCTCGAAACACTCGTGAAAAATGCGTTTCCCAAAAATTTTATTCCTTAACGCGAATAAGTAAGGCGCGTGTATCACGGACAGATAAAAATAATAATAAACTAACACACCGTGCAAATTGATAGTGCAGGTGGTATTGTTGCCTCTGTCGAGCACGACAACGCTTGTAGCCACTGCCATGTTTGAAGCGTGAATGCGAGCGAATTCGGCGAACGAGTCGCTTGCCGGCTTGCGAAGCATCTCGGCAACCCCTCTCCGACGTCAACGTGTTCTCTTAGTAACTGCGGAATCCTACCGCAAGGGGGTTTTCATTACTATACGCGCGTTTTTCGTATAGGTGGTAATCTACACGTTCTCCCGTAGCGCAGACAGGATGCTTAGGCAGTCGATAAAGGAGATCCCTACTCTCAACGTAGCGATCAAAAATATAGGGATCGCGCTTCGCATTTTGTTTTGGTACGGTCGCAACAAACCCATCAGAGTAGGGCAGTAGGGCTATCTTTCGAACAGAGATTTCGAGGAAACCGAGCATGTTGGAGCGTCGTCGCGGCGGCGCTTGTTTGTTTGTATGTAGTATATAGTAACTGAAATGGAATTAATGTCTCTAGACCGTTGTGACGACCGCGGAGCGGCAAGATTGAGAAGCTGCGCGGATCACCACGCTCGTAAGTGTTCGCAAGACCGCCAGTGGTGCCATACAAAACCAATGCATTTACTACACAACGGCGGCGGTGAAACATTTGGTTATTTTTTTGGTTATTTTCAGACTTCTTCGGTCAGCACTCGTAGTGGCGTAATTAGAAACTGTTTAAAGTTTTCCACTGACCAAAATCGCTTTCGTACGTTCCAACAGTTGGTACGATGAACCGATAGGCTGCAATAAAATATATAGGTGTTTCCATCTATCAAATAAAAAAGCTAAGCTGCTGAAACAATTGTCGGGCGATATTGTTACGCGAGTGTCTAATTTTTTCTTGCTCCGATCGTGCAATATTTAGTTTTTATTATTGTGCGCTAACGAGAAACTTCCAGTTTTCGTAGACTTCATAAAATCTCATTCGAGTCACTCGAGTTACGTGCTTCTCAAAATTTTTTGATTATCACTCTACGACTCTAGAATGGATCGGGCGGGTAAGTGTTCTTTATTATTTGTTTACAAAAAATGAGCATTTTTACAGCTCCGCTGATCCTCGGAATATCCTTGAAATGATTCTTCTTGTTTTTGTTCGAAAATACTTTCATGGCTACCGGTAATTCCAGACGAAAGAAGCGATTCAGAGGATGAACTCGACAATGCTCGGAACAGCCCATCATCGGAAACTCGTTCACCGAGAGTTTCGAGATCACGCAATTCTGCCAAGTCCGGCAGTTCTTCTCCTAGAAGTCGATCAGGGTCACGTGGTTCTCCGAACCATTCCCCTGATAGGTATATCTAATCTTTCGGCTCTTTGAAAATTCAACTTAACCTAAAAAAAAATGATAAAATTTGTTTACCGATTTCACAGGTCATTTTTACACGTAGACGTGAAACTTGTGTCTTTAGGAATCTGAATTGTTTGATGGCAAATCCCAAATGACATTTAAAAAAAAAGCCAGAGAAACATTTTGGAGACAATTACAAAATTAAAATTATAAATGCTTGCAGATCGGCTAGATCTTCGCCGTTACACGAACAAATAGCTTCTTCGATTACCTCCGATAGATCACGAGGATCGTCGCGCTCCCCATCGTCTACCGGTTCAAAGTCTCCGTCGGGATCTCCGCTTAGGAGCCCTCGGGCTTCGAGGTCAGGATCGCAGAAGAAAAAAAGTGCTTCTAGATCTCCTTCTTGTTCTCCGGTCAGAGAAAGCGGGCCAAAGTCACCATCGAGATCAGTTTCCCGTTGTGCTTCCAAATCTTCTACAAGATCACGCTCAAGATCTAAAAGTGGTTCTCGCAATTCTTCGCCAAGATCAAAAGGTATTGGTTCGAGGTCAGGGTCACATGAGTCAGCGCGCGGGCTGAGGTCTCCCTATCCAAAGTCTTCCGGCTCCCGATCGCGTTCGAATTCAGGCTCACGGCAAAGATCCCGCTCAAGATCGGGATCGCCTCGCGATTCGGTCAAAGCAAAATCGGAATCGAAATCAAGGTCAAGATCACCCGAGCCTAAATCCATCATTGTTGCAAACCCGAGTGGCCCGGAGTCTCCGGTTTCATCGAAGAATCAACGTCGATCCGGCTCCGCGGAAAGCTCCAAACCAAATTCTCCAGGAAGATTAACTGGTTCGAGATCACGATCGGGATCAGGTTCACCCGATACGAAAGCAGCACGATCTAGAAGCAGATCCCCGTCGAAGCCAGCATCACCCATTGACTCCCCCAGGAGGTCCAGGTCACGATCCGGCTCGCGCAAGGCCGCTTCAAGATCGGCTTCAAGATCACTTTCAGGATCGAGAAAAGCACCGTCGAGATCACGGTCAAGGTCAGGATCGAGGGAAGCAGTCTCGCGTTCGCGCTCGAGATCAGGTTCGAGAAAAGCAGCTTCGCGATCGCGATCAAGATCAGGTTCGGCGAAAGCAGCTTCGCGTTCTCGTTCGAGATCAGGATCGAGAAAAACACCTTCGCGATCGCGATCAAGGTCGGGATCTAGAAAAGCAGCTCCCCGATCGCGTTCAAGATCAGATTCCAGAAAAGCAACATCGCGATCGCGCTCGAGATCGGGATCGAGAAAAGCGACATCGCGATCGCGATCACGATCACACTCGGGGTCTCGAAAAGCAGGATCGCGATCACGCTCGCGTTCAGGTTCACGAGCAGCAACTTGGCGATCACGTTCTGGATCGCGGAAAAGAGCATCTCGTTCGCGTTCACGTTCGGGTTCTGTCTCGAGAAAAGGAGCATCGCGTTCACGATCGAGATCTCATTCCGGTTCGAGATCACGCTCAGGCTCTAGACACTCAAGATCGCGTTCGCGCTCGGGTTCAGGATCAAGACATTCGCGTTCGCGATCACGATCCGCTTCTGCGAGATCGAGATCAAGATCTGGATCGCGGTCCCGATCGCGATCGCGGTCACGGTCACGATCACGTTCACGATCTCGGTCAAGGTCTCGTTCACGCTCGAGATCTGGCTCGGGAGAACGGGCTAGATCGGTCTCGAGATCGAGATCTGGCTCGAGAGGAAAATTAAAATCGAGGAGCCGGAGTCGCGATTCCGCTGGATCCGCAGAAAAACGTCGACAACGAATTACTGATTCCGATGGCGACGATGATGAGGACGCTATTAAAACGAAACAACGATCAAAACACAAATTATCCGATTCTGAGGAAGAAGACGAGGGCTCCTCGAAACGTCGAAAAAAACTCGGAGATGATGAAGAAGAAAAAGCCGAAGGCGAGGCTGAAGCTGATCACGACAAGGATGCCGATCTTGAAGCAACACCTGCCATTCAGGATGATGGAGAAGATTCTGATGAAGGAATCATTGGTGATCGCGGTGAGGGTGATCAGTAAGTTGAAATTTTATATTATTTTCACCTGTTCATCCGAAAATACTCAGTTTTCGTAAACGAAAAAAATATCAATACGAATCCATCTTCAACGTTTTTTTTTTATTGAGAATTTAGATTTAAAATAAAACAAAAATTTTGGGATGATTGACATTTTTTATTTTATTTTTCTTTTCTCCATAAGAAACTTTGACATTTTCTACAAGTTCTCTGAAATTTTCAAAGTGGCATCTTCTCGCTTTCTATTCTTTTTTTCCATTGCAAAAAAAATGTTTTTTTTTTTTTTTCAATTCAGCTCATTTCTAATGACACCACTTTGAAAATCTTCTAGGATGTAACGAGAACCTTAAAAGTTACAATATAATGACAATGATAGAAATTAAAATCGTAATTATTGGAAAAACTTCAATTTTATCAGAAAAAATTAAAGATTGCCCATAATATATTTTTATTCTTTTTTCGATACCCAAAAACGCACAGTTTATTGAATAATTTCAACTATAGAATCTATAAGTACATAAAAGGAAAAAAACGTAGAGTGGAAAAGAGAAAAAATTTTGAATTTTGAATTTTTTATTTATTAATTGTTAATTGTGAATTGTTAAAAGCTGATAGTTTGCTCAAAAATTGGTTAATTTTCTTTGTTTTCAAATGTAATTTAGAAAAAAAAACAAAAGATATTGAGGGCTATCTTCAATTTTTCGATTTTTTTTTTTTTTTTTTTGAAAAAATTGAAATTTTTCCAATAATTACTGATTAAAACGTTTATAATTATTATTATTTTTCAACTTCTAAGGTTCTCTATATATCCTAGAAGATTTTCAAAGCGGTGTCCTTAGAAATAAGCTGAATTGAGAAAAACAATTTTTTTGTAATGGAAAAAAAAGAGTAGAAAGCGAAAAGATGCCACTTTGAAAATTTCAGAGAACTTGTAAAAAATCCTAAAGTTTCTTATGGAGACAAGGAGAAAAAAAAATTAAAAATGGCAATCATCCAAAAATTTAGTTCTTTATCCAAGTTCTCAAAAAAAAAAAACGTTGAAAATGTTGAAGAAACGTCCCAATAAGTCAATTTTCGAAAGCGCTGTGTCACTTTGAACAAAAATAACGGCATTTTTTTGAAAAATTCATAAATATTTTTGGGTCGGGAAAAAAAATTTGAAAAAATTGTGAAAAGTTTCTTTTGTGCAGTAGAAAAAGATAAAAAAGTTTCCGCCAAATCGAAGGGGGTCGGATTCAAAAGTTGTCGATTTGGCCTGAAATGTCCCGGGGTTGTCTTTGAATCGCGAGTGTCCATTTCGGAAGAATATCCATTTTTTATGCCCCCGCAATGCCATTGTAACTGACTAAACATTTTTCCCAACTACATAATTTGTATAACTATTATTTTATTTTCAACCCGCTCTCGTTGCTCAGGAATAATTACGTGTAAGTTAATAATAAACGTAAAACATTGATTTTTATTTGGTTGATTTGGATATTGGATAAAGGTGAGATGTATCGTAAAATTTCGAGGTCGATCGAAGGAATCTTATGATGAATCGATGAAATTTTCCAGAGACGATGGCATATCAGACTTTGACAGGATGTTGGCAAGGAAGAAAGAGGAACAAACGAGACGTCGTAAGCGAAAAGACATAGATATTATCAACGATAACGACGACATAATAGCCCAATTATTAGCCGACATGAAAAACGCCTCGGACGAGGATAGAAAACTGAATCAGCTGAGTAAGCCAGCAACTAATAAAATAGCCATGTTACCAAAGGTTCTGTCACAGTTGAAGAAGCACGATTTGCAATTGGCCTTCCTCGAGCACAACGTACTTTCCGTTTTAACGGATTGGCTCGCACCGATGCCCGATCGATCTTTGCCTTCGATACGAATACGAGATAGTCTTTTAAAATTATTATTGGAAGTAAGATTGAAAAATAATGAATTTCTTTTCCAACGGTTTTCATAAAATCTTTTCTTAACGATGATGCTCGTTTTTTTTTCAATAATACAGTTTCCCCGTATTGATCAGTCTTCCCTGAAACATTCCGGTATTGGTAAGGCTGTAATGTACCTGTACAAACATCCGCGGGAAACCAAGGATAACAAAGAAAAAGCCGGCAAACTGATAAATGAATGGGCACGACCGATATTCAATTTATCAGCTGATTTCAAAGCATTGTCGAAGGAGGAAAGATTTCAAAGAGATTTGGAACAAACTCCTCAAAAGCGGAGAAAACCCGAGGAGGGTGAACCTTCCCAAAAATCTCAGGATATTAATAAAGCTCTCAAAAGCGACGCCAAGTAAGTTTTATTCTCATTGTTATTGTAACTTATCATTTCTTTCAAAACTTTTGTTATTCAGTTATAAAGAAATCTTTCTCGCTTATATTACGGTATGACAGGCTTCTCAGGCCCGGTGATAAAGGTTGGGTAGCTCGAGCTCGTGTTCCTCAACCTTCGAACAAAGACTACGTCGTACGTCCCGATTGGAAGACCGATGTGGATATTAGTAGGGTAAGAAAACTCAAACAAGCAACAAATATAACAATGGCCAAAAAAAATTTCTCGAAACATAAAATAATGAATTATTTTTCAGTCTACGAAGAAGCAAATGAATCGGTTCGAGCGCCACATGAAAAATTACATCGATACCAAAAGAATGAAAGCGGCCAGACGAGCAGTCGATATTTCGATCGAAGGTCGCAAAATGTCGCTGTAAATTAGAGAACAAAAAAATCTTTCACCTTGAGTTTGATTTGAAGAGCCATTGTATTGTACTGTGTTTCCGTGATAAATTTATTTATGGAAAGTCCGAATAATGAGGACGTTCATAGATAATAAAAACAAGTAAATGAGCTAGTGAAAAATAAAAAATACATTTTATCGAGAAAATTAAATCCCAGAATAATTCAAATGTACCGTCTCATTAGTTTTTACATAACTTATTACAATATAAAACTACTGGAGGAAAAAAAAGATTTTTGCAAGTTCTTGCCAAACAAACTTCGTTGAAAAAAACAATAATAGAGGAAATTTCAAGTCATCGGGTTAAACTGTAAGACACGATTATCGACTGCTTTCAAATATTATTACAATAATTGTGTTATTTACATTATTATTAATTTCATTATTATTTTTTTTTAGAAAACTCTGTTGTCTGTTCTTATTAATACGATGAGGTAGAAAAGTCGGCCCGAAATTCGAAACGAAATAATACGAAGTGTGATGTATAGCCATTTTAGAAATTTGGAAAATAATAACGGAGATTGAAAGAATAATCTTACAATTCTGATTTTCTGAGTAAAAAAAATTGACTCGTTGTTTCGAAGGGTGGAAAAAATTAAACACGGATACCCTTGTATACAATTTTTGCGTACAAAACCATTGATCAAAGTGTACCTATTATTATATATATCGGTATATAAAAAAAATTATACATTTAATCTTTGCATAAATTTCTTCATGCCTTTTAGCCTCCTCAATAACTGACGAGGGAGGGTATTTTTTTTTTCTTCCGTATTGAACGGTCAAGCATCGCGACGATAAATCTTTGAGAGAAATTTGAAGAAGAGATCGTGAGGAAGACCTCGTGAAATTTGTTGTATATGAGTATTCATGAGATTATAACTTTCCTCTTCGTAAATCGAATAGGTTGTCGACAGCGCTAAATCGTCGTACAAGTTTTTAATACGTGCCACTTTCTCCGGGTCGTCCACGCCGTAACATTCCTGGGCAAAGACAAGCAAAAGTTCCGTTATAGAGAAAGCAATTTTCCAAACGCAAACGCGCGGCGCCGCGTTTGTTGGAGGGTCAGGTGGTGGGCTAGTGCATATACGAACTTCAAAAATTTTACGCTGGGCAGGTGTCGCTCGTTGGAGAGCAACGACCGCGAGCCACGAACATTTTCCCTCTTGTATATCCCTTCCGGATTTACCGGTGACCCTTGGATCACCGTAACAATCGAGATAATCGTCTTGGATTTGGTAAAAATTCCCCATTTCCAAAAGGATAGTTTTGGCTTGCCGGTGAACTTCAGCATCGGTTATACCAGCCTAAAAAACCGAACAATCAAGATCCACCTTCTTCGAGAAGTAAGAAAAATAAATGTATGATTTGTTCGTCTATATTTAGAGAATTCAAAAATATTTTTTTCCTCTTGCAGAATATTGTAAATTCTTGAATCTTTCGCTTTCAAGACATGCGATATGCGCATAAATCATTTTGCAATTGAATATTCCGAGAATAATGAATAATGCATGCATTTTTGTTAGATAAAGATCGTTAAAACTCACGAAGTACATAGCCAGTGTAACCGGCATGACGAAAGAGTAAAATCCTGTTTTATATTTGACGATTGCGTTGTAACGATCCATTGTGAATAGATCTAAATTCAGTTTACGACCAAATTGTGTCGCCAAAAGATCGAGAGTTTGACCGATAGCCGTTTTTAGTTTATTCTGCAATAATGTAAAATATTAATAAAAATATATATGTGAAAATATTTTTGAAAAATGACGAAATTGAATGGCTTACGTCGGCGAATGTTTCGATAAGATCTAGATAACATGGCTTTCCTTTGAAATGTTTTCTGACTAATTGATGCACCGATTCGCCAATAATAATTCCATCATTGACCGCTGCTAAGCCAATGTCGTTGTAAAGATACCAACATTTTTGCCCTCTGCGTGTTACTGCCCGATCAATTATATCATCCTCCACCACGAAATAAGCCTGGACCTACATATCGATGATTTAAAAAAATGATTTTACATGAAAATTCCATATTATAATGGAACGTATGTTATCATTGAATAATTAAATAATCTTGGTCTGGGCAAACATTGAGGCAAATGGGCCAATTAACCGGGTATTTTAATGCAATGTCTACTGCTGCTGACCATTTCAGCACACCACCCGAGTATTCTTGCTAGTCGTAAATTATCCTCGGTAAGGTCCTCTGGTTGAGCGAGCATTCTGTAAGCAGCAACGACCGCGAGACCTCGATTCTTTTTACCATTTGGGACGTTGTACTGCAGCACCTTGAAAGAATAATTTTTATTATTTATTGATTGCCAATTGATCAAGTATCGTTGATGATGAATAGAAAAGTATTCTCCAGAATACAACATTTTGAGGATAGGAATTTTGAAAATTTTTTCCGTGCACAGCAACATGCTCGTAAAGTAATTTCTGAAAATTTCAAGATTTTTGAAACATGTTTAGGTCCACAGTAAAATAGTGACCACAAACGCAGAAAAACCCTATGTATATTTTAAACGGAAAACTTCAACTCCCGTAGTCGAGGGTTAACATTACTTTTTATGCATTTCGAACCAATTCAGGGAGCGGAAAGGGTAAAATAAACTTTGACCCCAAATAACGACCACCCTAATATATATATAGTGGGGATAATGTACTTTAGCAATCCATCTTGTGGCTTCAGGAACCTCAAGGTGTCGACCAGCCTCTGTAAGATCTCTTACAACATCTGGCCAAAGAGCCATCATTTCCCTGCTCTCATCTCTTGTGGTGGTCCAATTTGTTTGTGCTTTGCTGTGAGCCAGCCGTGCAACATTTGTACTGTACAAACAAAAAAACCAAAAAATTAATATCTCTACACAAATGAAAATTTAACTTAAACTTTTTCATATAATAGTCATTGTTCTTAATGATCTTTTCAACCAAGTAATTTTACCTTCCTCTTGGATCTTCCATTTTGTATTAATCAGTAAATATTTAATTACTTATTTTTTAGCAAAACGTTACTTTGTTACAAGTCTCTACGAAACATCAGTAATTGGTAGCTCTTTCGGTATGGAACTAAAGTTACAACTGCAAACTTTGGAAATATATTGAGAGGTGAATAGCTCAACGCATATATTATTCTAAAAATACTATGAATTACACATACTGAATTCAAGAAAAATACTCCTTATCTATGCAACAATTTGAAATTCAAAATTATACCGAAACCTTCGTCATTCTTATCTCAAACACTGTAGAAACCTCTGAACTTGCACTCACAGCTGAATAATTTGAATGAAAACAGTTGACAGAATGTCTTGTGGCATCGTTGAGTAAATCCAGAGGTTAGTCACGGCTGAGTCTCAATGGAGTTGCACTCAATAAATTTCTACAGACTATGGATATCGACCGAGACATTCAGGTTTATTTATCTACACTCCCACCTACTACTACCCATCTACTTTCCTTCATTTTTTTCTGAGTCAGAAAAATAGCATGCCAAAATCCTTATTTTCATTAATGAATTTTGTAATATAAATAAATAGCTTTTGGCAGATGCACATTCTTTTAGCCATAAAACGGTCAATCGTTTCTTATTCGCTCGCTCCTTATAAATTTTTCCTGTTCTCATTTTACATATTTTTTATTTATAAAGAACCCTTGATATGTAAATGCAAAAATTTTAACACTAGAAATAGAAATATTTCTGCAAGTTTTATTACACCGTCAAATGGTATTATAATTTTCATCGAACGAACGCAATGAAATTCAAGGCTTTTCTTCAATATTTCCTCAATTTATTTTGTCGGTACAATTATAAATTTTCAAATCTCATTCCAGTAATTAATTATTTCATATATATTCCATTGTAATAATTTATAACGAAAAACGAGTATATTAGGTCAACTCCACAAATAAAACTGAAACCATAATATTCTATAGTCATTCGACATTTGTAATTAATAATTTTTCACACGTCGAGATTGGCAGGAAATGCAATAAAAAATTAAATTAATATAAGATTATCCATGCCAAAGATCCTAACATTTGAAAGACGGCTCACATAAATTGGTGACGGAAAAGGTAATTCCAATGATTTATAAAGTACAGCCTAAAAATCATCAAAAAGTTATGTTTCGGATGGCTAACAACCATTTAGCAGAACCATTGAGCTTACTTTTCGGCATATTTTTTTGGAAATTGCTACTAGTATTAATAAATTATTGTAAAAATTCTGAAAAATTATACTAATCTAAAAGCAAAAATTATAGCAAAGGTCTTAAAACTTTTGACATTTTTATTATCACAAAAGAATAATGCAATTTAGAAATATTGTCAATCCTTAATCATTTTTTCAACTCCATATATTTCTTTTACATATATGATGGGTTGTAATGATAATTTTCAGAACTCTGAAGAGCCAGATCCGAAAATCAGTGAATCAGTAACAGTGATAATAAAGTCTATAACACACAGAGGCACACAGACGATAATACAATGTAATCCTGATACGAAAAAAGATGACTTTGTTGATATGATTGTGGGTACAAGGATATATAATCGCAAAATTGTTGTCGAATAAATACGACTGCGATTGAAAAGAAAAAGAAACGAAAAAGGCAAGGAAAACATGCATGTTTTTTTAATGAGAAAAGGTCAATTGGGAAACGTGCAAGGTCACGGGAATCAATTAAAGAACCGGTATCACAGTGGGTATGAAACAAGTAACCCGCGAATTTCGTACGCGTAAAAAACTTGAAAACGGAAAATATCGAAACTTACCCGAGATATGTGTCTGAAAGTTTTCTCGCATCGGTGAGACGTGGGTTTTCCAAAAGCAACGATTTTTTACTACTTACAGTCTTCAGTAGCCCAAATGTACACCTTTGTAAGGTGAAAGACATTTTTTTTCTTTCTTTCTAATCGTATGCAGCGATGTGATACTTATGACAAAAATATATATACAACTAACTTTGTATAAATTAGCGACAATTTTTATCACTTTTTCGCACCAAATGGATTTGGCGACCGTAAAACTGTATTGTTTGCTACGCTTTTATACTGCGTTAACAAAGTATATTCTTTACAATCGGTGATTTGATTGTTATTATCACTGTAAACACTTCTCTATATGTGACTAATTCGACCAACTTGCTCACCCGTCTTATCGCGACTGAAGCACTGATGCGCGTTGAAAAAAAATACTAATGTATGTTCTCTCCGAATTTCACCGTCAGATGTGTTCTCACACGCATCCCAATAAATAAGTGTGTGAAGATTATTGAGACGACGAAGTTATATATATACTCTTGATATAGTTAACACACACAAATAACACAACATCGCAACGTGTATTTCCACTTCGTTTATTCGTCATAAAATCTTGATAATCGAGTAAAAACTAATTATCTATCAACTGCAACGTAATTATCCAATTTTTCAATAAATTCATCGTTGTCATGAGTTTTTTTTTGTTCGTGTGATTAACGTTGTTATAACAGAGCAGCGCAAGTATTTTAACTATGACCGTGTGTAATTTTAACAAAAACGAGAATCGACTCTCACAAGAATGTTGCAAATGATCGTTCTTCGTCGTTCCTTGGTTGCGCGATGAACACCCGTTCTCTCGCGGCGGAGATACACTGATAAAATTGTCATATCACGAGATTATGACGTATGTGTGCGTGTGCGAGAAAAATGAAAGAGAATATTGAGATGCACACACGTTTTCTCTTCTCATGAAAGCGTTCTTATTTTTTCCAGTACTACTCGATTTGCCACAAAGATAAAACAAAACCGTAGCTTATACATATGTGCATTCTGATATTTTTGCAAATCATATATTAACACGCTATACTGTGTATGGAATGTCCCACAGTATACTGAAACATTAAGATTTATGTTTATTTGCTGCATGTACTGATTGCCTATGTTTTTTGAAATTCCGACGGTGGTTATATGTTGATCTTTTTGAAGCATTTAATCTATGAATCTATGAAACTTATTTGGACACATGAAATATAATTACAAAAAATCAAGGCTGTAGAATCTCATCTTTGTATCTCACTCTGTTTTGTCATAACCTCTGAAATAATGCTCAGAACTTATTTTGATTTTACCATCCTTGTGTATGTATTATTTAATATTTTTAGCACACAAATTCATCATAGGAAAAGGAAAAAAAAATGAATTTCAAAAGTTTGAAATGCGCAGTATATAATTGTCAAAAAATATTGGACTTGTATTTTTTTTTAATTGCAGATAATTTTTCCATGTCTCACTGGATTTTAATAATAATCACATTTCATTCCATAACAATGGCATCGCTCCAAGAAGAAATACCAAAAATGTCTCTGGCTGTGGATAGCTGTTGCCAATTTTCATCTAAATTCCACCGAGTAACTTTTCTTTGATCCCTCATATGTTTTATAATTTATTATGAGAATAAACAAAATGTTAATTTTTTTCAGGCTATAGCACAAAAAGTGAGGGATAATATTGTGGATTCCCCTCTTGGGATACATTTGGTTCTGTCTTACCTTTTCCATGGTTCCAACAACCATACTGCTGAGGAAATTAAAGCCGGTCTTTCCTTGTTCAATACAGACCAATTACATTTGGAGTATGGAGAAATCATGAAAAGTCTTAATGTTAGTATTTCACCGGAATAACTTTTTCATTGTACAAAGAAAATTTGGCATTTGATAATGAACAAGAAAATAATTTTAGATCGTCAATTGTGAAATATTTGTGTTCGGTGTAGCCGAAAGATAGATTAGGAGTAATCTTTGATTTTTTTTCGTAGAGTATTATCTCGGTTGAGCTGAGCATGACAAATGGGATTTTTCTACAGGAAGGTGTACAACTTTACAAAACATTTCACAGTAGAGGAATCGAGTTTTATAATTTTACCATAGAGAACCTTGATTTTCGTGACAATGTTCGTTCCACAGAGAAAATCAATTCCTGGGTTTTCAAAAATACTAACAACAAAATAAAAAATATTGTGTCATCCGGTAATTGAATTTTAAAAAGATATTGCTAATTGAAAATTTCTTGTATATATACATCATGATTTATTGTGTCCAGATGAGATTGATGAATCGACGAAAGTCATACTCGCCGGTGCTGTATACTTTAAAGCTCAGTGGAGGCAACGGTTCGATCCGACGAAAACGGAGAAAAAAATATTTCACGCGACGAAAACACGAAACAATAAAGTTGATACTATGTTCAAAGAATACAAGTACCGACAGGGGGAAATACCGAGTTTGAATTGCCGATTCATCGAAATTCCATACATGGTGAACAAATTTAAAATAACGACATTAATTTTTTGTTGGAATGTGTTCATTATTTGTATATTTTAATTGAATTTCATTAGTTTTATTGAATAAACCATGCTTTTCTCAGAATGGAGATATTGATATGGTTATTCTATTGCCAAATGAGATTGAAGGATTGAAAGACGTGGAAGAAAATTTTGATTGGAGCACTGTTGTAAACGCAAAAAGTTCGACACGTTTGACGCGATTGTACTTGCCGAAATTCAAGATAGAGGCGACGATTGATTTGAAGGACACTCTTATTGAGGTACAATTGCGCGGAGCTAATAATTCGGCTCTCGAATCAAAACAATTTAGTCGAAACGCGGAATGTTGTTTTTTTTTTTGCAGCTTGGTTTTACCTCGATGTTCGAAGATAACGCTGACTTGACGAAGATGTCTTACACACCTTTAAAAGTGGATAAGGTTGTTCAAAAAGCATTCATCGACGTTGACGAAGATGGGACTGAAGCGGCAGCTACAACGGGTAAGGAACTTGGCAAATGTGTTAAATTAAAAAATTGGAACAAGCATCATCATTATCTGAACAAGAAATAGTAACATAAAACATTATCTTCTGTCACAGTCGTTCAAATGAGGCTAAAAAGGTCATTGGTTGCAATGGACGAAATTCCGGACGAGTTTATCGTCGATCGACCGTTTATTGCAGCGGTTCGCCACGTATCGAATAACATTCCGTTATTCTTTTCAAGTATTCGAGACATAGGCACGACACTAGAAAAGGACGAATTGTAGGTGACCCCGTCTTGTACGAATTTATACATTATCTTCAACTTTCATATTTTATACGACGAAATATTATTTATCGATAAAGGAATTACGAAACGCACAAATTCTTTATACTACTGTATATTATATATATGAAAAACATTTTCGTGGTAAAAACCCATTTTTATTATTTCTCTTTTCGTATAAACAAAATGCATCTTCCTTAAGTCTAGAGTTTTCAATTTTCGTTATTTTGACCGTACGATGAGAAAAAAAAGACAAACAAAAAATCGGAATGTCAGAAGTCCGTAAAGGAAGGAAGGATCTGCCCCGATAATGTATCTGACAAAAATCGTGAGATTCGAACGCATCGATTGTTGTTTTCTCTGTGCTCACTTTACACCCCAGTTTATTTTTCTTTTTCTATTCTTTAATTCCTATAACGGACATCACGATTCGTCAATCTACAACCTCTTGAAAGATCAACGTAAATGGATGAATGAAAAAATATTACGTAGCAGAAATATCGTAGTCTCTTTCATCTTTTCATTTCAAAAGAATCGTTAATTCTTTTGTTGTTACTTTTGTAATTGTTGTCACAGAATTGTCACAATTATTAATTTTTTCCTTTCTGTGTTGTTCCTTTTTATTATTGTTGTTGTTGTTGTTGTTGTTGTTGTTATTGTTGTCGTCGTTGGTGGTGTTAATGCTGCTGCTGTTGTTACTGCGTATTTACAACTCTTCCTTGACAGCCTTGGGTTTACCCTTGCGGTCGTAACCCTTGAGTTCTTCGGTCGCATGCTTAGCGATGTATTTGATGAAATCGTCGAGTTGACGTTGACCCTCGTACTTGACTGGGCTGTCCTTGGAATCCTTAGGGAGCCAGAACAAGGTAGGGAAACCACGAACCTCGAACTGTGAGGGTACGTCGTTTGCCGTTGCGTCCATCTTCACAATTTCGACATCTTCGTCGGCCATTTTATCGCCAAGCTCGTCGAAAATCGGTGCCAATTGTTTGCAATGTCCACACCAGGGCGCGTAGAATTCGATGAGTGTATCTTTGTTGTTGTTGATGGCAACTTCGTCGAAATTCTTTGCAACCGCGACCTTCACACTAGCGCTGTTATCTTCTGGAATTGGCTCAGACTTCAAGAACGGCTCGAGTTCTTCCGCCTCAAATGCCTTCAAGAATTTTTCAAAACTCTCCATCGAGAATTCGTCTTTCAATATGAATTTTCGATTCTTCGCGTCACGTGCCAATATGATCGGCTTATCGCCCTTGACAAAATCGATTCCGAAATCGTTGAGCTCATGCTGAAAATCGTCTTTGGAAGATATCGCGAACATTATGTTCGGGAAGTTCTTTGCCACTTTCATTATTCTGTTTCGCCAGTAGTTCGTTCCCTTTGCGTTTCTCGTGTAATCGACGTTGTAATATGCTACGACCAATGGATTTGTGAAGCTTTGAGAGTTGTCCCTTGTACGAACACCGGCAAGACCGAAGCTAAAAAAAAGTTATTTTATCTTCAGTATTGAACGCTGTTAAATAAATTATCGGTGAAATTCTCATTTACCGTTGATGAAATAATTACTTACTAATTCTTGGTTACAAAATCATTGACATCGGCAACCTTGTCAGGACCTTCATAGGTCAGAGTATCAGGCTCAAATTTATTCTGGAGTTTTTTCGGACGATACAGAACAATGTGATTTCTGGAAGAAAAAAAATACAAGAAAAAATTATTCAAAATTTGTTGTTCCAAAAACTAGTATCGTTGTTACAAAGATGAAATAAAAAATCACTTGAAGTTTGCTTGTTCCAAGAGAGTTTTGTCGCTGGTGTGAGCAAATCTTGCTTTTTCTCTCAACTTCTTAGCGACAGCATGGAAAGCATTGGCCAGAGGACTATTTTCCTCTGCAAAGTAACCAATGTAACTAACTTCATCCGTGTTGAGAAAGGCTTTCTTACAGTCCGGTCCCTTCAAGTGTTTAGAGGCAGGGCCTACTTGACTCTGAAATAATTATAAATTTCTTTTAAAATGCTGATACAAAATAATTCATAATTGAAGAAATATGGATTCATTCAAACTCAAAAACATGAACCAATTTCCTGAATATCCTTCACATTATTAAATATAATCTTGGAAAATAAGTAAATACTTTACCCTCATGTACTTGGCGATGCCCTCAGCTTCTCTGGGACCATTGTATTCACTGACCATTTCTCCATTGGCAAAGATCTTAAGAGTAGGGTAACCACTGACCGAATATTGCTCGCAAGTTTTTTTGCCCGCTTCGGTACAATCAATTTTGGCTAAAGTGATTTTAGGATCGTTGCCTATGAGTAATTCAGCAGCCTTGGCATACTCAGGCTTGAGATGTTTGCAGTGGCCACACCTGTGAAAGGAGAAAAAAAAAAGAAATTCTTATTTCTCAAAAATCCAAAATTTTATTCAGAAATTATTGGTTCTAGTGAAAAAAAAATCACTTGAGAGTCGAAAGAAAATAATGCTTCTTGATACATAATTTCATTCAAGTTGAACAAATATATAAAAATTTGATGCATTGAAAACTTACCAAGGAGCGTAGAACATGACAAGAACATTTTCATTGTTGTCCAATTGGGCTGAGAAATCACCGTCCGTCAATTCGAGAACATCTTCCTCGGCGGCCAAAGTTCCGGCGACCACGAGGGAGCAAATAAAAACCAGGTACTTCGCCAACATTCCCGTAGCTTTATCGTTTTTGCGTTGATGATATAAAAGTTCTTCGATACACTATCAAATTTTATAATTATGTACTTTTAGCCCCGATACTCGAGTGTTACGAGGAGGCAATGCGCTGCTGGACTTGCGAGACGTGGCTGCTGTCGCGGAAGATGATTCTATTCTATGCTCTATGAATGATATACCGGTATATGTGGCTATATACATCAAGAATCTCTATGCTCAGCGCTGTCGGACGGGGATTGGTTGATGATCACCAATGACTCAGAAATCTCGTCGTCGTTGCTCTTTTTCCCACCACCATGCACTTTCTGTGCTTTCCGTTGTACTTATGCGCAGCTGGCGCAGTGCGCAGCACAAGACTGTGACGAATGCGTAATTCGTCACCAGAGTGCGCTGATTTCTGCGCTAAGAACCGCGAATTTGCGAATTTCGTACTTTAGCATTTCATACGGATTTGATAATTTGATCATTGAAATATTAACAAATGAGAGGAACGTGACGGACTTGGGTGACTAATATATAAGTATAGCATAAACAATAACCGCTAGTCGATAAGAAATATGAACTTATTGACTAACTCATTCTTATAGTTTACATTATAATAATCTCCATACGTTGAAATGTATCGAAATAAGGCTTTCTTTGATTTCTTATATAAATAGTTCTAGTATTCCAATACGATACTTTTACCCACTTTCATCTTATAAACATTAGGCTAGGACATATCCTTCGTCACTCTTATGCTAAGGACCTAGAATAATAAGGGCATTGTGTGGTTGCGAAGCGAGCGTGTGAAACCGAAGCGTGGGTCGCGAGACCCCAGAATTCGAATGAGTGGGAGAATGAAGAACAACGTGATTGGTCCGCGTATGAGCGGAACGTACGGAGTCTGCGCGTGAGAATCAAAAGATTTGTGAGACTAAAAGTCGAACGGAATAGAATTAAGGGAGAACATTGTTGTCAGCCGAAGAGTCAAGATCCATATTTTCGTCAATATATTCATAAAACATTTAAATCTTTGTCTTGAGTTATTGAAGAGAAATTCGCAAGGCGAGTTTCAACTCCTTATCAATCGAACCCACCCAAAACTAAATCATTCGAAATAATAGTTACTATAATTCCCGCTCGGAGCGTTACAGTACACGTCTTGTGTAATAACAATAACGATTAAAATGTCACAGTTCTTACAATTATCGAATTAGTCACAATATTTGCATGTCTATTTCATGTATCTTTCACTTGCTCCACTTTAATTCAGTTCAATCACTACGTTTCGCGAGAAATTCACAAGTTCAATTTCGTATCCCACCGCGCTGCCACCAATAAAATGAGCAAGCCTTGAAGCCTCTTTGAGATTATGAAGCCAGGTTAATGAACGATGATCAGTAATCAAGGTAAATGTACGACCAAAGACATAAGGACGAAACCGTTTTACAGCGAATACTACAGCCAATAATTCCTTTTCAGTGGTGGAATAGTTCATCTCTGCGGCATTTAAGGTACGGGATGCATATGCAATCGGGAGATCTTTACCTACAGGTCCTTGGCTCAATACAGCGCCCAAGGCATATCCGGATGCGTCTGTTGTGATAACAAATGGTTGAGTAAAGTCAGGGTACTGCAATAATGGTTGAGAGCATAGAATCTTCTTTATTTCGTTAAACGAATTTTCTTGCGCCTCCACCCACTGAAATTCAGTCGTCTTTTTCAGCAATATTGTTAAAGGTTTTGTAATTGTGGCGAAATTTGGAATAAATCGTCTGTAATAACCGGCTAACCCCAAAAGCTGTTTAACATTTTTGCACGTTTTTGGACGAGGGAAATTCATTACTGCTTCGACCTTTTCCGGATCTGGTGAAATCCAGAAGCAAGATCTAATACCGAAAAATATTTTGCCTTTCCTAATTGATCTAGAATCTCAGTTATATTTGGAAGAGGGTATGTCTGTTTTCTCAAGGATTAAATCTGTCTTGAACGTGAGATGGAGTTTTAGTATTTTTCTTCGTTTCCTCATTATCTGTCAAGGTATTGTCAAAACGAAGTCCCTTTTGGTAAGCAACCCCCCACTCTGCTGCTTTCGCAAAACTCGTGGCTTCTTGAAGGGTTTTTGGATTTTTTATGCGGACTCTTAACTCAAGGTCTCCTTTCAAACCACGTAAGAAATTGACAATTGCGGACGCTCGAGCTGCGTGAATCATTCCAAATGAAATCTCTGGGGCGTTATCATGCTCAATCGCGGTGACCAGTCTATTCAAAATTTTCCGTACGCGAACCCCGTACATTTCAGCAGTCTCTTCAGTTTTCTGTGTTACGGTAGACAGCATCGCTGTGAGGTCCTGAACGTTTTCGTGAGGTGAAAATGCGGCTTTTAAGTCATTTAAAAGGTCTTCTAATGAATTGATCTCTTGGTCTTGTAACTATAGATCCGCATCGCCACGCAATCGAGATCTTATCATACGAAGCAGTAGGGGCCTTTCTCTTTCTACGATAGATTCTTGCGCGAATAAACAATCACGAGCAAATTTTGAAATCGGAATATTCTGACCATCATAAAATTGCGGTAAAAAGTCTAAAGCGGATTTGAAACTCATATGACTTCCGTTTGATTCAATTCCGGGAAAAGAGTGAGTTAGCGACGAACTCGTTGAAGGTTGAGAATTTCGGTAAAGGGG
The DNA here is from genome assembly GCF_019457755.1 of Venturia canescens. Taxonomy (NCBI): domain Eukaryota; kingdom Metazoa; phylum Arthropoda; class Insecta; order Hymenoptera; family Ichneumonidae; genus Venturia; species Venturia canescens. The sequence continues at coordinate 16,567,119 of NC_057427.1, forward strand.
TTGGACATTCCGATCATTCGTCGAAACGACTGGTAACATAGTTCTATCATTCGACATTATGCTGGTTCGTGTGTTAGGAATCGTGTTCAATCTACCCTGTTCACCGTTTGTTGGTACCAAAGCTGACGTTAGATCTAATGGAACATTTTCCATTTGATTTGCGCTACCGTTATTATTATTCGAAGTAATATCACCATCTACACCACTTTGTGAGTTCTCTGACGGATTAGTATTGTTTCTACTCAATGGTTCTTCGTTACTCGTACTTCCATCGATATGATCGGTCATTTTAATGTTTATCTTCTCAACTGCCAATTGAATGCAATAAACGAAATGAATTTACTTTGCTCTTTGTAATTATGGCTGTCAAAATTTCATCAATTGCAAATTCGAGAGGAACGCGTTACATCAATCGACTTGGTGACTTACTACTTCAAATGATACTGTGATTTAGAGTCGAATTCGCTGCTCTTCCTCTCGTGTTCGTAATTCAGGTCTCTGCGTCGATTCGGTAGGTTTTCAGCCCAGCTATTCGTGTCTTCCTTCCTCTCGTACTGAAGTTTCAAGCCTCTGCCTCACTTGCTACGTCGTTGGTCCAGCTAGGTGTCTTCCTTCCTCTCGTACTGATGATTCAAGCCTCTGTCTCACTTTGGTACGTTGTTGATCCAGCTACGTGTCTTCCTTCCTCTCGTACTGATGCTCGTATTCTCGTTCTCTTCCCAATTCCAATAGTAGACGGTAAGCGTATTCTCCGTCTCTTTTCTTCGCGTGTGCCTACGGTCGCGTAAGGGTATTTTTACGTGGTCCTTATCTGCACCGTGAACAACCTCGGTATATATATACTCATATACCCTCTGCCTCCGGGTGAAAAACCACGCCAAAACCCTGGAGGAAGGTCGCGGCAATTCGACTTCGATAATCAGCGTTAAAATTGTTCGTATTTCTGATTCGATATCTCACTCTAATGTCCGTATGAATAACAATAACGATTAAAATGTCACAGTTCTTACAATTATCGAATTAGTCACAATATTTGCATGTCTATTTCATGTATCTTTCACTTGCTCCACTTTAATTCAGTTCAATCACTACGTTTCGCGAGAAATTTACAAGTTCAATTTCGTATCCCACCGCGCTGCCACCAATAAAATGTAACGCTCCGAGCGGGAATTATAGTAACTATTATTTCGAATGATTTAGTTTTGGGTGGGTTCGATTGATAAGGAGTTGAAACTCGCCTTGCGAATTTCTCTTCAATAACTCAAGACAAAGATTTAAATGTTTGATGAATATATTGACGAAAATATAGATCTTGACTCTTCGGCTGACAACAATGTTCTCCCCCAATTCCATTCCGTTCGACTTTTAGTCTCACAAATCTTTTGATTCTCACGCGCAGACTCCGTACGCTCCGCTCATACGCGGACCAATCACGTTGTTCTTCATTCTCCCACTCATTCGAATTCTGGGGTCTCGCGACCCACGCTTCGGTTTCACACGCTCGCTTCGCAACCACACAATGCCCTTATTATTCTAGGTCCTTAGCATAAGAGTGACGAAGGATATGTCCTAGCCTAATGTTTATAAGATGAAAGTGGGTAAAAGTATCGTATTGGAATACTAGAACTATTTATATAAGAAATCAAAGAAAGCCTTATTTCGATACATTTCAACGTATGGAGATTATTATAATGTAAACTATAAGAATGAGTTAGTCAATACGTTCATATTTCTTATCGACTAGCGGTTATTGTTTATGCTATACTTATATATTAGTCACCCAAGTCCGTCACGTTCCTCTCATTTGTTAATATTTCAATGATCAAATTATCAAATCCGTATGAAATGCTAAAGTACGAAATTCACAAATTCGCGGTTCTTAGCGCAGAAATCAGCGCACTCTGGTGACGAATTACGCATTCGTCACAGTACCGTGTATACCACGAACCCCCGTCGTCCCACGGACCACACGACATATAACTACGTTTACACGGCGGCGGCGGCGCTTTTATTCCGGTTTAGTAACATCGATGTAGAAAAAACAACCGGTATTAAAATGCGTGTGTGCAAACAACCACGGCAACAATGTGACACATTCCCTCAGTGGGAGATAGCCATTCAGGAAGAGAAGAAGAAGAAGAAGACCACGGCAACAATCTCGGTGATCGGGCACGTCCGAACCACGGTAACCGGTCCAGTTGTGGTGGTCCAGTTATTCCAATTTTACTACGTCGGGCGTTAACGTAATAATAGCAGTAATAGGATGCGTTTCATTTGGACGCTCACACGCTGTAAGCGCCCGCGCTGTTTTCAAGCGTTTCTCTTGCGGTTTCAATAAAGTCATGACAGCGATCGTGAGCGCTCATATCGCCAAAAGAAACAAAATAAGCCAACGCTTATACAAGCGCTTACACCGTGTGTGAGCGTCCAACCAAATGAAACGACGCACCCTAAATGTAAACTTCAAGTTGTATAGGAAAAGTAACCAGCGCATAACTTTTCGGAAGTATGTTTGAATTCGTACATATACATACAAAACTTCTGTGAAATTTGGCTGAATGGTTTTGAATTTCCAATTTTTTTTTTCAGTGTAATCATTTGTCGGGTTCTTGCATGTTGTCAGTGATTTTCGGATCAAAAATTAAAATCTTTGCTTGTCGAAAATGAGTAAATCATTAGAAAAATCATAAAATTCCACGGATTTTTGTTTTTCGTTTTTTTGATTAACTGTAGTTTCTACGAGAAGCGTCGAATTTGATCCAACGATCAACAAATTTTTGTGGACGTAGTCGATGTTCCTGTTAAATTCGATATACTATTTTTAAAGAATTTAAATATTCGAACTGTTGTTATTGCGTTTAAAGAACGTTTCTTAAAATGTTATTTATCATATACAACGTATATAACTCCATAGTGTTTACATATATATACATAATCAAAATTACGTTTTATATTTTCCATTTATTTTTTATAGACGCACATATTATTTCATTCTACGAGAGTACCATAAATTTAGTTTGGTCTATTTAATCATGACGACTATAATTCCCTACCCCATTAGGTATCCAAAAAGGTGTGCCAGAAAGTTATCGTATAATGGTATATACACAAATGTCGGCCACCAAATAGTTGCTTGATATAACTATTTATTGGTGCGGCGGGTCGCTATTTGCGCTAAAAATACAAGATATAGTAATATCATTCAATATGATAGTTTGTAGCGCAAATAGCGACTCCCCGAACGCGCCCTATACCATAAGATAACTTTTTGGTACTTTTTTTGAAAAATGCTACTATAGACGTTGTTACTAGGTCTGTTCGCGCTGGCTGAACTTTCTACACTTTTCTATGAGTTACGATATCACTATATATGTATAGAAAGTGCAGAAAGTTCAGCCAGCGCGAACAGACCTACTACTTTACTACTACTGACAGTGTTCTGATATTGACTGTGAGTACTGCGTCGGAACATGGCCTATAATAATACGCCTTTGGTTACAACAATTATTATTAGTGTGGTGCGGCGCCTCCTTCCCCCTCCTCGCTTCAGGTTGCCAACACTGCCGTAGTCTGGATATAGTTATGTCGTCATCGTCGTCGTCTGTTGTTGGTGGTGGATGATAAAGGATAAACAAAAGCTTGATGGTTCGTGGAAGAAATACAAAACCATCATAATATGCTCCTACATGCGTATTTACGAATCCTTTCGCACACATTTTTAAATAAATAGTTTTAATTATTTGTTTAATCGTATATGTCAATGGTGGGATTCTAAAAATTTTCAAGTTTACATTCCGTGTAGTCCGTTTTTTTTTTTCAATGAAAATGATTCGCGTTTTAAAGAAGAAAGGTAATATAAAAGAGAAAAAGATGAAAGACGTGCACGAATACTTACAGCAGCGGGGATTTATCACGCGGTAACATACACCAACGGGCCAGTAAGGCTCGGTTTCAAGAATTTGGAAATTGGAAAATTGGAGAACTCGGTTTGGAAGAGATTTTTTTTTCTCTACGAGGGTACAATATATATAGACAACTGCTACCATCGCCAAGGGTCACTGTTCTCCCTCTGTGATAATGGCGTTGACTAGAAGAGCAACACATCGCGGCAGTTGGTATACCGATTCTGGTGAGACGATTAATTTATTTTGTCGTCCATAAACGGATGAGTTGTTGTTTAACTCTTATCATTTTTTATTGTACGAGTTTTTAAAATTTTTATCAAAAAACGAAAGTTCGCGCCTCGAGTTTAGAGGATGAAGCATGGTGTATATGGAGCTCTAAAAGAGCACCATGGAGAAGCAACTATTTTCTCCTGATTCTCATTCTCATAATGATCATTATGCAGGGCACGAGTTGAGTAAACAATTGGAAGATTGGCTGAACGGAGCTGACTTGAGCCACGGACCGGCCAGGGCGATCATTGCGCCGTCAGTACATCTCGGTCTTGAAATTATTACTCTTTAATGAAAATACAATGATCAAAAATTTCAACCAATTTCAATGAAAATTTACAGTCATGCCGGGTACAGCTACTGCGGCGCTTGCTCCGGTTTTGCTTATCGGCAAATTAGTCCAGCAGTCGTGTAAGCAGAATCGCATTTCATGAAATATTAATCAACTAAAATGAGTCAAAGGAGTCATTATATCTTATAACATTTATTTATAACCGTGATAACTGCGAGTAAAAGAGAAAATTTAATTTTTAGACGTAGGATATTCATCTTGGGACCATCTCACAATGTTAGACTGCCAGGATGCGCTCTTTCCTCCGCGACTTCTTATCAAACTCCTCTGTACGACTTACCAATAGATAATCAAGGTATTTAATTTTTTTTTCTCCAAAAAATATCTAAAAGTTTGATCTATTTGAAAGTTGATTCCGAAGTTGATCCCCGAAGTTTACTCAAATGGAACGCAAGTAAATTTGTTGAATCGTTTGGCGTATTTAGGAAATCAAATAAATTTCTCTCCGTTCTCCAGGAACACTAATTTAATTGATATTACTAATTTAAACTCATAGAGCAATGTCCAACAATGAAATGATTTTGCTGTGAACTTGAATGCATTCAACATGATATGATTTCATTGGAGTTTCTGTTACGAATTATTATTTCAGTCTACAGAGATCTCGAAGAAACTGGACAGTTTGAGTGGATGGACATGAACACCGATGAGGATGAACACAGTATCGAGATGCATTTACCATTCATTGCGAAAGTTATGGAAAAGTAAGTGTTTCTCATAACATTGAAATAACACTCGTTAAACTTTTCATGCGATAGCTCAATCATCGATACTTAATTTGAGATAAGATACTTTATCAAAGGTGCATTTTTTCTTTCATAGCTTCAGGGATTCCTTCACCATTGTGCCCATTTTGGTTGGTTCATTGAGTCCAGAGAAAGAATCTATTTATGGAAGACTTTTAGCCCCGTACTTAGCAGATCCTCAGAGTTTATTCGTTATATCGTCGGACTTTTGTCACTGGGGTCAGCGTTTTCGATACACTCATTACGATCGTTCCGCCGGCCCGATCTATCGTTCCATTCAAAATCTTGATAAAATGGTATGTTCTCGTTCATTGTCGAGTAAAAGTTCGTGTTCCGAATTCTGTCCATATTTTCCGTCCAATGATGGCGGATCGTAGATGAATTTTCACGGGATTCGTGACGAAAATTTTTCACCTCAGCTCGTATTATTTTCGTTCAATCACTTTTATCCTACTTGTATTTGTTCCGATTTTTTTTGTTCACAGGGAATGGATATAATAGAAACACTCAAACCCGCGGGTTTCACAGAATATCTCAAAAAATCTGGCAATACAATATGTGGACGTCACCCTATCGGGGTACTCTTGCAGGCAAGTTCATATATGTATCGCTCCCGAAATTTTCATTCTCGTTTAATTGACGAAAACAAACCCAAACAAATGTTTATTTCAGGCGATCCAGTACATCGGAACCCGAGGAAACGGTCAACGAATGAACTTGAAGTTCTTGAAGTATGCTCAAAGTAGTCAGTGCAACAATATGAACGACAGTTCGGTCAGTTACGCAAGTGCTTCCCTCGTAGTAGAGTAGTAGAGCCAGTTGTCATTTTATTTCTTTTATATTTTGTTTTTTTTCCCCGATATATCAATTGCGCTCGTTTTATTATTAACCACCGTTAATTGACTGTTCGTTGACTGATATCGCGATATTATTGAAGATGCATTGAAGAAAGATTAAAAAATTGAGATAAACAAGGAGAAGAAGGTTGTGAAGATTTATTGAAAATAAAAGACAAACGTAATGAGATGAAAAATGATATCCGTCGATGTTGTTCAAGTGACGTATATCGTAGAGCGAGAGAATCATTCGTTATTTAACTATAAAATTGATATTTTCTCTCTTTTCTTAATAAACTCTCAATTCATGGATAGCCAACGGCGCCGCGCACGCTTACGACGTCTGTCATTAATATGTTTATTTTTTCTTCATGGTAATAATAACAACAAATAAAATTAACAATAAACAAGTGTGTTAACTGTGTAATATGAAACGGTGAAAACTTATTGAACGTTGTTATCTATTTTTGCAGTAAACATTTGGCTCGGATGAATTATGTCTATCTTCAATGAAACCCAAAAATGAAGATTTCGGAAAAACCAACATTCCTCCTTTCCTATGAAAAAAAAACAATTATTTCGGATATTATATTTTCAGTACATACATTCACTTTTTTTCATGCATTATCAGAGAGTTATATTAAACGTTCATCGCAGCTCATTATCGATCAGGCTGTTTATCAATAATAATTACATTCCATCAATGCTTTTTTTCGAATTTTCACACTGCTCAGTTGAGTCGGTTTTCTTATATTCATTGTGTTCAGCAATTTTTCCGTTTTTTTTTCAATTCCCTGTGTATTGAAAACTAATGGTCACAAAAAATGTCACGAGAAAAATATTCGGTTTTTGCACATATACTTTCTACTAACTAATAAAACAACTTTCTTAACGGTCCACGTTAGTTTTCGTGTAATTTTCAATACACTTAAAAATTTTTATTTTTTTTCATAGAGAAGGATCCTTTTTAGAAAGCTGAAAATTTGAGAGGTATTTTTCATGGTTTTTCATGATTACAAACCATAAAAAAATTGGCGTGCTGGCAAATCAATATGTGCTACCTGCGTTTTGTGTGTTTTTGCGGAAAAAGTCTTCTGATGTAATTATGATTTTAACCCATTCCTTGATTTTATCAGGTTTTTTATTCTTAAAACGATAGTCCAATCATTTGCAATTTTTTTCTACTGTTTTTGAAAAATCTATCGCTGAATCCACCATTTTGAATTGAAGAAATCTAATGTCGGATTCGTAATCAGTGAACAAAAATCCCCTACATACAGAATTGGAGAAAAATTGTAGAGTTTTTAGAATTTTACGTCCAACCTATTGGATGCACCGTTTTGAATTTTGAAAATTCAATGCCGATTTCGTGATCAGTGATCGCGAAAACTTTTGGATACTAAGTTTCCTGGGAATTGATGTGTTGTTAGCATTTGACGATCGCCATATTGGATCCGCCATTTTTTAATTTGAAAATCCATTGCTGGGTTCGTAATCAGCGATCTCAAAAGTTTCGGATAGCAATTATCATCAGAATCGGTGCAGAAAAAAAAATAGATGACAAAAAAAATATAAAGAAAATCCAAAAAGAAAAAATCCATAAAAGTCTTGCTGGTTGTAGATGATATCTTTGTGACAAACTCAACCGTACAAAACAAAGAGAGCTATTTTTTTAGATCTATCGTGGCTGGATCGAAACATTTTTTTCATTCAACCCAATAAAATATTAAATACATGATGAAAAAAAAATTTGTATAAAAGAGAAAAAATATGGAGAATAATTTTGCCGTGATAAAACAAGTTTTAGAAATATTTAAATTAAACAAAGATTCTGAAAGGATTTTTTTTCCTCCTATAGTCCCTCCTATTGGAATCGATATTTTTTGCTTCACGTTCATGAACAGTAACGAACGTGGACATCAGCTATTTTTTCATGCTTTTTTTCGAAAAGTGCAATAAAAACCCAAGATTTCAAAAAAAAATATATATATTTCGGTCCATTATTCCCAAAGTTACAAGGGTTTAAAAAAAATCAGAAGCTTTTTTGCGCAAAAACACACAAAACAGTGTGAACATATTGATTTGCCATCGCGCCAATTTTTTCGTGGTTTGTAGACAATGAAAACAAATACTTCTCAAATTTTCAGCTTTCTAAAAAGGGTCCTCTCCAATGAAAAAAAAAAAAATTTAATTTTGTTGAAAATTAACGTGGACCGTTAAGAAAGTTGTTTTATTAGAAAGTATGTGCAAAAACCGAAATTTTATTTTTTGACATTTTTTTTTGTGTAACCATTAGTTTTCAATACACAGAGAATTGGAAAAAAACGGAAAAACAAAAACTGTGAGTAAAATTGAGCAGTTAAAAATTTGAAATTATTTGTAGATATTTCAAACGACACGCCAAAGATTTATGAAGTCATTGTGAGATTGTACAAAATTGGGGTGGCCCACTTAATATTAAATACTCCATTTCTATATTATTATTATCTACGAAAAACTACCAAGAAGTTTGTTCATGAAACAAAAAATTTGATTTTTAGTCTTATGAAATTTTTTTTTTATCGATTCAACTTCAAACGGCGATAGCATCGAAACGGTAGCTCCGAGCTACTTGTTCATATCGACTTTTTTTGTAGGGGAATCGATTTTCTATAAAAACATATACTTGTGTTTTTTCTGTGATTTTTTCCTAAAGAGCTATGATACGATGATCAGAGGTCTCAATAGTTTCCTGGGTTATTCTTATGGAAAATCTTCAAACGCGATACGCCGTTCGAAATAACTTTGTGGTGAGCTCTCCTTTTGGGGATCTTTTTTTTCACCTTCATTTGACTTTCTCGGCTGAATGCAAAGGAAAAAAATATCGATTTTTTCCGCACATCCTAATATATATATATATATATGTATGCGCGGATGTTACAACAGAAAATTTATTATCGATTGATCGATTGATAAGTTATTGCGAAGCAGACTCGATCCTCCGAAGAAATTGTTTATTATTCGAGCTAATTTGCACTTGCCTGAGAATGTTAAAGGTGCACACTTCATGAATACTTGAATTATACGTTGTTGTTTTAACCGGTTGACTGGTAATATTTTTTTAGGTTTTCGTGCTGAAACTATAACGAGTCAATAAGTTACCGAAATACACAAAAATTTGTTTCTGGGCGTTTTCGAGGTTGTTGATTTCATTTCCAAACTTAGTTTTCACTTAGGTACCTCCCGAAAAGGTGAAAATGAGGGTTGAAAGTGAAAATTTCAGATTTTGCAGTGACGTGTTTTTATGTCATATTACATAAAAATTCCAAGTTTTTTTAGGATACTAGACTCTTTTATCGAAATCAAACAAAATTAAATACATAAAAACTCTCGATAAATGAGTTTAGTGCCCTGAAAAACCTTGAATTTTCATGTCATTTAGCATAAAAATTTGCAAGTGAAAAATCTGAAAAATTCACCCCCAACCCTCATTATTCACCCATTGGTAGGTAGCGAGTTTGTTTTATTTTGATGAAAGATTTTGGTACCCCTAAAAACATACGTTTCGAATGTAATATCGCATAAAAACTTTTCATCGAAAAATCAGCAAGCCAAAAATTAATCAAGTTTAGAAATGGAATCAACGACCCAGAAATCCGGTGTACACCAATTTTTATCGGAATCACGGTTAAAAAATAAAAACGTTATATCAAAATGTACACATTAGGGTGGTCGTTATTTGGGGTCAAAATTTATTTTATCCTTCCCGTCCCCTGAATCGATTCGATATACTAAAAAGCAATGCTGTAATTTTTTCAAATTTTTAAAACAATGTTTAACCCTCAACCACAGGGGTTGAAGTTTTCCGTTTAACATACATGGGATTTTCCTGTGTTTGCGGTCACTAATTTACTGCGGGCCCAAATATGTTTGTAAAATCTTGAAATTTTCAGAAATTAGTTCACAAGCATGTTGCTACACTGAAAAAATTTCCAAAACCCTTATTCGCAAAATATTGTATAACCTCACCATAATAATTTGAATTAAAAAAAAAAGATTTTTTATTTTGCTTCCTCATTTTTTTACGAATGTATTTAAAATATAATAATTTTCTACACGAGTAACGATCTCTTGAGTATTGTCTCCTTTTTTGCGCCTGGATTATTTTTTCGATATTCACTTAAAATTTGTAAAATGAACTGTATTCATTGTTCGTTCCATGTGAGTATTCCGTTGTAGTCGGGGAACAGGCGAACACCTTTTTCCGCAACGTCGTTAATCACTGTTATAATTGTTTTGTGATTTTCAAACCGATTACGTAATTTTCATTTTGACTCCAAACAGATGGATCAGTTTTGAGTAACTCGTGATCAATTCCAAACCTTTGGAAAAAGTTAAGCGTTTGACGAGTTACGAAATTTCTTTGTCATAGTAACCACCAATCTATTGAAAATTGATCTGGATCCGTTTGGGGAACGATTCATCGATTTCTTCGTGTGGATTCAATTCCAAAACCATCTTTTTGCGCTTAACATTTAATGACCCTTTTTCGTCAAAAAATGACTTCGCAGCTGTCTCAGTATTAAGAGTGACATTCGAGACCTCTTGATCAATCGACTTATTATAGTTGTAGAGGTTTTGCAAAAACTATAAATTCGTATTTGGCGCCACGGACGCGAAAAAACGAGCAAGTAAAATAAATAAAAAATTGAAATTATGATGGTGATGCTACACAACATTTTGAGGGTGGGGATATTGGAAGCTTTTTCAATTTTTTCCGTGTTGCCACATGCTTGTAAAGTAATTTCTGAAAATTTCAAGATTTTACAAACATATTTAGGCCTATTGTAAAATAGTGACCGCAAACGCAAGAAAACCCCATGCATTTTAAACGGAATACTTAAACCCCTGTGGTCGATGGTTAAACATTGTTTTAAAAATCTGAAAAAATTACAGCATTACTTTTTGGGTACATTACCAGAATGGGCCAGACTTTTTTTTGTACATATATGAAACAATCGCCAGCCTAGTGGACCAACAGACGCGCATCAACCTCCCTCCCCCCTCGTCCCGGATGAATAAAAATTCATGAATTCACGAGGACAAGACGGAGCGACGAATGAAAAAAAATGAGTTAACTCGGTGTGCGTGCTCTCTTTCTTTCGCATTGCGAGACGATACAGCGCAACAACAGCGTAGAATAATGAAGAAACGAAATAAAATTCATCGCGAAAGAATATCATTGGCACAGATGTTAAAAGGGAAAATTTATGAATGAAACTGACACAGAGCTCCTCAGCTGGGCGGGGATCGATGGAGCATCCCCCTCGCCGCGGGACGACGACATAGTAATCAATACGCGCGAGGGAGGGAGGGAGGGGTGCTGCTTGGGTTTTGGCATTGGAGAGCACAGGGATGGTAAAGTCCATTCAGTACAAACTGGTAGGCTTGCCATCGATTGCGTGGGTGGAAAATGGGTAAACCCCCGCTATCCGAGTCTCCTTACGTACGTAGGTTACGTATAGCTCCTATCCTGCTTCTATCCCTATACGGGGCACGAGCCAAGCCTCTCTCCTCTCTATCTCGGAACGTTCGGAACTTGGCCCTTCGCCCTCCCTCCCGCCCCGTATACGCCAACAACAAATTTCTTCGATGAAAGAAAGTGGTGGGGTTGCTCACCAGCCTGCTGCTGTTTCAACTGGTTAAAAACGAGCAACACCACGCGGCGGAGGGGCTCTTCGAGTTACTACGTTTTACGTGCGGGGGCTAGCCGCCGTATACCACTTTTTAAATTAAAGTATTTCTGCCTTTTGCATTGCCGTATTTTTTAGCGGTGCAAATTGGGGCCGGGGGGCGAGGGCACTTGAAATTTGAACTGATTCTAAACGTCTGAAGAGTCGCGCGGTTATACATAAAAAGCTTCTGATTCTGCCATTTTTCCAATAACTTGTATCGTTAATATTTCTTTTAAACATTGAGTTTTGACTTTATTTTTATCGTTGCTATGGATTCCTTACATTTTTTTCTATATCTGTGAGACAGTTTGTATCAGGAATTCAGAATTATTTGGTATATGAATTATTCAATAGAATAATGAGATGATGATGGAATCTCCATAAGCTCACGTATAAATTTTACGATTTTTCAAAATTTAATTCTTTATTAAATGTTCGATAACCTGAGCTGAAATTTCGCTCATCTATTCGCATGCACTTTTACTTAACTGTAATTGAAAATTCCTTCATTTCTTACCCCTTACGTTCGAGTATTTCATCCCATTGAAACTAACTTTTCGGATTGGAGTCTCGAGCTGCTTCATCGAGACCAAATTGATTAAATTCATTATTTATTTTTCGTTCGATTCAAATCAAAGTGTCGTGCGCGCATAAGTTTCACCGTGTATATCGCCAGTTTTCTCGTTTCTTTTTCGTTTCCATATACCTAAAGCGGGAAAGACGATTAAGTTTAGCTTATTCCAACGTTTCGAAGCAACATATGGTCGAGCGATGAAGCGATGGGCAAGAAAAAAAAATTCTTCGTTCAAAGTCTGCTCGGGAATAAATGGCCGTGTATGACAAGGAATAAAAATTGAAAAATGTTGGGGTCACGAAGATAGGTCAATTTGAATTGAAACGCCTCGCATACGTATATATAGCGAGATGGGAGGGTTAAGCGCGTAGGTGGAAGCCGGAGCAGAGAAGTTGGCCTGAATTCGTAGCAGGAGTCTCCGCAGGACTGGATCGAATTTTCGTGCCACCCCCAATTCCACACCGCTTGCACACACGGTTACACCAGCGATGAATGAACCATATGGTCGTCCCTTCCCTTACGATAATATACGCAACGCATATACCTGTTTCCTGATAAATTTCATTCGAATTCATAGCTCGTCGCTAATCTCTCGTGTACCGACGACGCCCCCATTAACTATCGTTTATCGCCTGGAACGAGTCTCCATACTCGAATTTCGCTCGTTATTCGTATACCTGGTACGACAGATGGAATATCTGGATGGATTATATATGAGGATCGAGGACAATGTCTAATCTTAACCTCGTTCTCTACAAAATTAATTTCGCCTCAGTTAACTTAAACCTCGAATATATGTATAAACAGAGTTATCAAAATGAAATTTCCATTATTGGAATTTTATATAAGTTGAATTTTATTGAGAATCGCGGGCAGGTTATCCGTGGTTTTTAGTTCTTTTCGTTCGGCCGTCGAGTCGTAAAAAATGATAAATTATCGCGGAGGGGTCATAAGAAACAAAAACCATCAAATACTTTTTTGTTTGTTTGGGTTTTCTTTGCTACAATGAACCATCATTGTTGGGGAGTGAAAGAATTCACTAGAAATAAACACGAGGATGTTTTACATTGGATTATTGGCTGATATTATGCCGCGCCGTTGAATTACACTGCCAAGCCATCATCCATCAGATTTTCTACAACGCCGCCCACCGCGCGAGACGACCAGCACGCGAGAGACCTTTATCACATGCTTCAGGATTCGCTTTCATATTTCGATCCCTGCTCGCTCATCCCCTCCTCTTTAGAATCTCTCTCTTTTTTTTGCTATATTCCTGCATTCGTCGTAGCTCGCTTTGAGCTATAAACTCCTGCGCAATAATTCATTCGGATATTTAATGTTAAAAATTCCCAAAAATCTTGTGATAATACCACGAGGAGAATTCCAACACGGAATACTTGAAAAATCACCATTCTCATAATAGGAAAGAAGCGAAAAAAAAACACCAACAACATTCCGGTGACCTTTAGTACGAATACTTTTTCTCCAAATTCATTTTATAATGTGAAAAGTCGCAAAGGTCATACGATACGATTCCAGGGTTAAATATAGCTTGGAAATGGAGATGCTCGATCGCAGTTATTGTCAACCACTTGGCGAATTACGCCAACTTCTTTACCGAATGAACTTAACGTGTCTTTGTGTATTATGCACGTTGATTGATAACATGAAAAAAGAAAAAAGTAAAATACTCGACAGCAGGCCTATTCAAAACTGGTTGCAAGGTGTGAAATATACTCGAAATATTTTCGATTACTTTTGACATACGCGGATGTAGGATTTGTCGCCGTGTGTCTTCTCGTCCCGGACTCGAAAGGGAATATTGAACCGCAGCTCCGCAGACCTCTCGTTATTATACGTTATTATATATGTATACACTGCTCGTAGGATGCGCCCACAAACTTTCGGTATGCTCAAAATACAGCATGCTAGTCGCAGATGAGTGTTCAATTTTCAAAACGCTTTTAGACCAAGATGAACATACCGATTAAACGTATTTTTAGCGGATATTTACATTACAGCATATCGTTTTTTTTTTTCGACATAATCGTTCGACCGTTGCAGCTTTGAGCGTTCATTGAGCGAAAAAAATTTTTTTATTAATAATTTCTGATGAAATGAATTTTGAAAAAAATCTACGTGGTGAATTCGTAGAGGATTAAAATGCGAGGAACAAAATGAGACGCGGTGCAATAAAATCGGTCAAAAATACAGATAATTCTTTGAAAAATACCAGTGAAAGTGTGTCGTCATGGAAATTTGGATTTATCACAGTCGATGGTTCAGCAAAACTATATCGTTTTTAATATTTTTTCACGTTAGTAATATATACTTTAATGCATATATACTAACAATAGATTTAACCGGTACGTTAGACTTGGTCTAAAAGCGTTTTAAAAATTTTGTGATTAGCATGCATTGCGCATTATATAAGTATAACACATATATAGCAATATAGTTTTCCCTCAAATAAAATAATTCATTCGTATGGGCTCTATGGGAGTGATAAAATGTACCTAATAAGAAAAGGAAAAGGCTCGAAATTTGGTAATTTAGTTTCTTTCCGTAGGCTGCTCAAGCACCGAAAAACCTTCATCACTATATCGTTCGACATTGATGGCAATTGGGATAGGACGACCGTACGAAGATTTTGTGCGTTGTTCGTATTATATGTCTATAGCGACGGAGGACTATAGTGCGTGTCGGGTGGCAAGACGTTGTTGGTTCGGGGGCGCGGTGAGAAAAGCATTTGTTTGTTTGGTAGGGTTTTTCGACGCGAATGTTATTGAGTTGACCGGCTATAAAAGCAGAGCTCTCTTCAAATGGCGTTTTTCATTAAGAATAAAGAAGAACAACTGCGGCGTGATATAGTTTGTCACAAAAATGAACGTCTCACATTCGCAAATGTAAGGTATTTTCACTACTTTTGTCTATAATGATAAATATACAAATTCTGTGTACTTCGATCGGCAATACTATTTTGACGATTCGAATTCCAAAACAGTGGGATGACAGGTGCAACAAAAGATATTGAGCAGCAATAATTTTTGGGATCGGTCACATCGAGCGGACGAGCTTCTCAATTGTAATCGAAAATGGCGTTCGCTGCGTGAACGCGACGACCCGAACAAATAAAGATGCTGGCAAAATCAGTATACATAAGATAAGTGAAAGAAGAAGCAGGATATAAAAATCGACGTTTGCTCGAAAGTTGATGCTCGCGTTGCGCGACGAGAGACGGCGGGATCGGTAGGACACACGTCGTGCGGTGCGAATGTGGTGCGAATGTCCCCGGCGAAGGAGTGATGTGTTTTTATCGAGTAGTATATAGCATCCGAGGAAAGATACGAAATAAAAGAGAAGAAGGCGAGAAGGCGAGAAGGAGCTTCTGGTCTCGAGGTAAGGATGATGAAAGGATGAAAGAAATGAAGTGTGGGGCTTTTGGAAATATGTAATTGTAGGAGCGGCAGTGGTCCGCCTGCCTGCGTGCCTGCCTGCCAGCGTTGCCGGCCAGGGTGATGCGGCGGGCGCCAGAGGAGAAGCGAAAAGGAGAGGGAGGATGAAGCAGGAATGAGAGCGAACTTTGTACGGAGAATGCGTAGAAGCTAGGCCGGGAACTCGGGAACGGCAAGGGGCTACGGCGGCTGCAGCGGTGGCGGCGGTGACGGCGGTGACGGCGGTGAGTGTCTCTAAACGGAACTGACGGAATTTCGCGAACACCCCGTAGTGGCAGAGGCGTTGGAGGAGGCACACAGCCGGTCCCGTCCCGTGTCCCGTGCCGTTTTGCCGCTTACCACATCAGTTGGTTCGAGGTTTTCGGACTCTGCGCACCGTTACAGGTTAGTTTCGCCCGACTCTCGGCTCTCCCTTCTTCTTCTCCCTTGCTCCGAGCTCCCCGCTCCCTCCTTTCGCTTTTCACTTTACACCGTCTCTCTATGCAATTTTACTTCTCTCTCTCTCTCTTGAATCGAACTCTGGGCTCTTTCATCTCTCGTCGTTCTCATTCACACGTTCATTCATTTTCCTTCCATTCAATCCTTTCTCTCTCTCTCTCTCTCTCTCTCTCTCTCTCTCTCTCTCCTTCTCGTTCTCTTGACTTTTATATACACCGGCACCTGTTCCTCATCAGTCAGATTCGCGCACTCGGTACGTTCCTAGAAAACTTACTTTTCACGCAAACTTTAATTACTTCGCATATCCTAACTAAACAAATCTCATCACAAGTTAAATAAGATTAGCAATTGCCATATCCACCTTGTTCTTGTGACAGCCTCACCCCGTATCGTTACACTTCGCAGTTTATCAACGGTTCATCTATTTATTATACACGCTTAACCCTCTCGGACCGTATGTTGCTTCTACGCAACACGCGCTTCCAGGCCCAATAAAACTGCATCGGTCAGTAAGGTCGGGGTTCTAACTGCCTATTTCCATGAAACAAGGTTAGATTGCACCTTAGATACTCCTAAACCAAGAGATAAACTGCTTTAACTCATCGAAATATCAATATGAAGTCGGCGTTTCATGTTGAGCTGGCGTTGTGTGAAAAGGTGCTTTAGTTATCGCAAAAGAAAAGTGGGTATACATTTTTTTTCGTACTCCAAACGTTATTTCCTTTCAAAGAGAAGCTAATATGATGTATTTAAGGTATTCGGTGCTAGATTCATTCGTAAATTTTCCTGATTTTGCTCCCCAAGAACCTGGTGCTGCGCGCAGCGAACATTCAAAAATTCATATTTCCCAACAAAAAAACCGAAATGTCACAATGGATTCGGAAACTAGAAAGTATTTTGAGATAAAATTATAAAGGGAATCATTTTCCGTCAACGCGAAATAGGTCTCGGTCTGAGAGGGTTAATATCATTATTATGGTGTTTATTAATAAATATTGCTCATGAATTAATCGTAATTGTGTCGTTTTTTTTCGTTACGCCACGAATTCGTTGTCGTATCTTTAGTAAACTACGATCTTCGAGTCGTTTGGAGCCTCGCAACTCGCAAAAGAACAGCTCAACCAGCTCAACCTTCGAAAAAGTGATCGATTATTGAAACACAAGTTAGCCGAACAAAGAGCTTGTTTTTAGATTTCGAATTTTCGGTATATTTATTTGTCGCATTTCCATCCTCGAATTATTCCGCTCTTAGAAAGTTGCGCATGTATTTTATAACACAAATTAACAATTGATAGAAAATTGGGCGAGGGAGTGCGAAACAATGCAAAGATGCACGCTGCTGCGAAGGAAAAGATTGCGGAAACTCAATGAGTAGGAATATGCGGGAATTAATTATCGCGATACGCCGTTATTCGAAATCTGTTACTTTAGAAGGGTTTTTGGAACCTCAAAGTTTACAAGTCGAAGTAAATTTCCCATTTTTTGCAATCCAAAAGAGTGATGAAGATTCTCGATGTTAAAAATAATGCTGCAATTGGAAAAAAAATCAGTCGATCGGTGTTTGATCATATTCGGACGACCGCTTTGTTTTTTTATTTTACAATAAAACTCAAATAAGTAAAACGAAATTTGATTGAAAGAATGCAACGAAATAACGATGCGTTCCACTTATTTATCGCAGTCATTTGAGAAGTTTGTCATTCGAGATTGTTGAAACAGATGGGAGGGCCGATGTTGAAATCAAATTTTACTGTATTTCCTTTTATATTGTTTGCAACAACGCGTTTTTTTTCTTTTTTTTTAACCAACTTATTCCGTCCGCGAATGGAAGTTACACCAGTAAGATCAGCTCGAATGTCGGTAAAATCAAAACAAAAAAACAACGCTTCGTTGAAATGTACAGAAGGGGGTGCGAGAATGGAGTATGGAAAAATTGGGAAATCGAAAAATCGATAGTTGGAATCGAACAATCATAAGGGACGTTGTAGCGTCTCGGTGCAGATCGTTAAATTTTTCCTTCCCTCGCACATGAATTCTCAAAACGTGAAATTAACGCCTCACCTTTCACGAATTATCGAAAGTCGTTCATCCGAAATGACGCGTATTCATCCGTATAAATGGTTCGCGAAGCTTTCCATGATGCTTGTCACTCATTGAGACATTTGGCTGATCGTCGCGAGAAACGACCCAACTGGCACGGGGGTTGAAATGAATGACCGGCCACGTAGGTGTGTGTCAAGGGAGCTCAAGCATCCCTCAAAATCCGTAATAAACGTGCTTCTCATTCATTATTCTCGTTACGCATTCGTCTTGACAACATTTTTTTCCCCCTTGAAAAGACTTGATGCGGGTGGTTGAAAAAAGTTATTGTTGATTCGTATACAAATGATTTGTTTCGTTCATTAAATGGAAGATAATACAACGACGGCATCGGCGTTCGAATATATAGACTAAATTTGGGGAAATTCGGCTGGATAATTGAATAAGACATGGTGCCTGATTGCTGGTAGAAGGGTTTGTCCCAAATCAAATTATCGGCCATCTTCGTCCCTGGGTCCTTTGATCAGGAGAATACCAATAATTCGACACGAATTGAGCTCGTAGTGCAACTCTATATACACTGCCGTCCAAAAGTTTGGGGTCACCCGTCGAAATTTCTACCCACACTAAAAGTTTGATAGCTCAATAAAAAATCAACCGAATCGAATTTAACAAACGTCATTTTAAAGAGGATAAATTAATCTTCCTTTTGACACTTGTTAATATTTTTTACAATTTTTTTTTTTAGCTGGCACGCGCTTCAGAACAGCATCGTTTTTCGACATATTTTTGGCCTTCGTAAACACACTGCCTATCTAGTAGAGATTTTTTCCTCGATTTTCCTCCATAACAGCTTTAAAGGGGATAGAAAAAACTTCATTTTTGTTTTTTAAAAAATACCGTGCGATTTTTTTTCGCAAAATTATCTTAGTTTTAGCTAAAAACGAGGAGTTTCCGAAATTGTGGCGTATCTCAAAAACTTTATGGGTTCAGAGGAAATGTCAAGAGGGTAAAAAGTTGCGTCGGTTTATGATAAGCTCGCTTTAATTAATTTAGATTATTTAAAAAAAAAATTTTTTTTCGATCTTTTTGGTCGGGTCTTGATTGAGAAAAGCGGTGTAACTCGAGAATTATAGGGTTCGCGATGAAACTTCTAGAGAGAAGAAAGTTTCAATTTATAATTTTGAACTAAATGACATTTTTTCAAATTTTTTTGTCAATTTTTTTTTAAATAAGCGAGATGCTTTTTGCAGATTTTATCGCAATCCCCATGTCATTTCAATAGAAAAAATAGTTCATTTAGTCTCTTACCTAGTTTACACCTGTTTCTCATCGAAAAAGCCGCCTTTGGCTTTGAGGACTGCGTTGACAAGTCGTGGCATTCGCTCGATCAATTTGCCAATTATGGCTTTATCCAAACTCGCCCAAGCGTCTTTGAGCTTTCGCCACAAATCGCTGGCAGAAGAAGGGCAAATGATTCTAACTTTCCGATTAAACTCCTCCCACAAAAGCTCGATCGGATTTGGGTCAAGAGATTGTGGTGGCCAAGCCATATTGATGATTGCTCCATTTTTTTCTTTAGTTTCCAAATATCCTCGGCAAAGGCAGGAACTATGTTTCGGATCATTGTCCTGTTGCATTACGAACTCGAGGCCAATGGTCCTGAGACCTGACGGAATCGCATGCCGGATAAGGATTTGGTGATAATGTTCTTTCTTCATAATACCCTCAACTTTTATCAAATTGCCAGTACCGTGACCAGAAAAGCAGCCCTATACCATGACCAAGAAAATAATCTAAATTAATTAAAGCGAGCTTATCATAAACCGACACAACTTTTTATCCTCTTGACATTTCCTCTGAACCCATAAAGTTTTGGAGATACGCCACAATTTCTGAAACTCCTCGTTTTTAGCTAAAACTAAGATAATTTTGCGAAAAAAAATCGTACGGTATTTTTTAATAAACAAAAATAAAGCTTTTTCTATCCCCTCTAAAGCTGTTATGGAGGAAAGTCGAGAAAAAAATTTCTAGTTGATAGGCAGCGTGTTTACGAAGGCCAAAAATATGTCGAAAAGCGATGCTGTTCTGAAGCGCATGCTAACTAAAAAATAAATTGTAAAAAATACTAATAAGTGGCAAATTGAAGATTAATTTATCCTCTTTGAAATGACGTTTGTTAAATTCGATTCCGTTGATTTTTCATTGAGCTATCGAACTTTCAGTGTGGGTAGAAATTTCGACGGGTGACTCCAAACTTTTGGACGGGAGTGTATATATATATTAGGGTGGTTCTTGAAAGGGGTGTTTTCGAATTTCTTTGGTCCCAGGGGCTCAGATGTTTCCAAATTAATAAAAAATAATTCCCTGAAAATTGGAGCTCTTAATATTAACTCTAAGATAGTCCGCATTCCAACCTATGATTCTTATGAAAATAACATGAGAAAAATTCCTTTCGTTCTTTAGTATTTCATAGCATTGAGACAAATAAATTCAAAATTTCGAAACATACATATTTTCATAGAGAATTTAACGCTCTACAAAAAAGGTCTGTTATGAATTCTAGCTAAATCTATTGGTTTAAGAGTCATTTGAGCTCAAAGTTTTTTTTTCTCATTATCAATATTATCAAGGATATTCATCAAAACCTTAGGGAAAAAAGGTTGGGAAAAGTACATTGATGCTTCCGTGGTTCCTGATCATATCATGAAAAATGTAATAAAATATCCTTAAAAAAAATTATGTAGCTAACTGTAAATAATTTCAACAGAACAATTGGAAAAAAATTTCACAAATTTTGAGAAAAACAATACATTAAAAAAAAAAAAAAACAAATCTGCAATTCGTTTGTAAAGTAAAAAAAAATCAAATAAAACATGAGAAATAAAAAACCGAAATATCGCGCTTGATAAGATTTTGAAAAACGATGCCCCATTTTTCTTATCTTATTCTAACAACTAAATCAATTAAAAAAAAAAAAATCCATCTAAGTTACTTACAGCATTAAAATTAATAATATCAATTCGAGGCCAAGTATTTTCTAATGAATTGAAAAAAGTTACCACTTGAATTACGTGCAGCCCTAAAATTTATAATATCAATCGGTGGACAAGTATTTTATTAGTCACTCCAAATTTTGACATTATTAAATTGTTCTAAGAAGCTTTTAAATCTGAAAAAATCACATGCAAGCTAGTCATTTCTTACTCTATGGTGGCAGAGACTTATAAGAAAATCGATACTTTTCAGAATTTCAGGATCTTCTGGTATTATTCACAATATTCGACGTCGATTGGATCGATACAAACTATGTTTAAATATGAGTTAAAAGTACTTGTCCGGCCCATCACTTTCCATTAAAATTGTTTATTCAAGTAAAAATCAGGGCTTTTTTAGAACTGATGGAGCACAAATATTCATGCAGAGGAAATTTAGAGAGTTATCTTCAAGTAATTTTCCCTTAATTGCACTAATTTAATAAGAATGGAAACGAATTGTCCTGTAATATACAAGGGATGTTATTGTGCATCGATAAATAAAAAATATTTTGCACATTAAATATGTTCAAGCTTTCAAAATAACTCCCCAGTTTGTATTGCAATGACGGCAATTTTTACTTCTCACTTCTTTCAGCGAACGAATTCCATTCGGTATAATTAACCTATACTATTATTAAGAACATTAAACTAATAATAAATCGCATTTCAATAAATTTTTAACCGGATTCTGCGGTACAATTTCGTTTTTTTATCATTAATTTTTATTTGAATGAATAGTGGTGGGCCGGACAAGTACTTTTAATACATATTTAAACATAATTTGTATCGATCCAATCGACGTCGAATTTTGTGAATAATACCAGAGGATCCTGAAAGTCTGAGAAGAATCGATTTTCTTATAAGTCTCTGCCACCATAGAGTAAGAAATGACTAGCTTTCATGTGATTTTTTTGGATTTAAAAGCTTCTTAGAACAATTTAATAATGTCAAAATTTGGAGTGACTAATAAAATACTTGTCCACCGATTGATATTATAAATTTTAGGGCTGCACGTAATTCAAGTGGTAACTTTTTTCAGTTCATTAGAAAATACTTGGCCTCGAATTGATATTATCAATTTTAATGCTGTAAGTAACTTAGATGGATTTTTTTTTTTTTAAATTGATTTAGTTGTTAGAATAAGATAAGAAAAATGGGGTATCGTTTTTCAAAATCTTATCAAGGGCGATATTTCGGTTTTTTATTTCTCATGTTTTATTTGATTTTTTTTTACTTTTTTGAGCCCCTGGGAGCAAAGAAATTCGAAAACACCCCTTTCAAGGATCACCCGAATATATATAATCAAACACTACCGAGTCTCTTGATATATAACACGATTGAAAAATGTTCCGATCATTTTATCGAATGAGCCCGTTTTCAACCGAGCTTCCTTCATAAAATTCTCTTCTTCCCTTCGTACATGTAACATGACGCGAACAAGAAAAATTATGGAAAAACAATTTTTTTTTTTTAAACATAAAACTCCCGACTGAAAAACTCCTTCACTTAAGAAAGTCGTAGTAAACTTCAAATGCCAGTATTTTTGTCGGGAGATGTCTGCAATCAAATCATTGAATATAATAAGTATTGACATCTCCCGACAAAAATCCCGACATTTAAAGTTTACTACTATTTTCAAAAGTGATGGGGTTTTTCAATCGGGAGTTTTTATGTTTTTTTAAAACATTTTTCCATTTCACACGTTTTAAGGTTCATTTGAACAGCTCGAAGTGAAATTATCAGCGTACAACCGTATGGCAGAATTAGTACCGTGCCGTAGATATGTTGCTTCGAGAAAATTTCCCCTATTAACTGATCGCGCAGTGAAACGCGCCTTTTTTTCTCTGCGGGCAGTCGGCAGTTGAAAAATGATGAAACACCAAAAATATGTTTTTATTTTCTTGTACCTCGGTCACCCGGCCGGAAACATAACATGCGCACACTTGTTGAGAGCGCTTTCTCGAAGATGCTATCGCGACTCTCATGTTAAATGAAAGAGAGCTCATGTAGTACGTCGCTTTAGAATTGCAAACGCATGCGGAACACGTTACGAATTAATCGTCGTATATTTATTTCCATTGACGATGCTCTTCGAGGTAGATTATTTCTCAAAGGCGCCGTAAAATTTTGCTACTGAGTAAACGGTGCCAGTCATGCAGCGGGCTTCGTCGTTCGTGAGCGACGACACTTTTCCAACGTTCGAATAAAAACGAAAGGAAAAAAAAATTCTAGCAGCAAAGGGTGTATCGATAGATCGCCAGATTACGAATGAGACTTCAAATGTCATATTTTCTATGTTCGAAACACGCGAGAAGGTGAAACTGACCTTTTGCGAGTGCGGAGAACGAGGCAGCGCAGAACGACACCAGGATCGCGACATGCGACGCGAAAAGTGCTGAAAAGTGCTGATAGGGAATGAACGCGATCGAAATCGTTCCAATTCAACTGCCACATATTGATACGACAATGATCCGCCGCGTGCGTGTTCATTGTCGTTTGTGCGTTGTGTCCGTCAGCGCCGTTGTAAAATACGTGGATATTAGAGTGGCGCAAAAAAATCGACTATTTTTTTTTTCAGGGTTTCCTATATGAAAATATGTTAATTTATCATGTTTCAAGAGCCCCCTCTAAAAATCAGCTCAAAAAAATTTTTCTTAAAGGTCGCTCAAAATTTCAAAACATTCCAAAAATAGTCAAAATTTGACTTTTTTTATTTAAAAAATTTTTTTGCTCAATACAGCGAAATTTTGTACCGAAAAAACCAATGAGTTTCTGAAATTTTCAATTCAAAATATTCATTTTAAAAGGTCGCTCTAAATTCATTTTAATATATATATACTTAAATTTTATTGTTTCGAGCGTCCTTTAAATATTCATATTGATTATCAATTTGAATTTTGAGTTCCAATTAGTAAGATAACCGATGAAAATGCACTACGAAACAGAGGAAAAATCGTATATAACAATGTAGGTAATAGACCAGAAACACGGAAATTTTTTTATCGTCGTAGCAAACCGTGTTTGAACCGGCGCTATTTTTGCTTTCATTCAATTATAAAGTACTTGGTCGCAAATAACAGTTCGAAGTATTTTTGTTGGTAAAATCTACTTGATAAAATTATTAAAACAAATTGTTCAAAACATCACTCAGTATTGTACAAAATTCACTCATTATGAGAGTCAATAAATGTTTTGATTAAACAGGCATGCACTATTCATAATTACATTTTCTTTGCTAATTAGTTCTCGTAATTGTTTGAATTGTTTAAATAAAAATATCGACCTATTGTAAAATCATACTTTTCTATGTCAGATTTTTCCTTCATCTCATTGTGTATTTCTAACCATTACCTTACTTATTGAAAGTGAAAATTAAAATGAATAATCAATATAAATATTTAAAGGTCTCTCGAAGCATCGAAAGCAAAGCATATAAAAGATGAAATTAATTATGAGCGACCTTTTAAAATGAATATTTTGAGTTAAAAATTTCAGAAATTCATTGATTTTTTCTGGACAATATTTCGGTGTATCGAGCAAAAAAATTTTTTAAATGAAAAAATTTTAATTTCGACTATTTTAGGAATTTTTAAAAATCTTGAGCGACCTTTAAAAATTTGTTTGTTGACTTGATTTTTGGAGGGGGCTCTTGAAACATGATAAATTAACACATTTTCATAAGAGACACTGAAAAAAAAATAGTCGATTTTTTTGCGCCACCCTAGTGGATATGCTACCACCTGGTGATGTATCAGATACGCCACAAGAAACTCACCCTCTGCGCTCGTCGAAGACCTGCATCGAACTTGTTATATCGCGAGGTCAAAGTTCATTTTTTTATTTATTTTTTTTAATTCCAACTCAACGATGGCTCTCTGTGGCAACATCAGTTCGAAAGATAAAATCGAGCTATCGATCGATTCTCATACTATTGCAAAGAAAGCGATATGAAATTATATTTTTTTGCAGAGCTGCGACGAGTTGGCACGCGTCGCGATTGAGTGGACATATTTTATATTTCTTTACTTTCTTTACTACCAATAATCGGAAAATAATAGAGGAACGATTGATCAATAAAAATCGATAAATATATCGATTGTTGATATGGGGAATAGTCTAGGTGCAGGAGGGACAAGGGCGAGGGCGGGAGTGCGGGGATCCGTGTATGAAAATCTATTTACTGGCTAGCGACGTATTAAAAGAGCTGCTTTTTCATACCGGGCGTGCGCATTCGCATGAGACCTTAACCGAGCGAATGATTCCATTGTTGAAACTGTTACGAACGTATAATATTGTACCGAACGTGCAATGCGTTATTCTCACTGCATTTTTCCCTTTTTCTTTATTCCTGACTCTCGGCCCATTCTATTTAGCCTGCTCTTCCTTCCATCGAATAATGCCTTCGGGATTGAGTACGAAATATCGAAATTGAATTCTCTTTGAAGCCCTTTGTCATACGCATAATATGCATGTCCATCCATCAATCACCTACGTATTTCATTAAGATTCGCGCCTATAAAGACCTGCTTTTTCACTTGGTCGATCAACGAGTTAATTTTAATAAACTTCTTTTCTCGGTGGGCTATATTAACAAATGTGCATTTTTTGTAATTTTGTCATCTCAGCCTCGTAATCTTCTCGTTATAAACAGCGAAATATCAATTGAAACCGCGTTCAATCAATACGATGCGGATTTTTCCATTGTTATACATAAATGTTTGAGGACTTAACTTTTTTTTCGCAACACATTACACTCGTGTATATATATATTTTAAGATGGTCCAAAAACACATTTTTTATTTTTTTTCCCGGTCCTGTCGTATTAAAAGTTTCTAAGAGGTATAACAAAAATTCTCCTGCAAGGGCAGCTCCATATTTTTATTCTACGAGACGCTCGACGGATTTTCGTTTTTCCATATAAATTACACGTAAATAAATTTTTTCCCCGTTTTGTTCAAATAAAAAACTATTGAAAAAGTTTAACCCACAATTTCAATAGACATATTTTTGCAAGAAATCAAATTCTCTACCAAAAAGCTCTGATGTGATGTTCTCATAAAACTAATGGGTATGAATTCGTATTTACGAAAATATATAATTTCGATAGTTTTCATTTCGGATGCAATTTTTACAGACCATACCAATGTCAAAAGTTCATATTTTCGAATTCAAAATGGAGAGTAGTTGTTTCATAGACAGACCAGAATACAGAGTAGCAAAAAATCGAAGGTGAATTTTTCGAGTCTATAAAACTTGGATATGCAGAATATCTATGGCTCGAAAAGGCGAAAGTGAAAAAGACGATGGTTGAAATTGAGGATTGCTAGTCCGAGTGAGTGAGTGAGAAGTGTGTATTTTGTGTTCCGCTGCGTTTCTTTATTTTGATCGGTCGATTTTCTAGCGTTTCGCTATTTTGACCGCTCGACTTTTTGGTGCGTCAGTATTTGTACATCAGTAATATGTGGTCTTTCATTATTATATTTTCGAAATTGTGAATATTAACAGTATCGCTGATTGTTTGTAGTAATTTATTAATCGATAGAGCGATAATCGAATTTTCCGAAAATCGATATTTTAGTCCTTGTTCTATGGGCCGTTTTCACATTCCATCTTCGATGTAAACGTGCTTCGAACTTTAGAGTTTCTACTTTATTTATTTTTGACATTTAAAACTCTAGTCGAATTGATCTGTCTTATTCAATGCTATCATTCGAAGTTTCTCGAGATTTTAGCTATTCGAATTTTTAGTTATTCTAACATTTTATTTCCACCCCGAGCAACTAATTGTAAGTTAATTCAAATCGTATACAGGGTGGCTCATTTTAACTTTGTCATTATAATATCTCGAAAATTAAGCGCTTCCGATGAAAATTTTTCGGACAAAATTGAAAGGGTTTGATGGGGAACTACTAACGACGTTAGCAGTTTTGACCTTTAGTAGCTTCCTCAAGGTCATTTGAAGATCAACTTTGTTAATTTGATAGGAACTATATATTTTTTACAAAGTCTGGCAAAGTTCTTGCAGAAATCTCAAATTAAAATCGAAAATTGATATTCTAAGTTTTGGAGAATAGTATCATTCACTCGCTTGGTTAGCGTAGTTCCAATTGTTGATCACTGACCGAGCTGTCACTCTTCACCGTCAGCATCGGCATTACCTAGTGTGCACCATGTGGAGCTTGCTGAACGGATTTTACATACACACTACTTGGCATTGAGAAGGGCCGTTTTTTTTAACGCCTTTTGCTGCTTGATCTAACGCATTTCGTGTTCAAAACAGCCTCTGTTGCTCCGAATGCACAGGTTGAGCCTATATTTGCAAGTAATAATCACAGATTACCATATGATGGTTCGATTTACTTGCAAAGCTCAGTGCCTGTTCACAAAATATTGTCACTGTTATTCCTATCGATACATGTACGATATAGCTTTTTGGATTTGCGTAAATGTTCGTTATGATGTTTTAAGCTGATGTTGAGCTGAACTTGAAGAACCAATCAATGGCCAATCATGATCCTAATGAGGTAGTCGACATTTTAGTGACGCTATGTGACCGTCGCAGGGAATTACCCACGGCCGCCGTCACCCTTCTTATCAAGAAATCATAATCATTGGGAGACGATCTCGTAGTAATGCACTTGTTGCTGTTTTGGGAATGGTTTCACATGTACATTCAGATCAATGGAGGCCATTTTGAACACGAAATGCGCTAAATCAAGCAGCAAAAGGCGTTCAAAAAACAAACGGCTTTTCTCAGGGCCAAGTATATTGCGTATAAAACCCAATCAACAACTTCTACGTGGTGAACCCAGTGTTCACCACGTGGATGCCGATGGTGAAGCGGCAAAACAAAGTTGATCTTCGAATGACCTTGAGGCAATTATCGAAGGTCAAAACTGCTAACGTCGTTAGACGTCCCCCAACAAACTCTGTCAATTTTGTCCGAAAAATGTTCATCGGAAGCTCTTAGCATTCGGGATATTAAAATGATAAAGTTAAAATGGGCCACCCTGTATAATTTAAGAAAAACGCATTTCCTATTCTACTGTACCTTATTGTATAATTTTAGGGGTGTGCGGATATTCGAACTCACGAATTATTCGAGACGAATCGAATCGAATTATCCGATTCGAATTTCGAATTGAATTATTCAAATAGTTCGAAAAATTCGAATTTCTTCATAGTTCGAGTGGTCAACTATCAAACTGAAATATATTCATTCCTTATGAATTTTGAAAAATATTCAACAATTATTAAAAAAAAAAAAAAATATTTTCCTTTTCCAGTAATTCTGAGATTTTTTAGTCTTATTTCTATTCACGTTTTTTGGAATATTCATAATACATAGTTCCAAAAAAACTCTCACAGTATTACTGTTTAATACTAATTAAATTAATTTAATAAATTTAATTTAATTGAATAAATTAATATTTTGAGACTGATTGGAGGAGTTACGTGAACTTAGAAAAAAAATGAATCAAAATGACAGAAAAAAATAAGTTTTTAAATTTTTTTTACAAGAAATTATTTGAAGCCCATCTTGCAATAAGGTTCAAAAATTTTGTTTTTTAACACAAAATTTTGTGCATTTTTTTGAAAAAAATTAAAAGTGTCGCATTAAACGAAAAACCAATTTTTTGACTAAAAATAGCCGAAAAAGCATTGAAAAAAATAATTTTTTCCGTTTTTTAACTTTTATTTAGAAAGCGGGTTAAAATTTTTTAAAAATGACCCGTATTGAGTGACATGATGATAATTATAGTCAGAGATATACATTTTTTAAGCAAAAATCGATGACTCCGGAATGGGTGGAGATAACGAACTAAAAATTTAGTTAAAGACTTCTTTTAACATGTATAAAAACATATTAAAAAATAAAAAAAAAACGAAGAGGGTCACCGTCACAACGTCTTTGAATTGACATGGAATGACCCATATATATAAATATCTTTTATTAGCGATTAGATGGAAATTTTAATTTATAACTTTTAGGAAATTCGGATTATCCGAATTTGACAGAGTCTATTTTGAAATAAATTCTCTAATTCATACAACCGAGGAACAAAAATTTTCATCGATATCCATAATTGTGGTTTATTTGGCAATAAACAACAATCATTCGAATAGTTCGAATTATTCAAATATTCGGTTTGAATTTCGAATCGAATATCACTATTCGCACACCCCTATATAATTTATATATTGCTTTTATCTTGCGAGTAATTACCCAGTAGGTAAAAAAATAAGCTGTGTAACTCGAGAATTTTAAGGTCTAGATAACATTTCAAGAGAGAAGAAAGTTTCAATTTATGATTATAAATGCACTAACAGTTTATAATTTTTTTTATAAAGAAATTTGAAAAAATAGTACTTTGTGCATCAAGAACTAAAATCTCTAAACGCGATGTTGTCAGTACGAGAAGTTAACTTTTTTGCCTCCGAAGCACACACGATACTTTATATAACGTGGTTGCGTTATATACATTTTTTTTCAATTCCAGTGAGTTAAAAATTATGAATTGTAACTTTTTTCTATCTTGAAATTTTATCCTAAATCCCATAATTCTCGAGTTACGCCGCTCAGTCGAGACCTTATGAAAAATATGGCAATAAAAAATTTTAAAAACAAATTTTAAAATAATTACAAGAAGTGTATTAGGAACCGAAAAAATTTTTGGTCCTCATGGTGTTTCCTATGAACTTCCACGGTTTTTTAGATACTATTTTAGAAACTCTTCGTTTTTAGCTAAAATCAGATCAACTTCGCTAGAAAAACTCATACGATACTTTCTAAAAAAAAAACCTCCAAAATTCCTCTTGGGAAAAAAAGTTGGGACAAGTACATTGATGGTCCCTTGTTTCCTGACCAAATCACGAAAAATGTAAAAAAAATTCCATAAAAAAAATTATGAAACCAACTGTAAATAATTGCAACAGAACAATTCGAAAAAAATTTTACAAATCCTGAAAAAACATCACATTGAAAAAAAATACGAATCTGTAATTATTTTGTAAAGTGAAAAAAAATCAAATACAACATGAGAAATAAAAAACCGAAATATCGCGCTTGATAAGATTTTGAAAAACGATGCCCCATTTTTCTTATCTTATTCTAACAACTCAATCAATTAAAACAAAATTCCATCTCAGTTACTTATAGCTCTAAAATTACATTGGTTTTTTTCCGACACAAGCGCTCATTAAAAGGAGTCAATTTTTTCAAACGCAAAATTTTTTATCAATTTCAACTTATAACATCTTTTCATCAAACTATGAGGTGGGTTTCTTAAAATACGTTTTATTTTTCTATGATATCCTATCTATTGTGTTAAACAGTGATATATCAGTAAAAGATAAGGCTCTATATAATCTCATTGTTATCGCATTTAAGTTAGTTTTAAAGCGGTTCCCGTTCACTAAAATTCTCTGATCATAGGTATGCATTGTTGAGTACGTATTGAATACTACGAACTTTTATAAAAATGCATATCAATCCAATGAATGTCATACATATTTTGTCGACTTATTTTATGATGATGAATTTGCCCGAAACACCGGTGAATGAAAGTGAAATGAAATTAGCCAATACCATTAAAGAGTTTTTAATTGAAAGCATAAACGAATACACGGGAATCGAAATTGAAGAAGACGAAACTCTAAACTTTCAAGAACAATTCAAACCCCGTGAGCCTGAAAGTGTAGAAGATAGTGAATTGGAATGGGATTCAATTTCATTCAATGAAGCCGATGGATCTCATTGTACAAAAAATGAAGATGAACTCCCATTTGATTACAAGAAGAAAGCTGTGGAGTATTGGAGAAGTGGAAAAACAAAAAGTTTAAATGCAGTTTAATAATGTTATTCCTTAAATGTAGATTTATATCGCTACCGGAAAGAATAGATATGTCTGAAAAGTGCCTTACAAAATTTTTCCATATTCGAAAACCAAACACATCTATAATGGTTGTATTTGTCCTGTTATTCTTATTGAAATAATTTCTAATACAATTTTTTATGAAGAGGAGTTACTTCATTAACTACCCCTGGACAGTGTCCACTCCAAGAGTCGATCAAGAGCGCGC
This sequence comes from Venturia canescens, assembly GCF_019457755.1. NCBI lineage: Eukaryota > Metazoa > Arthropoda > Insecta > Hymenoptera > Ichneumonidae > Venturia > Venturia canescens. Next base: position 16,598,570 of record NC_057427.1, read on the forward strand.
TGCTGTCACCAACATTCGGAAAATAAATTTCTGTTAGCCACTGTTTGAAATGATCTGTCGATAAAACGAAATATTTAGTATGATTTGGTTTGCTATATTTAATTTGCGGCCCGAATATATAATTGGTAATTATGCAGTTTGGTTACTTTTTCGAAAAGTGGGGGAATTTTTTTTTTTTTTTTTATAGGCCCCTTCGATTGGTTGCCGCTAATGATATTTCATGGGGGGAGGCTAAAATTTCCCATAAACTCCATGAGTTATGGGGTTTTGAAGTTATCATAAATATTCGATATATTG